>NC_069383.1:65666363-65982045 GCF_027475565.1 Acinonyx jubatus | reverse complement strand
CATCATACTGGGTGTGATGCAACATGGTAGGATGTGCATAATGGGTTACACATCTTTAGGTCTTTGTCTCTGTTGCAGTCCACAACTATATTGCATTTCATCATTATCATGGGGTTTATTTTCTTTTTGGCAACTTCTAATACTTGTCCTACTCCGGGCCCTTCTTTCTGCTGAGGGTAACTTACCCCACCCAGCTTAGTCCCCAGGACTTTTTCACTGCCCTGGAGGACCCCCCGAGCAAGCACTTGAGTTTCTATCTTTTTCTTTTAAATGGCTGTTTCCAATGACTGATAAAGAAGGTTACGTGAGCACACTTTACCAGCACTTTGTACTAATATTGCACTCAGTTTTGAGGCTTCAGGTCATACAAAACTAAAGTGTTCTTTAATTATCCATTTTGCTAGTTCAAACCGCTGCATATGACTCTTCAAGTTCTGATTCACAAGTGTGTCTTCCATTCTTCCTACTCAGGTTTTATGTTTTAATAACAGCAAACTAATAATTCCCCAGATGCAATGTGGTGTTTATCATTCCTATGTCATTATTCATGCTTCCCTTATTCTTGGGATACTTTTCCCACACTCCGCCTACTTAAATCCTACTCATCCTGTACATCTCTGCTGGGACTTTCTTTTCCCCAGCCTATCTTTTCTGACCTCTTCACTCCCTTCCTGTACTGGACTGAGGTCTTTCTGCACTTTCTCTTGATACCTTTAATACTTCTCATTGGACATCTCCCATCTCGCTTATATTTTGTTTATGTATGGTATCTCCATAAGTGTCAGATTTTCTTAATTATCGTATTCCGGTACCTTGCCCAGTGCTTAGTACATAGTAAATGACTAATACATGTTTAAGTGAATTGGCCTACTTGAAGGAAGAATAAAAATGCAGATTCATGCATTTTTTAATTTTTTTATTATTTTTTTAATTTTTAAAAATGTTTATTCATTTTCTGAGAGAAAGAGACAGAGCGCTAGTGGGGGAAAGGCAGAGAGAGGGAGACACAGAATCTGAAGCAGGCTCTGAGCTGTCAGCACAGAGCCCAATGTGGGGCTCAAACTCATGAACTGCGAGATCATGACCTGAGCCGAAATCAAGAGTTGGACGATCTGACTAAGCTACCCAAACCCCCTCACACAAATTTTCACGTACACTTGGTGTCACAATAACTATTATATGTGTAGCAGGCCACTCATGTGTGACCTTGGACAAGGTAACAAGGGAATATTCATTGGATGAAATGAAGCAGGACTGGCAACCACTTATTAATCTAGAAATAAAGGCCATATATTGACAGACAAGTCTACATGGGAGGGGAAAATGGTTGAAGCTGGCAACGATATAAGCTTCTTAATCATGCAATATACATACTTCAGCTATTATCTTACATAAAACACAAAAAGAATTCCAGGCCTCCAGTGCTCCAAATTGCCACAACAAGCAGCACCATCATTCCTGACTCTGAGTAGCAGGATTACAAGGGAGAATGGTCTGATTCTAGTAGGCAGATTGCCAAGGGGCTGGGAGAGGTTACTGAAGCATTTTATTACTGACACTGAAGAAATGATTATAGATCTTGAAGCAGGAGAACCTACCATACCGTGGCAATGAGATTCATTGGTTTCCAGAGAGTTGCATTTTGACTTAAAAAAAAAAAAAGATTTTTAAAAATGATAGTCAAACGCATTTCAATGGATTAAAAAGAATAACCATTTTAAAAGCGGAAGGATAGGAGCTGCTAGAGAGTGTAATCAAATCCATGCTTCTTAGCAACCAGACCAGATTTCACCCATAATAAAAAGCTAGAGCTATAATAATAATAATAATAATAATAATAATAATAAAAGCCTCTTTGGTTCTCTAGAGAATATAAAGGCATATTAGAGAAAAAGAACCACTTTGAGATCTTTAGATGAAAGGCACAGTGTGGGTATAAAGGATTTTTATAAAAAGAGAAGGACAAGAAGTGATGTCTAGACTGGATAGGTTATCTTGGATATATATGAGAATAATTGCCAAAGTCAAAATGAGAGAAGATCATGACAACTAGAATTATTGCAGTGTTCAGAGGTTGTTATTACTCTTTATTATAATGGATAGGATTTTTCCCCCTGAATCAAAGTAAGGGAAATATAAAAGGAGAATATGTGGATGACTTGGCAACTTGAGAATATTTTCTCAAAAGGTTTCGCAGAGAAGCGAGATGAAAAGGTGCAAATAAAAACGTCACTAATGTGTTACAGAATTAGATGTCATCTATCTTCAGACAAAATTTCAGTGAAATTGTACACAAGTACTTGGTCTTCGTGATTCAGCGATGTAAGGAACATTGGGGCATTTATGCATAGTTCTTTGTAATTTAAGGTCAGAAGAATCATCATAAATAAAACAGAAAACCAAGTTAGAGAGAGAGAGAGAGTTAGAGATAGAGAGAAAGAGAGAGAAAAGAAAAATGAACCAAAACCCTACAAACAAACTCTTTTTAAAGAGGAAATCCAGTGGAAAGAATGTCATTTTCTGGTCATACAATTGAAAAAAAATTCGTGAGTTAAACTAGAACCTTCATTTCCTCTGAATTAAATGAGGCTTTTTTGTGTATGTATAAGGAAAGAGAAGTATCGGGTGTGAATGCAAGGGTTCTATTCTTGTGCCAGAAACAGTGTATAGGTTATCTTCAGGAAAACTCAAGTATGTTCCTGAGTGATATATATAAAGATTGATGTATTTAAAAAGGAAGGAAGGAAGGAAGGAAGGAAGGAAGGAAGGAAGGAAGGAAGGAAGGAAGGAAAAAAGAAAGAAAGAAAGAAAGAAAGAAAGAAAGAAAGAAAGAAAGAAAGAAAGAAAGAAAGAAAGAAAGAAAGAAAAGCAATAGATGTTGCCTGGATAATCAAAGAACCTGAGTTTGGAGCTAGAATGTGTAAATGTAGCAGAGATTTGATGTCTTGGTCTGAACAGACGGTGGTGCAGTTGTTATCTGCTGAGGTTATTCTATGATGGCTGCATTTTCCCTTGAAGCCAGACCCCATATGGGGTGGGATGACAAAAGCCTCATATATCTCACTATCATTAGGCTAATGAGATTGGTCAAGGCCACATGCATTCTAATTCTTGGCAAAATTTTAGATAAATCTAGTAAGCCATTCTAATAGCTTTGTGCTGTGTTTGAAAAGAAGAAGTAAAAGAATTAAGCAATGAACAAAAGTGAATCTTCGAGTACATTAATTAGGTTCTCTTTCAGAAACCCTGTTGTGTTATCAAAATGATTCTAAGAAAGGTTATTTTTTATGCACATGAATTGTAGAATTTTACGATCAGAGAAAAAAAATCACGTATTTATGAAAATCCAATATGGAAACAAAACTATATGCAACATTTTTTCTTTAGCATTATTTTCATACACAAAAGTCTCCAGTTAAAAAAAAAGTTGAGTTTTGAAGATTAGGATACATAGGTATTGAAAATAGGTTTCATTACTTCTGGAAAGTTTATTCTTGGACTGAGACCACCTCTTGGAAATTATAGCCAATTTATAATTGCTAAAAAAGTTGAATTAGAAGGAACCATAATGAGTGCTTTCTGATATAAGGCTTATGATAACTTCTGTGCAGTTGAGGAAGATATCATTTCATTTAAAATCTTTGGATAGATTTTCAGAGCTAGTTAAAAATAATTCAGACTCATTTTAACTTTGGTGTGTTAAAATAATATTACAAGCTGTTATGTGGATAATTCATTGAAATTACTGAATTTGTGTTTTATATTGGTAGGTAATAACTACATAGTGTTTTCTATAAAGTAGAGGCCACTGGTGAAAAATGTTCAGATTGCTGTCCAAAGGCTGAAGTTATGATACAGTGCAGAGCAACACCCAGAAATAAATGAGAGTACAATCTGCAGTATATTACAAATGAGTCAATTTAAAGCCATGTGTGGGACTCTCTAAACACAGTTGTAGCTACACAGACAGAGTGAAGTGGAGAGTTTAGAAATTATCTGATACATTTATCAGCTTAGGCAGTCACTGTGGATAATTTAAGTCCTACAACCCTTCTTCTTTCTGAGAATTAGATATTCTTGGCCTGAATAACCTATATAATGGCTTTAAATTTATATATCTCTTTGCCTGATTTGGCTGTAGTGTGCTCAGAAAGCCAAGATGGATGGGTTGGTGAATACTTCCCTCCCCACATTTTATCCCTACATCTTAGAAAAAAAGTATACTACTAACTTTTCCGGAACAACTCATGTTGTAAGTCTTACTGATAGTAGTTCAGTAATATCACATTGACAAAATATTATTATAATAGATTCAATTAAAGAGTGACATTATAGTGCTAGGCCCTGTGCTCATTAAGAGACTTCACATGGAAAGTTGTTCCTATTAAGAAACTTCCTAAAATTATAAGGGTTTAGTTCAGTTCAATTCAATGCTGAATGAAAAGACCATTGAAGCATTAAAATTGTACAATGTTTTGTAATTACTCATTATTCTCAAGACATTTAATGCTGCATTTTGCACCTAGTACTGTATGTTGTTCCAAATGCAATGCATCCCCATGAGTGCTCTAGGATCTGACCAAAGAAAACAGCAACAACAAATATTTTGAAGAAGATATTAACAGAGTTAAAAATAGGACAGACATTTTGGCATGATATTTATAAAAATATTTTATAAGCATAGGTAATAAAATTCATTAATATTCTCAGTAATTTGTCATTTTACCAGCAAAAGAAATAGACTCAGTCTAATTAGAGATATTGAACTAATTTTTGTAAGTCTTGAATTTTCCAGTTCTCTTTTTGCCTGTGATGTTAATGATGCAAAATCAACTACTGAAGATTATGCATAATTTCACTTCATTTTATTGTTTGAAAGTACAAATGCAGGGATTTTTTTTTCCAGCATCCCATTATTAATAGAGTTAGTGCTATTTCAACTTTTTTAATTTCAATTGCTTTCTTTGATTTGTTGTTTTGTCAGTAGCATGTCCATGAAATTACCACTCATAAGCAATTTAACAATTTCACTTGTGTTAACTTATTCACAAGAACTGTGGTCACCATCCATAGGGCCATGGATTATTGGATATTCTAGGTAGTAGCTCATTTTAATTGTATTCCATTCCTTTCTAATGTCTTCTTCTTAGAAGGAAGTTTTACCTTATAACTGTTGTCAGGACATAAAATTGGAAACCATAATTCTCATTGAATGTGTCTTTACATTACTTCAAAATGTATTTGATTAAGATGGGTATTGCATCTTTCATAGCACAAATGATATCAGTCCCCTGGTCTGACAAAGGACACATTATCCATTTGTAGGTTATAGGATATTCTTTAGTAAGCCCTGAGATATCTGCAGTACTGATAAAGAGCTAGAGACTCATATAAGATCTGAGACCTTATATCTTTCATTCAGTGAGCTGCCATCAGATGGCTGTGGCACTCAAAAATTGCCTTGTACTTCCTTTTCTCTTCAAGGACTGGTGGTTGTGGAGCAAGGATTTACTCATAATTGAAATTTTTGTCTTCTAATTAATATGTTTATTTAAAATATCTTTATTTAAAATTTATTTTAAATACATACATTGAATTAAGAAAATCTCTTTATTATGACTAAGCAAAGAATTTTATCTTGAAACAAGTTTTAAGATAGAAAACATATCACAGCTCATTCTATAGTGTTCTCTCTATCAAGATTGCTCTTCTGTTTTGTTGCATTTGATTCTGTTCTTCACCTGTTTACATGTAAGTGTATCTATAATTCTGTGTCTTGGGGTCTTTGTATCTTTTTCTCTGAAAGCTTCCTTTCTGGCTACTTTGAGGTTTGCCAAAGGTGAGTGGGCTATCAGTCAAGTTAGGTGCTGGTTTTTGACTTTTCTCACTTATATGCTGGATGGTGAATCACCCTGTTTCTGAAATGTAGAAGCTGGAACAGTGACTGGAGTATGTTACCTCTTTTTCCTGGATTCCTCATGATTCTTTTGAAGTAGAGAGCATTCTTCTCAAAGAATGGTAGCTGTGTAACTAGCTTTATTCTTATAAGGTAACATGGTATCAACTCACTCTCAAATCTCCCTTTTGAACACAAGAAGTATTTCCATGGTGTAGAATGAGAAGTATAAAGTAGGGCTCTGAAGGCTTCCAGAAATCTTCCAGTGTGGTAGAAGATTTTTAATATACTTTTCTAGAATTTTTTTGAGACCTATTTTATTTAGATGATCATCTAATAGACCAAATGCCTAGTGATGAAAAGGAAACATGGCAAATATATTTTGGGGGAAACTTATTTACTGCTATGTGCAATGTTATATCACTTTGCCCATGGAAGTATGGCTGATTCTTTTTCAAAGATGGATTCATGTGTCTAGTATATGGGAGACTAGTTAATGGTATTTTACAGACATTATCAATGATGAATCCATTACTGCCACATGCAACCAAACAAGTCACATGAACTCAATGAATAATGATGAAGTTAATGTAACTATAATGTATTCTTAAAATAAGAATAACAGCAAGTGAAAGCTGCAGTCAACTCAAGACATTCCTGTTTATGATCTGGCAACAAAGTTTCCTTCCCTAAAATTGTGGGACTATGAAAGTACATCTGCATTGTCCTTCAGTGCTATGTGACAACCAAATTTAATAGAATACTTAATTTCAGTCTCAGCTCTAGTAATGTGCCAATATTTGTTTATGAATTCTAAACTTTAGAAACAATTAATAAACCATTCAAGAGGATATTTAGTAGCTTGCAATAGTTTGTAAAAACAGATTTCCAGCCAATTACCCATATGAACTCAGGAAAGGACGTGTAATTTTGTGAGGTCCATGGCTCATCAGGCTGGCCCTGTGTGAGCTGACAACAATGCACATATTTGACAATTACCATTTTGTTTGAACCCTCTTTTTGCAGATGAAAAAATGAGGCCTACTAATGAAAGTAGTTTGTCAGGTTGCACTAAAGATGAATATTTTTCTCTATTTTTGGTGAAGTATTTGCTTAAGAATCTGAACTTTTATGTTATATGTTGGGTTCAGTTTCCTTATTTATTAAAAAGCTCTGTTTAAGAGAATCTGTAAACAGGGATTTCTCCCCATAATGAAGCCATTTATTCCATTAAGGGCAATTCTGATTGTTTGAAAGTTGAGTTTGACATTGGGCTGAAATTTATCTTCTGATAACTTTTATTTTTCCATTTTTTGAATAAAGGTAAAGTTTCTTTCGTTTTGCTATCACACTTGTGTGAGTATTTCAGGTCCATGATATGGGCACATCTGCATTAATTTTCAAAGTAATAATAATGAAATATTTTGGAGTCAAAGGATTCAAAGCTTTCTTCTGCACTTATGTGCATTATAGAAATTGTCCAGAAGATTTATTTCCAAAGAGAGCTTCCTCCTTGTTGCAATGTAGTTTGCTTTGAGATGGAAATGGCCCAGGAAATTAGAGTTTATATTTAAAGAGATCATCTTTGACTCAAATCTCTGATAATTTTCCCAAGACTAAGAACTCCAGAATACAGAAGTTCCAACTTCTTCACCTGGCATTTTTGAATACTGAATATTTTCTGTATAACTTTTTTAATTTTAATTTTCATTAATTAATTAATTTCGTTTTTTTAAAAATACAATTTATTGTCAAATTGGCTAACATACAGTGTATACAGTGTGCTCTTTGTTTTGAGGGTAAATTCCCATGATTCATTGCTTACATACAATACTCAGCGCTCATCCCAACAAGTGCCCTCCTCAATACCCATCATTCATTTTCCCCTTTCCACCCCCCTCTCCATTGACCCTCAGTTTGTTCTCTGTATTTAAGAGTCTCTTATGGTTTGCCTCCTTCCCTCTGTGTTTGTAACTATTTTTTCCCCTTCCCTTCCCCCATGGTGTTCTGTTAAATTTCTCAAGTTCCACATATGAGTGAAAACATATGATATCTGTCTTTCTCCGACTGACTCATTTCAGTTGGCATAATACCCTCCAGTTCTATCCACGTTGCTGCAAATGGCAGGATTTCATTCTTTCTCATTGCCAAGTAGTATTCCATTGTATATATAAGCCACATCTTTTTTATCCATTTGTCAGTTGATGGACATTTAGACTCTTTCCATAATTTGGCTACTGTTGAAAGCTGCTATAAACATTGGGTACATGTGTACCTATGCATCAGCACTCCTGTATACCTTGGATAAATTCGTAGTAGTGCTATTGCTGGGTCATAGGGTAGTTCCATTTTTAATTTTTTGAGGAAACTCTGCACTGTTTTCCAGAGCTACTGCACCAGTTTGCCCATCAACAGTGCAAGAGGGTTCCTGTTTCACCACATCCTCACCAACACCTGAGTCGTTAATTTTATCCACTGTGACTAGTGTGAGGTGGTATCTGAGTGTGGTTTTGATTTGCATTTCCCTGATGATGAGTGATGTTGAGCATCTTTTCATGTGTCTGTTGACCATCTAGATGTCTTCTTTGGAAAAGTGTCTGTTCATATCTTCTGCTCATTTCTTCACTGGATTATTTGTTTTTTGGGTGTTAAGTTTGGTAAGTTCTTTATAGATTTTGGATGTTAACCCTTTATCCAATATGTCATTTGCAAATATCTTTTCCCATTCTATCAGTTGGTTACCTTTTAGTTTTGTTGATTTTTACTTTGCAGTGCAGAAACTTTTCATCTTGATGAGGTCCCAATAATTCATTTTTGCTTTTAATTCCCTTACCTTTGGAGATGTGTTGAGCAAGAAATTGCAGCGGCTAAGGTCAGAGAGGTTGTTGCCTGTTTTCTCCTCTAGGGTATTGATGGTTTCCTGTATCATGTTTAGGTCTTTCATCCATTTTGAGTTTAACTTTCGTTTGTGATGTAGGAAAGTGGTCTAGTTTCATTCTTCTGCATGTTGTGGTCCAATTCTCCCAGCACCATTTGCTAAAGAGACTGTCTCTTTTTTCCATTGGATATTCTTTTCTGCTTTGTCAAAGATGAGTTGGCCATACATTTGTGGGTCCAATTCTGTGTTCTCTATTGGTCTATTGCATTCTGTGTTCTGTTCCATTGGTCTATGTGTCTGTTTTTGTGTCTTGATGATTTCAGCTTTGTAGTAGAGGCTAAAGTCTGGGACTGTGATGCCTTTCTGTATAACTTTCTGTTATGTGTAGCAATGATTCTTTTTCTTCCTACCATCAACATATTTTCTGGGAGCACAAGCAATATTTTGACAATGTAGTTATAATATTGGGAATTTGTTAAAATAGTGATCTGCAATCATTTTTGTCAAGAGCAGTCTGGAAGTCTTATCTGTCAGGAGCAGTCAACCAGTAGGCAGTTTTTTAAGAGGTAAACTAAAGTGCTGAATAAGACTTGCAAATAGGAAAAAAAAATGCTGTATCACTGAGGCAGAGGTAAACTTGGAGTCCGGGTGCTATTTGTATTTCTTCAAAGGTTATGGGAATGACAGCTATTAGCAGGCTGAAGGTACAATTCTTTAAGAACTAATACACAACAGTCTTTGTTGCCTTTTGCCCTAAAATCTCACATCACATTTTATTTAGTTAGACAGCTATTGAACTCAAAAGAACTTTGGAGTTTCTTTCAAGTTTCTTTTCTACCTTTCTCTTTTTGGTGTTATAAATACATTGAATCTCTTGAGCACCATTTGAATTATTCTGTTAAACGCTACAAGATCTTAGTAATTGGTTGTTGGGACTTCCCCTATTATGAAGACCAGTGTTAAATCTTAACGGCAAAGTCATGGTCATAGAAACAAGAAAATAAGGATATATTAAGATAAATAATTTGGAAGAACCATTGCTCAATTATTCAATTATCTTCTGGAATATTGGAGAGTATAGCGACATTGGGTGTAAATATATTTGTGGTATTTAAATAAGTAAAAAAGAATATAAAAAATATATTTAAAAAAACCCTGTGGAAATCATATTTAAATTCTACTGAATTTTTTGAAGCATTTGTCTTAAGTCTTTAACCAATGGAAAGATAGAATGATTTTTTAACAACTAAAAAAATTGTCCAAATGAATTTAGAATATATAAAATTGCAACTGAACAGGTTGCATAATTATTTCAATTAACTGGTAGAGTTTTATAATGTGTATTAATTTTACCTCCTCCATATTAAAGAGTGTTATTCTTTGAGAGAAAGAGAGAGAATCCAAGGAATATGAGACTTAAAACTAATGTTTCTTACTTACATCCACTGAAGGTCACTTTATCCAAGGGTAAGGCTTTTCTTTCTCTTTTATTTTTTATTGAAGTTGGACTGCAGCCTGCATAGACTTTCTTTTTCCTTTAAAGATACCGTTTTCTGCCTAATTGTGCCCAGCTTCATTTACACCCTGAAAAGGATTGTGTTTGAGCTTATAGACTCAGGAGACTCTTTCACTCAATAGCCAAACTCCAGCTACAGCCCTTTGGGATATTTGAGTAAATGTAAGTGAAAGCTCATTGTGTTTGTCTCTGTGTTTCTTTTAAACAAAAGTTTAACTCAGGACACTATGGGAATATTTAAAGAAATTTATCTGTACAACTGTCTTCAAGATAAGATCTGAAAAATACTTTCTGGCCTGCAAAAGTATTCATCAATCAGCAGAATTTCCAATAGCACCTCTGATGTTTTCCAGCCACCTTCTTCCCATAATAATAGGTAAAGAAACTACATCTGGCTACCAGAGATAATGATATTCCTTTGAAATTTTCCATAAAAATCCAACAGCAAAGGATTAAAAAGAAAAGGACAAACCAAGGATAGCAAATTGATTTTGCTTCCAATGGAGTGCCAATTGCAATCAATTAGTGACTGTGGAACAATTACAGGCTAAGTCAGATGATGAGAATGCATGCAGGGGGAAAGCATGCTATGATTGAATTATGATGTCTGCCATGGGCATGAAGAGTAAGTCTCGTATTTGAACATATGTTCAGTGTTGGCATATTCCACCTCCAGCTTAAATCTTCAACATCAGGTTTGTGTAAGCTGATAATTATAGTGACCTGTTTGGTGTTCTGAGCTACATCATTCATCTTTTCTTTGTTTGGGCTGCTTAGGCCCAACTGATTCAATTCAATGGGCTCTAAGGCCATTGGGTCTCTACACTAAGTGAAATATTAGAATCTGGGAGTCATAACTGAAGGTTCAATAAGAGGCCAGCTTTGTTCACTTGGTGCTCAAGTCCCAGAACTAGGGTTATGACTTTGATTTTATGAGCATAATCCTACTTTGTGTTACAGCTCTGCTTGAACAACCTGGCTTTCTCCCCATTGGAACCTGGTGTATGGTACTCCAATGCTTTTTTGAACTACTTTGGTTTATACTCTTTTTTCAGGGAATAGAGCCGTGGCACAGACCACAGACATGTAAGTCAGAGTTTACACGCAGACCAAAGAACTTCCAGGACCTCTGTCTTTGTGTAGCTAAAATCCCTTAAAATCATGTCCTTCACACCTCATGTCCTTTATCTCGACTGGGACTGACTCACTTTCTGGTCTGGTCAGTGAGGCTGGACTGTACCTGGTTAACCTGCTTTCGCCACAAATTGATCTGCTGCTGCAATGGCTTCTTTTTGTTTAGATATTGTGCCTTGGTTGTCTTTCAGGCTTTGAACTACTCTAGCCTTTATTAATTTGTGGAATGAACTCACAGTGCCTTACATGTTATTCAGCTTTGTTGAATGTGTTGCTAAAATAGAGATTGGTATTTCTATTGGATATGTGGTTTAAGACAGAAAAGAAATAAGTTATCCAACTGGGTAAATATATTAATAGGAGGGACTCCAGTGACATAAGGCAAATCAAAGGAATTTATTTTAAATGTAGTATGGGTTAAAAAATGCATTGAACAAACTCAGCCTATACCTGGAGTAGAAATCCTTTTATAGACTTTCACATTAAGTAAGACAGACGTCTCCCCAAAATGGAAAGTCTGCCGAAGAAAAGTGGAGAATTGAATATAAAAATGGATAAGGTGCAGGTGGCTGTTACTTTGAAAAGAAAATACTCCAACTTGTAGCGATGGAGATGAAGAACCTGGAGAGGAGAATGCTGATCTAGTGAAGCAGATGGTCCAAACACACACAAGCTAGGAAAACAAAGCAGAAAATCTGGGAGGAGAGCCAACATCTACAATGGACTAATAAAAGCGAACAAACACCTCGGCAACCATGTCATACAGCTAGGAACCTGAATTGGCACTACTCACCTCATTGTCTTGGACATATTGGAAAAAACAGAGGGATCACCCATCTGTAAATGCTCACATTCACTGTGGACCAGTGATCACTGGAGAGAGTTAGAGTTCTCCTGTTGCCAGGAAGTCTCTGCAGGTTTGCATATTGGCCATTGCTGATACTATTTTTATTTTAAATGCATCAGCAAACCAAAGAAATAACTTAAGATATTTCATTAAGAAGTTGTAACCTACCTGGGGCGAACCTTTGAAGGAGGATGAGGAGATGAACAAATGTCTTATTTAGAGATCAGTTTTTGTATATTTTTCATAAATAGTTATGTTTGGGGATAGATAACACTTTGAGAGGTTTGAGGAGAGAGAAGAGCACATTAAAAACTCCCTTGCTCCTTCTGTATAGTGCTGCACATATTAATTCAATGAATGATTATTTTTTAATGTTTCAATTGTATGATTTTAACAATGCATCTTTTAGTTATTTCTATGTAATAAAAATTCATAATATAATCAGTGTTGACTGCATTAGTTTTGACTGTTTGCAATTTATTTACCATTCATATTTTACAGTCATAACAGAGGTTGGGTGCTTTGGAGACCGTCAGATCTGTCCTTGAATTCCCCTAATTTGCTGTGTGACTTTGGACAGTTTTCTTAAACTCTCTAAACCTCAGCTCCAAATTGAGGATGATAATACTTACCTCAAGAAAGTATTAAAACTATGAAATGAAATATACCTAAAGTGCTTAGTATAGTTTCTGGTGTGGAGCAAGCCATCAATAACTGATAGCTATTGACATTTTCCTGTCATTGCTACATATACATAAAAATAATTATGTAATTATTAAACTATTTCATATAAACTAAAAATGAAACTTCTAGTAACTAATTGTGATAGTATTAACATTTTGAGAATTCTGACTTTGATAAAATTACATTATCAAACTTTAGACCTATCTAGAACTTGTTTAATCTAGAAAAAAGAATAGTCTGATAACTGCATCTATATGGACAAATTGAGATATGAGGAAGCATCTGTTAAGTCTAGAAGTCAAATAGACTTTCACACCATGACCCCAGACACTACAAAAAAAGGCATGAGCATTTACTTTAGATAGATATTCCTAAATTGTCTTCCAAATGATTGTATCAGTTTGCATTACTATCAACAGTGCAAAAAAAAAAAAAAGACTATTGTTCTACATGCTTTTTAAGTTTTGCCAATTTTATGGGTAAAAAACCGTATCTCATCATTTTCTTGGACATTTTCCTAATTATTAGTGAAGTTGAGCATACTTCTAATGGTATTGGCTATTTACCTGGCTTCTATGGATTATTTGATCTTATGCTTTGAGCACATTTCTATTCAACTATATGTGTTTTTCTCATTGATATATAGAACCTTTTTATATAGATCTTGATTAATAATGTATACATCAAATCCTTATCCCTAAAATATTTGCCTTTTAATTTTTAATTGTGTTGTATTTTAGTCCCTAGAAATTATTACTATTTATTTCAGTGTACATCTTTTCCTTTAAGACCTCTGTTTTTTTTTTTTTTTAATGTTTATTTACTTACTTTGAAAGAGAGAGAGAGAGAGAGAGAGCTGGGGAGGGGGAGAGAGAGGGAGAGAGAGAATCCCAAGCAGGCTCCACATTACCAGTGTGGAGTCCAACACAGGGCTCGGACCCACGAACCCTGAGATCAGGACCTGAGCTGAAATCTAGAGTCAGACGCTTACCCAAATGACCCACCTAGCCACCCAGGCCTCTGGGTTTTATATCTACCTTAAAAAGATCTTTTAAACTCCATATTTAAAGACAAATCTATATTTTAACTTCTTTTAAAGTTTTTAAAAATGTCTAGATTTTTATCTGCAAGTGATCTTTTAATATTATATAAAAAAGATCTAAATTAATAATTCAACTTAATATATTCTCTATAAGAATATCCACTGCTCCTTATGTAATTTTGAGTAGTCCAATTTCTCCCCATTCATTTGAATATTTTAATTATTAGTATTTTATATTTCTGTGCCCCATGCCAGTAACATTATCTTAATGGATATAGCTTTATGGTATATTTCAGCATAGTATTGCAACTGCTCACTATTCTTTTTTTTTTTAACTGACAATCTCATACAATTCTTATTATTTTAGGTTAAATTTAGAATCTACTTCTAAATTCTATTAAAAACCTATTTAGATTAGTTTGAGGCTTCAATTAATTAAAAATTGATTCGTGAAGCTTTGGCATTTTAATTATATGGAATCTGCCATGTAAGAAAAAAGTCTTTCTTTTTTGTCCTTTAACCATTATTTAAGTTTTCTAATTTCCTTGATGTTGATCTTTAACATTTCCAGTTGTGTCTATTCCTAGGTATTTTATTATTTTTTATTATATATAAAATTGGGACCATTATTATTAAAAATTTTTAAGCAATTATACCAACTAATCTATTTAAGTATTTTTTAAAGTAATACATGTACAGAGTTTTAACGTTAAATAATAAAAATTACCTGTCTTTGGATCTAAAACACTGTTGGGCTGGCAGGTGTATGGGTCTCTTCCCAACTGTGTGTTTGGGGATTACACATTGGTACCTTTAAATCAGCCATGGTGGGAATATTTCAACCACGGAAATCAGCACATCCTAAAAATCAGGGTTTTGTTTTGTTTCCAGAGCAAATTTTAAAAATTTACCAGCCTACCCCTGGATCAACACTACTCCATCCCAATTCCCACTCCCAGAAACAAAAAATTTTCAACATTTTTAGCAGTTTCTTTGGCTATGTTTATCTATTTCTAAATATCATGTTTTACTGCTAAGATTTTGCTATTGTTGTTCATTTGTTAGATAGTGTCTATAGTATTTACTTTCTACCCTGTATGATGAGAATTTCACTTTCTTCCATGGTCCCCTTCCTTCCCAACCCATTATAGTTATATAACATTTTAAGTTAATTCATTATTTAGGCAAATCATTATGATTATGCTAATATTTTTCACACGAGCTATATTGTACTCTCTAACTTTGTTTCCATTCCTGTACAAACTTTTTGTCCTTATTCAAGTTAATAATTATCTTATTTTTCCCTGCCTAGTTTTTTTTTTTTTTTTTATAAATCTCCTACACTCACAACCAATTTTGTGAAATTCCTCGCAATAAAGCAAACACATGGGTAGTTAATATTAATTTTATTTCTTTTCTCTTGGACACATTCCTTTTGGAGCCTCTGTCTTCCTGTTCCATTCTGTTCTCTTGGTCTGTAGTGCAGCTACCATCCTTGGGCTTTCCTTCACCATCATCTGGGAATTCTTTTTACTTCTATCCCCTAGAATTTCTTTTCCTTGGGCTATTCCTTTATTTTGAAGCACTCTCAATTAGCTTCCTTAAAGAAGTTAGTAGGAGGTACATACCGCCCCCCCTTGAATTTTGCATGATTGAGAGTATCTTTATTCTTGCCTCATAATTATTTGATAGCTGAACTGAGAATAGCATTCAATTTAGAAATCCTTTTCCCTTGGATTTTAAAGACATTGCTCTATTATCTTATTGCTTCCAATGTTGTTAAAAAGTCTGATGCCATTCTCATTTCAAATTGTTTGTAGGTGGCCCCTTTCATTCTCTCTGGAAAAGTTTAAAATCTTCTGTTTTGTTTTATCCTGGGTGTTCTTAAATCAAACTGATATGCCTCAGGTGGGCATTTTTTTTCCCTTGATTTGATAGGTTTTTAAGAGTGAGAGTACATGACTGGTCCCCTCTGTGATTTATTAATATTTTTAAATTGATACTAATAATATTTGGAAGAGTATTTTTTTATGTTGTCTGTTAGTTGGCCACTTGATTGAGCTTTTTTATTCTCAAGTTTTCTGGTGATTTTCTTGGATATTCCAGGTAAGCAATACTACCATCAACAAATACTGACTTTTTTCCTCCTGTATTTCCATATTTATTCTTAATGTTTTCCTGTCTTATTTCATTGGCTAGGATATCTAGACCAATGGAAAATAGTAACTGTAGTAACAGGTATCCTTTTCTTTTTTATGACTTTAATAGGAGTCCTTTTGCTATGGAGGTCTGGGGCATATACTTTTCAAGTAAGAAAGTTGCTTTCCATTCTTAGCTTAATATGATCAGCATTAGAAATAATTGTTAAGTTTTTGCTAAGTTATTTTGGCACCAATTATATATATATGTATATATATATGTATATATATATGTATATACATATATATATACATATATATATAATATGATGTATTTACATATATAAAATTTTGCATTCTTAGATAACTCATTTGAGGCTATTAGGTATTATGTTGTTAAGAAACTGTTGGATTGTTGCTAATATATATTTTAGGAATTTTATATAAATACAAAAATGGATGTTCTGAGAGACTACCTTTTTTGTGCTTTTATCCTCCTATTTTGTTATCAGGTTATGGTAGCCTTCAGAAATTTTCTGGCCAATTTTCTGTTGTTAATCTGAGAATTTGGCTAGTTTATTTGACTATAGCTTGTATGATTTATTGAGATTTTTTAATAAGCCTAATACATGTTAAAATTTTCTAATTATTGCAAAAGATATTGGCAAAATGTGTAATTCTGTCATATATAAAATTATCTATCTACTTATTGTAAGATTATTAATTGATTATTATTAAAATGACTAAAATTTTATTTTGGGGTACTTTATTACTTTATTATTTTTACATAGAGGTGTATTAATGTGATTATAACTTCTGACAGTAACTTCTTATGTATCTAAGAGTGTTAACCTTGAATGCTGTTATTTGATATACAAAATGTAAATCTCTATGTGTATTATGTTTTTTATTAATAAAAATATACATATTGTTTCATTGTACCAGTATTTCATTTTATCTGATAATAATATGTGCTCATAGAAGGCTTTCTTTGGAGCTATGGGCAACAACAGGCTGAAGTCTGCTCTTGGGGTACAAAAATTTGGTATATTTCACTTCTGGACTTCACATACTGCTAAGTTATCTCCTTGCCCTTTGAGGAAGTTTGGTTTGTTTTTCTCTCTGTCCTGGATATCTAGGCTAAGTACCCTCTCAGGGAAGATTCTTCTTTGTTTGGAAAGTAATTCTTAAGGTTTTATCTTGGGAAGAAAATGCCAGTGTTTTTAGATACTTTGCTTTTTGTCTCAGAGAAGGAAAGCCAATATTGTCACAGTAGGAGCTGTTTGACTGATGGTCTTTTAATTAATTGTCCCCAGGATTGTCCTGCTCTTTGAATTTGCTGACTAAGCTTGGTTTCTCTGGAGCTTCTTTGGGAAGAAAGGTTCTCACCTTGGCAATGGCTTTTTTGTAGGTCACTTGAGTTGATGTTTTCTCACTGTGATTTCTGTTTGTTTGATCCATCATTATTCTCTCTTCTAAAAATCCTTTATTTCAGGTTTGTTTCTGGCATCCTTTCTTTTTGATGACTACAGTTATTGTTGAGCTATTTTCTTGGGATCTTTTTTCCTGCCATATTGGAATTTATAAGAACATTTGTATTCAATCTGCTACCTTGAATTAATCTTGTCACGTGCTTTAAAAAACCAGCATTTTTGAAAATGAATATAAATTATCTAAAAAATATATATATAAAAAATACCATGATAATTATCCTCCTCTCAAAGTGGTACCCACAATTTTAAATTTGCACAAGTTGTTCCCTTGCTTTTTGTAACAATTTGACACTATAGGTTTATATCTCAATACTATATCTAGTTTTGCATATTTTTTCTACTTTACATAAATGGAATGTCATCTTGGCAGCTTATGTTTTTGCTTTACAAATCGTATGGGAGATTCATCCCTGTTGATAAATGCAGTTCTAGTTTGTCATTTTTGTAAAGTGGAGAATTACCCTAAATAAAGATAGAGCTCATTCTCTTATTGATGAACATCTAAGTGGTTTCCAGATACTTTTTTGTTTAATTAGATACAATACTGCTAGGATTCTCTTACTTTTCTCCTAATCCACAGTGGCAAAATTCTTATAGTTTATATGGGTAGGATTAGAATGGGTGGGTAATGAGACAGATACATATCTTGGATTTTTTAGATAAAATTTTTCCTTCCAAAAAAAGAGGCCTAGGGGCTCAGACAGTTAAGTGTGTCACTCTTGATTTCAGATCAGGCCATAATCTCAAGGTTCATGGGATTGAGCCCTGCACTGGGCTCTGTGCTGATTGTGCAGAGCCTGCTTGGGATGATCTCTCTCCCCCTCTCCCTGCCCCTCCCCTGCTTGTGCTCTCTCTGCTCAAAACAAAACCAAAACCAAAACCAAAACCAAAACCAAAACCAAAACCAAAACCAAAACCAAAACCAAAACAAAACAAAACTTAAAAAAATGTTTTCTCTCCAAAGGCTGTATCTATTGCATTCCCAAAAGTCCTTTATAAAAGTTTGCAAGGTCTGCACCCTCAGCAACATTTTCAAGTTTTTAAATTTCTGCAAATATGTTGTATATCAGGTTGCTTTTAATTTGCAGTTTTTTGATTACTAATGAGGTTGAGTATCTTTTCATATGTTTATTTATATTCCTTCTATAAAATACTTCTTCATAATCACTTGCACACTTTATTGGCTTTTTTTTTAATTGATTTGTAGGAATTTGTTAAAATGAGTTTTAGATATCAATCCTTCCTTGATGATATGTGTTAAACATCACATATACCACTAATATATTCCCACTGGTTTTTGGTTCATCTTTTAATTTCTTCAATCATTTTCTTCATGGTGTATGTCTTAGTGTCTTATGATGGAAATCTTTCCCTATCTTGAAGTCTTAAAGTTATTCACTTACATTTTCTTCTACAAGCATCAAGATTTTTTTTCTATTTTAGTGCTTATTCCTATTGGAATTGAGTTTTTTGGGTAACTTATGAGGTAATCACATGATTTTATGGATTTTTTTTCCATATGGAGTTCTTAGCATCATTATTTCCCCACTGATCAACAGTTCTACCTGTTATATATCAAATTTACATGTATTTGTGGGTCTAATTCTTTGTTTCTTTGTCATCATTTTTACTAATCCTGTGTTGTGTTAATTATATTTTTATAAAAAGTGCTAAGTCTACAGGAAAAGTATGCCATCTTCTGTGTACATGTTAGTAACATTTTGTCAAGTCTTTTGACAATTCTTAGACATTATGATTTTGATATGCACTAAACCAATTAAAGTGAAAAATTGACATTTTAAAATATAATCATTTTCTCCATGTTTGCGGTTGATTCCTCTATTTATTTAAACATTTTTATTAGTTAATTAGTTTTAATTTTTTATTGAAATTTTTAACTAAAGTTTTTAAATATTTATTTATTTTTGAGAGAGATACAGACAGAGCATGAGCAGGAGAGTGGCAGAGAGAGAGGGAGACACAGAATCTGAAGCATGCTCCAGGCTCTGAGCTGTCAGCACAGAACCTGACGCGGGGCTCAAATTCACGAGCTGTGAGATCATGATCTAAGTTGAAGTCGGATACTTAACCAACTGAGCCTGGATGCCCCTATTAATTTATTTTTAGAGAGTATAAGTGGGGGAGAAAGAGAATCTTAAGCCCCCGCATGGGGCTCAATTCCACAACTCTGGGATCATGACCAAAATCAAAATTCAGATGCTCAACCAACTGAACCACCCAGGCACCCCTTCTCTGCGTTTTAAAAGGTCTTTTTCTTTAATGTCTTTTAGCAAAGATTTTCTTTTTTTCCGTGAAGACCATGCACCACTTTCCTTAGATGTGTTAATGGGTATTTATTAATTATTTTATTTCTTATTATAAATGAACTTATTAGAGAAGCTTTTTAAAAACTCCATTTGGTTTAAATATAAATGCAATTGATTCTTTTACATTTATCTCATATCTAGCAATTTTGTTAAACTTGTATCAATTCTTATAATTTGTATATTGTTTCAAGTTTCAGTGACAATATTGTTTCTTCTTTTCCTATCTTGATCTATTCTATTGAATTTTTTTGGTCTCATTTTACTGGCTATGGTAACTGAAAACATTCTTTTCTTGCTTTTAAAGGAAATATGAATATAAATTTTGTTGTATTGTTTGTGGTTATATTTTTTATTAAGTTCAAGGCATTTTCTTCTATTCCTAGGTTCTGTTTTTTTTTTTAAATATTGGATGTCAATTTAATTGTCTTATATGCTTCTTCTACTATATTAAGGAGATCATATGATTTTTCATGTTAGATGTGTTAATATGATGAAATTGCATTAATAAATTATATACTGTTATATCAGTCTTCATACCTGGAATAATCCCAGTTTGGTCATGATATATATATGTTATTGAATTTAGATTGATAGCATTTTGTTTGGGATTTTGTGTCTATATTCATGAGTGGGTTTTTCTATAATTTTATTTTCTAGAAATCCTTTTGTCTAATTGTGATATCTCTAAATGATTTGGTGAATGTTTCCTATAGTTTAGTCTCTAGTGACATTTATATAACATCAGAATTATATATTCCTTCACCTTTAGTAGAAATTTCCTGTAAGCGTGATGAGTTTTTTTAATGTAAAGATTTTAAGCCATTGATTTCATTTTCTTAATTATTCATATCTTTTTTTTTTCTCCTTGTATCAGTTTTGGTAATGTATATTTCCTTTTTAAGTAATTGGTTCATTTCACCTAATTTATCCTTGGCCTGTTAGTTACCTACAAAAAGAAGTTATCTTCTTGTTATTGAATCCTATCTTTATTTCATTTTGGTCAAAGTAAGCATGTGGCCTACAAGAAACTGTCCAAACTTGCTGTATGTTTTTAATTGTAAATTTACATAAATCCTTCATGTACGCTTGAGAAGAATGTTTATTTTCTTATTGTTGAGAGGATACTACTATACTGTATATTTTTGTTAGATCAAATATGTTAATTGCCTTGGAAACATCAGAATTCCATTCATTTTTCTTTTATTTGCTTAATCTATCAATTACAGAGAGAGGGACCTACTTAGAAAGTCAATACTATGATGGTGGATTTGCCAATTTCTTGTTGTGGTTCTATTAATTTTTGCTTCATAAATAATTGAAGCTTTGTTGATAAATACATGCAAGCTTCAAATTGGCATGTCCTTATCTTAGACTAAAACATTATTATGTAATCCCTTTTTAACACTTTTTTGTCTTAAAATCTTTTTTATGTGATATATTTATACCCTTTTGTGTTTGATAATATTTAATTGATTAATGTTCTACTTTTTTCCTTTACATACATCTCTTTAAAACACCCCAAAGCTGTATTTAAAAAAAAATTAAAATTCTGTCTACCTATCTTTGTATTTTAACTGGGAAGTTTCATCCATTTACATTCACTGTGATTACCAATATATTTGATTTTTTTTTCTTTTTTGTGGGCTTTTAATGTGTCATATGATTTTTTTACAGTTTTTAAAACCTTATTTTTTATTATTATTTTTCCCTTTATTTTAGAATTTACACTCAACCCACCTATTCACACAGACAAAACCACTGTGACTCCATACCTGTTCATGTATATATATATATATATATATATATATATATATATATATATATACACACACATACACACTTACAGACCCAAGACTAGGAAAGAAATTTCTATATTGTCTCCCTTGGTGGATTTTTTAAATTTGCTTTTTCAGTGTATAGCCCTTTAGAGAGTTTTTTCCCCCAGCTTTATGTGTTCAGGTTTCAAGTCTACTGCAAGTAGATCAAGGCCTTCTTTCTTGTCCCCTTTGGCCATTGTTAGAAATAGATTTCTTGTGTTGCAGACACCCTTATAATAGCCACAGGCTTAAATTTCTCCTAATTTTCTACTTTACTCCTACTTTATTCAGCTTTTATGAGTATTTTCCTTACTTCTTTGCAGAATCAGGTATACATTTAAAAAGATATACTTTTTAAAGTCCGACATTTTTAGTGTTTGGTAGTGGAATGCTCCAAGGAGATCTAATCCACCATCTTTCCAGAAACAGAAGTCCTACATGCTCTTTTACTCTCTCTTCTCTCCTATTTCCTGTGCAGGTGAATAGCGTATCAAGTAGGGAGGGACTGAGAAGCTGTATGTGTAGTGAGTGAACTGGACATAGGACAGTAATACTCAGTGAAACACATCCACCTGTTTTCATCACACAGGAGCTGTGTTGCTGGTATTTTTAGACAGCTATACAAGTAGAGTGCAGTAGACAATTTTTATTTTGTTTTATTGAAGAAGAAAC
The DNA here is from genome assembly GCF_027475565.1 of Acinonyx jubatus. Classification (NCBI taxonomy): domain Eukaryota; kingdom Metazoa; phylum Chordata; class Mammalia; order Carnivora; family Felidae; genus Acinonyx; species Acinonyx jubatus. Next base: position 65,959,601 of record NC_069383.1, on the reverse strand, counting down.
AGATACGGTCTTTGAGTGATATGGGAAACATTTTATCCAGTGACTTTTGTTCTTAATGCTTTACCCATAAAATTTGAGATTAAAATGAATTAGAAACTTCCAAAACTGTTTTTATTCTTCTTTTCTTAATGAAATTATTAGCTGAAAATATGACAAATTAAAAGATTGTTTAACAAAATATTAAGGTTTGCTAGGTGATTTTCATCTATTTGGAAAGAACAGATTCAGTAAAGGAAGCCTGTACCACATATGATTTCTACGAAATTTGAAAGTATGTCTTGTGACCTAAAGACATAGTCTCTTTGAGCACTAATCAGGAAGATAAGCAGTCTGAGCTTTAATATTGTCTTGGTCATTGATGTAAGTCTGTTAGTTTCTATTTCAGTTTTTTCTTCTACCAATACCTGCCTAATCTTAGTCCAAAAGGTATGAGAATACAGTAGGGTTCTTGCAGCCCTCTTCTTTTTATCTTTAAACATAATTGCCTGGGGACACCTGGGTGGCTCAGTCGGTTAAGCATCCAACTTCATGTCAAGTTATGATCTCACAGTTCATGATTTCGAGCCCCATGTTGGACTCTGTCCTGACAGCAAAGAATCTGGAGCCTACTCTAGATTCTGTGTCTCCCTCTCTCTCTGCCCCTCCCCTGCTCATGCCCTGTCTCTCTGTCTCTCAAAAATAAGCAAACATTAAAAAAAAAATTAAACATAATTGCCTTTTTATACATTACAATATGATATACTCTCTTTCCCATTTAATACCTATTTCTAGTTGCCATGGGGAAGTATTCTTTTCTAGCCTTTATTTCAGTTTTGACAACATGCCTGTCATTATTCAATAGTGTATAAACAATGATGAGAAAAAAGTAATTGTTTGGGGCGCCTGGGTGGCTTAGTCGGTTAAGCGTCCGACTTTGACTCAGGTCATGATCTCACCGTTCCCAAGGTCGAACCACGTGTTGGGCTTGTGCTGACATCTCAGAGCCTGGAGACTGTTTCAGATTCTGTGCCTCCCTCTCTGTCTTTTCCCCTCCCTTGCTCGTGCTCTGTCTCTCTCAAAAAGAAATAGACATTAAAAAACAAAAGAAAAAAGAAAAAAGTAATTGGCAGTGCTGTTGTGAGGAAGGTGGAAGCCATTACGATGGACCAAAGCAGCAAATATTTAGCCTTAATCAGACATTCATTATATTGATTATGAGTTTAATTGAGAGGAAAATGAACAAAATTAAACTGCATGAGTAAAATGTTGGAAATCTATCATTGAAGACTTATTCAAAAGACGAGATTTAATTTAGGACATTATAACTTTAAGTTGTCAAATAGAATTCCTCTGTATTTACAAGCCTTTTGGATGACTGACTTTAGAATATTTAACTGTGGTTCATCATTTTAAGTTTATATTTTGTCTTTATTACATGTTGTGATATTTGAAGGAAAAATTTTCAAAACGGTTCCAAATCAGAGTGTCATCAACTCTTTGATCATTATCAGCATATTAGAAGTATTTTTCAGTACCACTTTTGCAAATGGTTATATTGGAGAATTCATGGTTAAAATAGTTATCTCATCCTCTTTTTTGTGTGTACTATATGAATTATTGAGAATGACTATAATTTTCTTTAGGACACTCCTACTATGGCGGGTTTTTTTGTATTATTTTTCTGGCTCACAGAACAATATAGGGCCATTTATCCTCACATACCCCACTCCATTCCCTGCTCTTTCTCTCTCTCTTTTTAATCCCAGCAGGATTTTTTAACTTAAAAAAAATCCCTTTTTAAATTTTCACAAATCTATGATGGACCTTTTCACTTTCTGGAGCCCTAATCTTCAGTCTCACCCTTTGCTTGACCAGTTCAGTCTTTCGGGTAAGCATACATTGGGCCAACCATTCTCTTAAAAATGACTTAAAAATTCCATAAGCAATAAATTATGATTATAGAACATAAAACTTAAGAAAAAGCTATAATGACATCATCTGTATCTCCACTACCTAGAAATAATTAATGTTACAATTTGATATATACTTCTTAAAGTATTTATGTGTGAATATAGCCTTATTTTATTTATCTTATATACAAAAATTAATGGAATCATACTTGACCTATGTATGGTTTTATAATCTCTTTATTCATTCAACAGAGAGAACAACTTACATCATGGGTGTCTTTCCCTGTCAATAAATACACCTCTAAAATTTATATTTTATATCTGCCCAAATTCAATTATGTGGATATGCCAAGATATACTCAATTAATTCTCAATTATTAGAAATTCAGGAGGTTTCTAATAACATCAGTTTATTAAACACATGTTTTGAGGATCTACCAAGTGCCAATCCCTATTCTAGGCAGTGGAGTTTCACAGTAAACAAAACAGGTAGGTTTCTGCCCATGTGATGCTTATTGTTGGAGAGTAGCATTCAAATTATCCCTCTTTGGGTGAACTACTCTCCCTCATGATCACATAGGTACCTTAATTTGCTATCCACAGCTGATGTTTTTTATCCAACTTAAGGAAAAAATGCCTCATGTATACTTTTCTATCCCTCTATCCTCTACTATGTAAGTAACTGTTAGGTTTCTGTGCTTTTGTTTGGAGACTTTGATGGTACAAGAGAATAAGTGTTCTTATAGAAATCCAAATGCATAGCTGGAATTATTAGTATTTATTGATTCAGAGTCATCTCTTACTGTCACTCATTAAAAATAAATGTTCCTAACTGAACACATTTTAGTACATATGAATTACAATATAATTTTATCTGACTTTTATAGGCACTGTATGTTTTAATTGTTGTTTTGGTGGTGAAATTTTATTTTTTTTATTATTAAGTTTATTTATTTATTTATTTTGAGAGCGAGAGCGCACTGAAGGGGCAGAGAGAGAATCACAAACAGGGTCTGCGCCATCAGTGTGGAGCTTGAGGCAGGGCTTGAACCCATGAACAGTGAGATCATGACCTGGGCCAAAATAGAGAGATGGATGGTTAACCAACTGAGACACCCAGGCGCCCCTGGTGGTGGAATTTTGAAAAAGCTACTTTGTATTACATTGTTGCTTTGTGTGATATTGCTCTGTATCCTCAACTGTAAAACAAAGAGTTTGTCTAGATGGTTTCTACAGTGCTTGTCAGCTCTAGACAAGGAAGCATTGCGCCATCATAAAATAGTTCAATGGGTGATGGGCACTGAGGAGGGTGCTTGTTGGGATGAGCACTGGGTGTTGTATGTAAGCAATGCATCATGGGAATCTATTCCCAAAACCAGAGCACACTGTATGTACTGTATGTTAGCCAACTTGACAAGAAATTATATTTAAAAAATAAAAATTAAAAAAAAAACTTCTTAAGATTTTAGCTCAAATAGCTTCAAACCTTTTCTGTGTACACATATTCATGCACTCTCTCAGCTTATGGTCCTGATTTTTCTTAAATATATTATACTATTTTTCTCAATCATAGGGATGGCAGGATTTTTAATTAAGTATAGTCTATACTGACAACCTAAACTTAAGTTTGATTTTTCCTCTCTCACTCAGTTCTGGGAAACATTTACCCTCTCAAAGGCAGAAGGGCAGTCCACTCACCTCCTCAGGGAATCTTCTTAACTGTTAGGTTGGCTCATAAGCTGATAGATGAAATTTTCAGAGGAGTTTTCCTTTTACCAGAAAAATGAAATACCATTGGACTTCATTTATTTTCTTGCTTTCATTCTTTATAATACACAGGAGAATATAATTCTTTATAATATAATACATGCATTTTCCCCTCTATATATTTTTACATGTCCAGGGTCAACTATTATTATTAGGAAAATGTAAATTAAAAGATTTAGTTAATAGTTAATAGTTAACCTTGTTTGGATTTAATGTGTGGAAGTTCAGTTGATAATTAATTGGGCTTTAATTGCATCTCTCTTGATGCATAAATCTATTTTCAGAGGATTCAATTCCAGTAGGATAGTAGAAATCAAAGATCTCTCCAGCCCTTAACTCTTGGCAAACTCTCCAAGTTGCTTTTGGATAATCTCAATTTCTTCTGCCATTTCTCCGGGGAGAATTCAGAATTAGTGTTCAAGAATTGTTTTTTTTTTTTTCCTTTTTGGCAAAAACAAACTCTATTAGATTATTTCAAGTGAGTCACTTATCACAAATTTCATAAGGTCATATTCCAACTAGCATGTACACTTTTAATTGACATTCAGGAAGGATTTTTAGCTGGAGTTAAAGACAAAGATGAGGAACAAGCATTTATAGCTCAACTGTTCTGAAAATCATCTGATTTTTAAAATGCCACAAAATGAATATGATTATTTTATCATTCCTAATCTGAATTTACACCATTAAAACTATATTCCACTAAAGGAACATATAATACAAGTTCATTGCCATATAGTGTCACATTGAGGGATTCAGATGCAGAGGGAAAACTTACTCCTTTGAAAATCAGCCCATCCCCAGATGTTGATAGAAGGATTTATGTGGCCCATAAAACATCCCATGAGGCATGTGACAATGATCACAGTGTTGGTGACTGTCTCATTCTTGCCAATCTTTTCATTCCTACTCAAGTCACTTCTTTGCTTAGCCACAGACTTTGTGTTTTGGGAGAGGTGTTGCAGGTGTGGTACCTCTGTCTGCTCCAAGTCATTTCTACAGACATTCTATCTCTCTGAGCCGGAGTTTTGGGTCTTCAGGTTGGGAACAGGAAAGAAGGGTTTTGGACATTATCAGCTGGATGATGTTGACAGAGCCTTCCTAGAGGTAAGGGGGGATTAGGTGGATCTAATAATCCCCAGGAGGAATGAAAGGCAAAGGGAGCTGTATGGAAAAAAGAAACCATAATTGTGCAGATTGTTTATTGCATAATCAGTGAAATTCAGTTATCCTTGAAGGCAAGACTTTCCACTGTGTCTTCTTTTTTTTTTTTTTTTTCTTTCTGATCTCTGGTATCTCTAGTGCATAGCAATTTTCTGGCACAAATTAGATGCAAGATAAAATTTTATTGAATGAATGCTTTTTATCTAAATGATATATATGGTGACTTCAGTTTTGGCTTAAGACTTGGTTGCTTTTATAAGGCAGATCTCTCTCTGTCTCTGTCTCTCTCTCTATCTCATCTATCTATCTATCATCTATCTATGCAGGGAATGTAGCAAGGTAGACTCTTGTAGTTCACTCCTGGTCATGTGAATAGTAGTAGTGATTGACAGTGAATTTTTAAATACTATTTTGTTTTGTTTCACAAAAACACGTAGGAGTTCCTTAGTAATATTTGTAGAATAAATGGATAATCAATAAAAACTTGTTTGCTTTAAACACTTATTATAGGCTAGACACTGAGTGAATTACTTTATTTACATTATCTCATTTTACTTTTATGGTTCTGTGAGGTATTATAATCTCCATTATAAAAATGAGGAAATGGACTCAGAAATTATATAACTTTACTAAGATCATATTAGTTTGTAAACAAGTGGAGCCGGTATTTGATTGAGGTCTGTCTGATTTGCTTTCTCATTATCCTCTTAACCACTGTACATGTTGCCCATGAATTTATAGTTCTTCACTAATGGAATTTTTATTTTGGTCCTCATTCTAATTATGCATGGCAGAGTAAGTATTGAGTTTCTACAGTTGGTGCCTCCTTGATTCAATAAATGTGTATTGAAATTTTATGTACATGATGTTGTACTATCCGCTATAGGACAGACAGTCCGTAGCTACCTAAGGGCAGGAATTGTGTTTCACTCATTTCTTAGTCTCAGAGTGTGTACCTAATGGAACTTTTTACTTATAAAAGCATACAAACACTTAATATGCAATTCCAAATTAAAAGAGTAAAAAACAATAACATAAATTTCATAAAGTAATACAAATGGCAAATAAGCAAAATAAGCAAACAAGTTATAAGTAAAATGAACTATGAATTGAGAAGTGTGAGAAATAATTGTTGGTAGAAATGCTCAGGACAGTTGGATTTGATAACTTTGTAAGATGTTTTGAAAATTTCCCACTTGGATTGTTTTTGATAGTTCCTAACTGCTTTTCAGTAGCTATTTGCAGGACATTTCCTTACGTGGGATGGAAAGGGTCTGCGCGCTTGTCTTGGGAACAAGTAAGAGGAGAGTGCAGGAACCCTGTTCTACTCTCAGGCAGTATTGGGGAGGATGGGGTTCAGACCAGTGACAAATCAGAGGGGATGTCATGGCAGCTGAAAGGGAAGTGGGCAGCAGACTGGAGTGTGAGGCTCAGGTATCACTTATCATCAGCCATCTAACAGCAAGAGGTTTATTTCAAAGGTAACTCCAATATCAGAAGCTTCAGGAAGTAAACATTTCTCGGCCTCAATAATAATGGGAGTGTTGGGAAAGTAGTCTTTTGGAGAAAACATATTCAGTAGAATGAAACAATTCAAAGTAAATTTCACTCTACACACTCATTTTCTGAAATGTATTTGATGACTTTGGAAATACAGTATTTCTAATAGGTACATTCTTATATGCTTTCTGTGTAAATTTTGAATCAAATTAGTTCTAATACTTATATGTGCATACATTATTAAGTGCCTAGATGGTGAATTCCTAATGCTATATTTTATTCATCTTTTTATCTTTGGTCCTTACCCATAGTGTCTAATTTATAATAAGTGCTCAGTTTGATTAATGAACAGATGTTCATTTAGTGTATTAGCGGCACTGAGTACCTAAGAAAAGAACTCTTTCTTGAGTTTCAGTTTGTTTATATCAGATATATTGATGTCAATATATCGATGTGTTCATATCAGAATGATATGATATGAATTGTATTCATATCATTCATTTCATTCATAATGAAATGATATTGTAACTGCGGCTATAATAAATCTGCTGTGCTTATGAAACACATAGTGGCAAGGAGACTTTGTTTTATTCTTGTTGCTGGTAATGAGCTGATTCTGAGGTTAAAAAAAAAAGTGGATTTAATGTGGCCATATCCAAACATTAAAAAAAAAAAAACCTCCTTATCTATCCTTGACATTGATTTGTACGATATGTAATCAAGAAAAATTAAAACTGTCATTTGAAATCATCCTGGTCCCTACATCACCACTCGTTCATAACTATTTATATCCAGCTCTCAATAAAATATCTATTATTTTATAATATTGTATATGGTCCTGCTCTCCAGGTGCTAAGATTCTAGTATGAGAAAAGAGTCAACCAATTTAGTTTACATATGAGAAAATATAACAATATAGGATAATATATCTATTAAACAGTGTGAAGAGGCAGAATAGTTTGAATTGCATGAGAATATTTTTGGGTAATTTATATTGGTTTTGAACAGTCCAAAATAAATTGTATGGGCAAGATTTATATCATATCCTTACTATTTGAATACTGTGACTCATAGAAGAGTGATAAAGGGAAAGTAGGCATAAGAATAATTTTTTTTTTTTGGCTGAAATAGGAAAGTTTGAACTGGATAACATGCAAATGGGTTTGTTTCATGGCTTGAACTCGAGTGATAGGTGGCTTTTGTGTGGCTATGGTTTTGAGCCCTACTTGTTTGGTTATAGGAGAACCCTGAAAGTTTTGAAGGCTAATCAACATAGTTAAAAAGGAAGATTACCATGGTGCTCCTGACAGTAATTAAATAGAGATAAAAAGGAACTTAAACAGGTTTATTTGTCCCGGAAACATTACTATTTAGAAAAACTTGGGGTGCGTGGATGGCTCAGTCAGTTAAGCATCTGACTTCGGCTCAGGTCATGATCTTAACGATTCATGAGTTCGAACCCTGCATGGGTCTGTCTACTGTCAGCACAGAGCCCACTTTGGATCCTCTGTCCCTTTCTCTCTGCCCCTCCCCCATGCTGTCTGTCTCTCTAAAAATAAATAAATAAACACTTAGAAAAACTTTGGATGTCCCCAGTACTAAGGGTTGTTTCTTAGATTTTTTTAATGAAAAGCTATCAGGAAAAACCTTTAAGAGGAATGAATTAATATAATTTAGTAATAAGTGCATTGATTTACTTCTTTAATCAACTCAAAAATATTGTTTATTGTGAAGTTGCCTGGGCGTCATAGGAAACCATGTAGTGTCAGCCTGATGAAATCCATCATCCAGTGTTAGAGATACGTGACTGGTCGTACAGTCAAGTGAGAAGTGCTGGGCTGATATTGGTGTGGGGGCTTTTGGCAATACACAGGTGTGGCATAATCCTTCTTGGAAAAAAAAAACAGCATGACTTTCTTCACTTCACAATTTTACTTTAAGTTAATTTAAATTGCTAATAATGTGAAAATGAATATGGCAGAATGCATATCCAGTATCTTTTTTTTGTGCCGGTTCTGTGAACATGTTTTCTGTGCATCATGCCATTTTAATCCGCAAAACTACCCTACCAGATGGGCACTAATTTGTTTTGTTGTGAACTATTTTATGAAGAAGGGAAATGAGACTTAAAAATGTTGTGTAGCTGTCTGATGGTCACAAAACTAGTCAGGAGTAGAGATGGACACAGACTAAAGGCATACTTTAACTTTCATAAACACACGTGCAAAACTTCTGAGAGGAGACAGTAAGTAGCACACAGAGTGTGTGCAACTAACACAACCGCTGCTTCAAATTAAGAACAGACACTCCCCCATCTGAGTTCCTATTAAATTTTTAAAATTACCATGGCAAACTTGTTGAACTTTTTCAGATCAATAGGACTCAAATGTAAAACTCACTTTTTGGCATCTGAGGACAGGAAATATAAATGTAAAATGAATTGGACACAGTGAAGCCACTCACTGGAACAGAAATCCTTTTCAATAATAACAATTGAAGGCTTCTTTGGCACAAGAATAATTGTAAAATATTTATGTATGAGTGAAGCAGCAGTACCAGACAAGGAAAAGGTTCACAATCCTTCCAATAATAGGCTTGGAAGTAGGCAAACGTCTTTTTAATGCAACGTAGGAAACAGTTTTAGGTTAGTGTTGAAGGTTAAACATTCAGTTTTTAGCTTTCCTGTTTGTTTTCTGATGTCAAAAATTTCCAGCTTGACAATGGTTAACTTCACAGTTGAAGAGAATTGCCAATTACATGAAAATCAGAGAACATCATTTATATATCATTCCCTTATTAAAAAAATATGGCTAACACCAATATACATAGCATAGCTTAGCTGGAATGATCTTTTCCTCAGGTAATCTCTTTTGATTAAGAAGCTGCTCAGTGGCATAGAAAAGGACAGCAGAGTGATTGCTTCCTCTCCAAATCATGTCTGAATAATAAGTAGTCAAAGCAAGAATAACTTGGAATATTGAGGTGTCTTCATTTTGTAACCTCAGAGCATTTCATCACTTGTTTTATCCTCACTATATAGATTTGAAACTTAGTTGTCTTAAAGTTACAGTACACAAAATGATAGTGATGGAGAACAGCTGGGACTGAGTATGCGTCAGAAAAGGACTTTTTTTTTTTCATCCTGAGTGATGCCAATATCAAAGTGATCACCTCCTGCATCTACTGATTCTTAAATAACAACTTGGCTCATCAAATCCAGATTTATCAAAGGAACTCAATCTAGTTGGATCTAACAACTGCCAGAGCAATAATTAACAAAGAGGGGAGGCATTAAAAGGCATTGTAAAACAAAGAAGAAACACAATGTAAATGGAATTAATGACTTGGTTCAGTTGTACCCAAGATATGTAGTAATCCCAAGAAATAACAAAATCGAGATAGAAGTTCTTCAGGTGTAAAGATATTGCTAAACATTTGACGTTTCCTAAATGATGAGAAATCCTAGGTCTTCCATAATACTAAAACAATCCAGGGCACATACCAGGTATGACTGATAAGTGGAATTATGCACCTGAAAACTGAGGAAAACTTACAGGTATTTGATATATTCCAAGTACAAAATAATAAACAATTTAAAGTTGTAAATTAAGCAACATATTAAGTAAATAAAAATATAAAAACTTTTTAGTTCACTTCCAGCCAAAAACTTGTTCATGGGCTTGAAAATGACATTATAAGTGCCTTATGTTTTGGCTCATATTTCTGGTTTCAGTGATTATTGCATATTTTTTGAGATATTGCATATATAAGTGTATATCAAGAGGAGATGCATAGTTTGTATTTGTTTCCATATTTGATTCAACACTGCTATATATACTTGTCACTGGCACTAGATGATGTTAATGTCTTGTGATTCCCATAAATAAGAAAGGCAGGCAGTTGCTTGTCTTTTAATTCAATTCATAACAGAAGAGTTTCCCTCAATCTTGGGGATAAGTTTGGCTTAAGTTAATAAAACTTGTTCATGAGTGCTTATTTATACCAGAACAAGAAAGTTCACTATGACAACTTCAAGTGTAATTATGATTTTATTTCTCAATGGAAACTGTGCAAAATTAAAAATTTTTACATATGTGTAAATGTATTTGTAAAGGAAAGGTTTTTAATTCTTTATCCATTCTGAGTGATAGGTCAGCATTATTGCATTTGTCCTTTTGCAAATGAAAAAAAATGGGAAGTGAAGTACTTGCTTAATGTCAGACAGAAAGTAAGTGTCAGAGCTAGGGCTTAAACCACAGCTATCTGACTTCAGGTTCAATACTTTTCCCACTAAATCACAGCTAATGTTCTAAATCTATTCAATAATGCAGTGTTATCCTCAAGCCACAATTTGTGATGTGTTGCTACTGCCAGTGCTGTTACCTAAATATTCATAAATATATGTAATCATTAAATATTGGGAGGATGCAACAAAAAAAGTTGTGCATTATTTTCCAGCTTTATTGGAGTATAATTGATAAATACAAATTGTATATATTTAAGGTGTTGACATGATGGCTTGATATATATTATACATTGGGAAGTGATTACCATAATCAAGCTGATTAACACATTCATCACCTCACATAGTTACTTTTTTTTTTTTGGTATGATGAGAACACTTAAGATCTACTCTTTTAATGCCTTTCAAGTATAAAATACAGTATTGTAAACTATAAACACCATGCTGTGTAGAACTTATCTTACAACTGAAAGTTTGTATCTTTTGACCAACATCTCCCCATTTTCCCCATTCTCCAGCTGCTGGTTACTACCCTCTACTCTTTGGTTCTGTAAGTTTGATTTTTGTAGATTCCACATATAAATGAGATCATACAGCATTTGTCTTTATCTCTCTGGCTTATTTCACTTGGCATAGTGTCTTCCACTTTCATCTGTATTGTAACAAATGGCAGGATTTTTTATGGCTGAATATTGTATATTTATACTACAATTTCCTTAAACATTCATTGGTTGATGGATACTTAGGTTGTTTTTATCTTTTGGCTATTGTGAACAATGCTGCAATGAACATGGGAGTGCAGATACGTCTCTTCAAGGTCCTAATTCCATTTCTTTTGGATTTATGCCCATAGTGGAATTGCTGGATCGTGTGATAGTTTTATTTTTAACTTTTTGAGAGAACACTGTACAGGTTGTGCATTTTTTAACAAGTGAAGGCATTTTTAAATAAGATCATCCATGTTACCTGTTTTTATCTCTATCAAGATGCTTAGTAGTTATAACACAGTAAGTGATAAAGAATGGAAGTAATGGGTACAATTCTCTGATCTGCTATGGATGCAATATTTCAGTGTGTTGGGAGATAAAATGGCTGCCTACAAAGGACTGACAAGATCAGAAGCCATGGAGGTCCAGTCCCACAGAGAGTTCTGGGCTAGAAAATTGGGACCTAGGAGTCATTTAATATATAAGAAGTCACTTACTATACATGAGTATCAAATATTGTTACTTGTAAAAATGAGGGGATTGGTAGAGGTCAGAATTTCTCGTGGTGTCTTCTGGCTGATTCTTTTTTCTCTTCCTTTTGGCAGGCATGATGTGCACAGCTTCCTGTTTTCAATCCTTTAGGAAGAACACACACTTAACGTTTTACCATGAGCCCTATAGACCTGTAGATGAATTCCAAGGACCCTTCCTGTGCAAAAATCCATGACTTTTAAATGTACATTTGGCTGATTATATGTCATTGCACATAAATATTAGCAAAGGTCTGCTTCTATTTCAGGCCAAACCAATTTGGGGCTAAAAGACCTGTTTTTGTTTGTTTGTTTGTTTTGTTTTGAAGTTTTTATTTTAATTCCAGTTAGTTAATATGCAGGGTTATATTTGTTTCAGGTGTACAGTATAATAATTCAGCACTTCCATACATCATCCTGTGTTCATCACAATTACACTCCTTAATCCCCATCACCTGTTTAACCCATCCCCCCTACTCCTCTGTTCTCTGGTAACCATCCATTTGTTCTCTCTAATTAAGAATATGTTTCTTGATTCCTCTCTCTCTCTCTCTCTCTCTCTCTCTCACTTATGTTTCCCTTTACTTATTTGTTTTGTTTCTTAAATTCCACATATGAGTGAACTCATATGGTATTTGTCTTTCTCTGATTGACTTATTTTGCCTAGCATTATATTCTATAGCTCCATACATGCCATTGCAAATGGCAAGATTTCATTCTTTTTTATGGCTGAATAATATTCCATTGTATAAATATATCACATCTTATTTATCTGTTTATCAATTGATGGACACTTGGGCTGCTTCCATAATTTGGCTACTGTAAATAATGCTGCTATAAATGTGGGGGTGCATATACCCATTTGAATTAGTGTTCTTGTATTCTTTGGGTAAAATCCCAGTAGTGCAACTGCTGGATCATAAAGTAGTTCTATTTTTAACTTTTTGAGGAAACTCCACACTGTTGTCCACAGTGCCTGCACCAGTTTGCATTCTGAATAGTAGTGCACAAGGGTTCCTTTCTCGCTACATCCTCACCAACACCTGTTGTTTCTTATGTTGTTGGTTTTAGCCAGGTTTCTCTGGGTGCCTGGGTGGCTCAGTCAGTAAACCATCTGACTTTGGCTCAGGTCATGATCTCATGGTTCATGGGTTCAAGCCCCATGTTGGGCTCTGAGCTGACAGCTCAGAGCCTGAGGCTGGCTTCTGATTCTGTCTCCCTCTCACTCTGTCCCTCCCGTGCTTGTGCTCTGTGTCTGTCTCTCCCTAAAAAATAAACATTAAAAAAATTTAAATTTATTCCAGGCTGCTCAATTGCCAAAGTACTCCTTATAACATTATGTTAACCTAATATTCTAATTCATGGAAATTCTTAAAAATACTTTAATTACTGGACTTATCAGCCAGGGCAGCCAAAGTTAGCTTTCTCAAATGTAACAGTTGAAGGAAGTCTAATTCTGTGATATACAGAAACAATCAGATTTCCAATGTCTGATGGTTTTAATTCATGGAGATAGCTTCCCTCTCTTGAAGAGAGGTAGTCATTTCCTTTTTATTTCTGATGATGTCTGTGTATCTGGGTCTTTTAGCCCCTCATCCTAATCCTGATGTCTTTTGAAAGAAGATCTCACCATCTTTTTAACTGTATTTGGGACACCCTGTATGATGCCTTCCTTCCATCTCTAACACATTCTCTTTATCTCAGTTCTGGGTATTTTTACTCTTTCTCTTCTTTTTGTCTCCTAGGGGAAGACAAAGGTAATCCCATCCTATCTCCTTTGGCAAGTACTTCTCTCTTTTATCCTTCTTTCTGCATCTCCTCTCACACTGTCAGGACCAAGAAAACCCCCTTCCTTGTGACCCCTGGGACACCTGCCCTCTTTATTCCTGCCTTTCATTGCTTAACTTGTTAAAAGAGTACGTTTACTTCACGTGCACCTTAACTGCTCACCCCCTAATCTCTTGCAATTGGTAATCTCCCAATGCCCATTTGAAATCACTTCTCCCTTGCCTTGACTGACATTTATTGTATTCTTTCTGTTTTTTTTTTAAAGTAATATCTATCATGGTAAAACTTGAAAAGATATAAAAAAGAAAACAACAAAAACAACAACACCTTTAATCATTCTCCAGATATGGATATAACCACAGCTAAATTTGATATCATTTCATTTTATAGGTTAATGGTAACTTTTTAAGCCTTTATCTATGATAGATATAGATATAGATATGAATACATATACATATATATTCAACTCATGAACCTTGAGATCATGACCTGAGCTGAAGTCAGATGCTTAACCAATTAAGCCACCCAGGTGCCCCTGAAAATATGACTTTGAATGATTGTTTAGTATTTTGTTGTGTACTGTAGCATCAGGACTCAGTCTTCAGTTGTTAGGCATTTAGGATGTTTTTCACTATAAAAGTACTAGAATTGTTCTCTTCAGACAGAGTAAGCAATGACTGCTAGTCATCCAACCTAATGACATCTGGCATTTGGAACGGCTGCATCTTCTGACATGAACTTCCTTCTGCCTTTGATCTTTCTTTTGCTCTTTCATTCCTTTCCCTCTCCCTAAATGTAGGTGGTTCTCAAGGCAGTGTCTATGGCTTTCTTATTTGAATAGGCTCTTCTGTGGAAAATTCACTTTTCTGAAATCCACATTTTCAGTCTTGAAATCTCTCACAAGTTCCATCGTCTCTCTTTTACTAAAAATTTCCACCTAAAACCAATTTTTAAAACCAAATTGGACTTATCTAAGCTATAAGATTGAACTTCATTAACCCAAATTCAGGACTTCTTGTGACCTCTAGATTTTTTTAATGAATTGGCTAATGTAAAGCTTCTCATATAAAATTGTTCTCACTCATCTTTTCTACCAATATATCTGAGTCCTTCCTTTTTCCTCCTTTTCTTTCCACTGAAATTCATCCTTCATGGTTTCAATTGAACATTTACTTCTATTAACCTCACCTTTGTGCTGCCGATGCCCTCATTATAAATCAATCAATCAATCAATCAATCAGTCAGTCAGTCAGTCTTGGAAATGAAAGTCAGTGGTAAAACAGGGTCTTATATGTAACACATCACAATATTAAAGCAATTTAAACAATTTTTTGATACTTCAAGTACTTACATCATAGAAAAGTTTTATTTTTAAACACAGGAGGATGGAGACAGGGGAGTCTTTGCTCCTGTTTCACTGAGGATTTCTGGCCTGTAAGGTTGTTTACTACATACACCCCCCTGGGATTGCTTTCTGATCTTTGAGATCAATATATATTGTGTTAGGTGTACCCAAGCTGATGGCACCTCTGACCTGGTCTGACCTAAATGCAATGTGCCCATCTCCCTGAATCATCATCATGCTCTTGAGGAAAAAATACCTAAAAACATCACTCTACCACCATCTATGGACAAAGTCAAGTCAGGCACTCCATAAGTATGTGTCATTCAGCTTTAGTAAAGGATGTACATGTTATAGACCCTCATTATAATAGAAAAAAAATATTTCTGTACAAATGTTAAATAAATAACACCTACTATTTATGTGTGTTGTGTTACTTAAATAAACAGTGTGATTTCTATGTGAAAAAGAAAAAAAAATTGGGAGAATTATTACAGGAAAGTATTTTCATGTGGAGAAGCCATATGTTTGACTAAGGATTTTATCATATTAAGCACCCAGCTGTTTTCAGCCATTGAAGCTTTCTTGGACAGATAAGTGCCTGAGTATTCTGAAAGCACTTTTCTGATTGCCAATATGAAGTTTGGCTTCAGGGACTGTCTCTCGTATATTTGCCAGAAAGAATGAAAATACCAATGCTTTCCCTCAGTTTCAGCGAGAAAAACATTTTAGAGCATTGGAATGAGGTACTGTGGAAGGTCGTATAATTACCTCCCATTAAGGTCTTTAAAAACAGAATGGCTATTTATATTCCTGGAGTTCTTAATGAAACTCTTCTCTACAGTGAAGGAACGATTCTGTGATGGTTTCTGAGGTCATTCTAGGTCTCTTTTTGAATAGTTCTAGTGTCTTAGATAAATTTGGTTCAGAAAAACACTCCTGTTCAGAAAAATTGGGTCTGGTACTGGCTCTGTCATAAAGTTATTGCATAAATCTTAATTCTTTCACCAGTTCTGAAGTGCATGTTTAAGGATAAGAGAAATAATAAATGTAAAGAAAAGAACTTGAAAGAGAAATTTAAAATCGTCTTGTCCAATTGCTTTCTAATTTCGGTACATCTCAGCTGTTGTGATGGTTGAGGTTTGCATTTTAAAGAAATAAGAAGTTAGGACCAAAGTCAGGGAAGAAACATTGTTTCATAGAAATGACCTAAGTCACCAACTTGATGCATTAAGAGGTGTCACCCCTATTACCAAGTAGTGGGTTCCCTTTGTCCCCTCTGCTGTCTCTTTCTGTCTTACTTTTCTGAGCCCCACCATCAGTTCTTTCCCTTGTGTGCCATTCAGAGGAGAGGCAAGATGGCAGAGTGAAAGTGCATGGAGTTGGTGATTTCATACTGACTTGGGTTCATGTCTTGCTTTGCTACTTAGCATTTGGATTGGCTTTGTCAAGTTACAATTCCTCATGTGAGAACCCTGGAATAATTTCCACCTCTCAAAGTTAATACAAGATGAGACAGTATCTGGAAAACACCTTAGAATAGTTGCTGACACAGAATGAATTCTCAATAATTATTGGGCATTATTGTTCTATTTTCATATGTTGTTTCAGAATATCACTGCCAATTTGAATATAATTATTTTAAGACTGATAAAAGGGTACAAATTGGCTATTGAAAAAAAGAATGCATGACAAATAAAAGCAAAAAATATTTGAAAGAGACAGCCAAAAAATAAAAAGAAACAAGCATTATTAACATAGTTTCAGTTGAGATCTATTTTTTAAATACAATAGCATTAAGTTCTCAAATATAATTTATCACCTCTGGTAATCAATAACCTTCCTGATTGGAAGCCAGCATGGAGAAAAATATTTTTTATATATTCTTAAAAATGCAAGTGTAGGTTGAGGTTGTATGTTTATTTGTGAAAGCCAAGTATCAGTTTTGTGTATGGTGTTTTCCAAGTTAGGGGAGCTGCATTTAAGACCAAGGGTTCTGAAGTTGAGTGCCAGGGTTTGTATTCCAGGTTCATCAGCTAGTAGTTGTGTTACGATGGGCAAGCTACCTAACAGCTTTGTACTTCATGCTTTCATGTGTAAATTTGAGGTTATAAACGGTCTGTGCAATATAACTTGTGTGCATGTATGTGTGATAATTAACTGAGTTAATACATGTACAGGGATTATATCAGTACTTGGCAAAAAATAAGTGTTCTATATTTATTAAGCGCTATTATTATTGTTGTTGTTGTTAATTATTACTATTATTATTATTATTAGTGGTAGTAGTAGTAATAGAAGCTACAAGATGATAGTGCTACTTGAAAATGATTATGTGTGGGTGGCTCATTGGGTTAAGCGTCTGACTCATGGTTTTGGTTCAGGAGGTGATCTCATGGTTCTTGAGTTCAAGCCCCACATTGTGTTCCATGCTAACAGCACGGAGCTTGCCTGGGATTCTCTCTCTCTCCCCCTCCTCCGCTTTCTCTGTCTCTCAAAATAAATAAACCTAAAAAAAATTAAAAAAAATAAAATGATTATGTTTGATAAGCTAAAATTATTTATGGCTAATGTTGATTAAACACTGAATATCTTCAAAGACTAGAAAAGGCCACTATTTGAGTCCAAAATAAGGGGATTAATATTATCAGTACTTTATTTGTTCATTGATAAAGAAGTTAAAGAGAGCTATAGTTGGAAAAGCTATTCCATATGACAGAGTAAGGATCTATCGATATTGGGGTTATACCTAAATTTTAAAAAAATGATTTTTTTTCAAGGAGGTATAGAAAACATGAATCTCACCTTTGTTTTACTGTAAGATGCAACTCTAAGTCTCTGGTACACACACACTGACACACACACTACACACACAGATACACTCAATTCAATTATGTCTGCAAATCTGCAAGGCAGATACTAATATTTCTATTGCACAAATAGGAAAACTAGAGATTAGAAAGATTTTATGACTTGCCTAGGACACACACTGAGTGCATGGGGGAATTTCTTGAGTCTTCATTGTGCCACTTTGTCTCTCTAAATTTATATTTATTTCCTGAGAGGATTGCAGTGAGGCCACTCTGTGGACCTTTACTATATTTTGTTATGTCCAGAAAATGTATCATATTTAAAAAGAAAGCCCATTCTTGTAAATCAATCTCTATTAAGAAACAAAGGTGCATTCAGATGGAGAGCCATGAAGGTCTGAAGCTTGAGAAGCAAAACTTTGGAAGCAGAAAGGGAAGTGAACTCGCTCTAAAGGAATTGAGGGCCCTGGGCATTCAAAAAGGCAGGAGGCCAGAGATGAGAAACACGTGAGAAACTGATCAGTAGACAAACTGGTAAAATGTGACCATAGTGACAGAGAGGTGGGATTGTAGCTGCGTTAATGAAGCAGGTTCTTGTCAATTTTGGGTGAATCATGCTGACAGCCAGCAGCACGCACCAAAGAGTAAATCATGCTCTCTGGAGGCCTATCACAGAAGGGATGCAACTAATGAGATTCCATGCATCACTCTGATGAGGTATGAACCAATGCTCATCAGGAACAACTGACCTAGAAACTGATGCCAGTTTTTTAAGGGATATCTTACAGCCAAGCCCCTACTAGTATTTTCAGCTTCAGATGAAGTATGTGATTTTTCTAAGCCAACTTAGTGACAGAGGAGCCCTGACTTTTTTCCTACCATTGCTGAAAGGGTTTTTTGGGCATGGTGTGCTTGGGGAAGTCCTAAAATAGAACAAAGCAAAGGTAGGCTAAGTCCTCCTGGTCTTGGGTGTAGGGGAGAAAATAGGAACTCTGGAGTCAGAGAGACCTAGATTCAAATTCTAGCTCTCCCATTTGGTTTCTGCAAAATTGGGTAAGTTATTTACTATCTTGCTAAGTTTTTCTTATCTCTGAAATGGGACTGACAATACTTCAAAATGCCTAAGATGACATAGGTAATAGCCTGACATACAACATGTATTTAATAAATTTTGGCTCTATCAGTCTCTTTCTAGTTAGGGATAAGAATTGATATATAGTGTGCTGTCTTTTCCTGATTATATTTTCCTTGCATTCTTGCTCCTTTCCTAAAGTTTGAGAGTCATTCAGCAGATGTTGAACATTCACAGTATGCCAGGAACTGAGCCAGGTACTGGGATTATAGAGAGGACACAACCTCTGCTTCCACATTGCTCACTGATCACTGCAGAATTAATGAATAACTTGAATACAATGTGTTGAGTACAGGATGCTAAGAGGGCACCTAGACATCTGAGGGTTATGGGTCATCTATGGAGCCGTCTGAAGTGAGACTGTGAGATACTCAGGTAAAGGAGAGTGAGGGTAATGGTATATTCCCTAAAAAGGGTAACATATACAAAGATATGAAGGCCTTATTTAGAAAACCATGCATGGGTCTCTTTCCCATATTTTAAAGGGCATTTATAAGGTTTAAATGGCTTCCAGTAAATTAGTCAATTCAACTCTAGTCAAGGACACACATTTCCATCTAATCTCTTTTTTGTCACTCACTCCCTCTCACTGTTGGCTCCATCTATGTCTAATTATCAAACGTTTTCTATGCCGCTTGGCTGTGTAAACTAACCAAGCTCTAGGGCTGGGCCTTACAATTTCAGGCACAGTCTTAGATGTTTTTCTAAACAATTTAACAATTTAACTATTGTGGTCAGTGTTGCGCTGACACAGATTTTTAACTAACATCTGTGCTAGTTAAAAAAAAAAAAACACGTGTAAAATTTTATTGGGTATTAGCATTTCAAAGCAGTTACTCCTATACTTTGCATACGGCCTTGAAAAAGAGTGTTGTAGATTGAATAACCAGTAAGGATTATGACTCTCTACTCCTAAAATGCATGTTATCCTAAGCTTCTATTGTGTTAAAGCTCATAAGAACTAGCTTAAAACATGGCTTAAGTTTTGTTCCAAATAAATTTTCTATCAGAGCAAAGGATAGAGTTCTGGACCTCTGTACTTTAGTTGGATTGTGTGAGCTAAAATATGCAGCAATAACTGAAGTCATTTGCATAGTGATCCACTGAGAGCCCCAAATCAGTCTTCACCTATACACTTGTGATTTTTATTTTAGCTAGAAAAAAAAATGTTAGAAGAGATCTTTTGGACAAAACAAGTCTTTTTGTTTGTATATTATTGGAATACAATAATCATCTTTAAAAGATTGCTTTGGCTTGCTTTTGTCTAAGTATAGGGAAATGCATGGTATATAGAGAAAATTCTGAATATATTCATTTACATTACTAGGAAATAATTGATGGCTTGTGACTCAAGATATCAAGGGCTGCTTCTTTATCTGTATAGAGCTTGGCTGTGTCCATATAGTTCCTAGTGCTTCTGACATATTGGTTAGTTGCTTAACTGGGTACAAGAGTATCAATTTAAATAAATTGAATACTTCATGATCTGGGACTAAAAGCCAGAAGCAAACCTATCGTTTTATACTGTGTTGTTTCAAATTTCTGTATTTATCAAGAACTTGAAAAAGCCAACTAAAGTGATTAAGGGGGGAAAGGATTCTGAACCAAATATAAGTCTACTTATTCTTAAGTATAAGGGTCAATGCAGAAAAGCTAACCCCGTTTTAAATTTATGTTCTTGAGGAAATATTGGGTATCTATACTTTATTTCAAGAATCTCATTGAACTTTTAGTCTCTGAAAGAGTGTTACAGGTTGAATGTGATATTAATCTGTGGTATCCTGATAGATCAGAGTTGTATCTTGACAGCAGAGAGCAGTAAGTTTATAGATGTATTTTATTTTTCCTAATTTGGTGTTGAGACTTAATGAAACTAAGAGAACAATAAGGAAAGGTCAATTAAAAAAAAAAATTCCAGAAGCTACATTTGACCAGATTGATAATGGCAGAATTAGGGAATAAAACTAAAACTAAAAATTTCCTGAAGTTATTATATTTATATCAGAATTTTTGTCTCTTTAGAGAGTAGATGTCTCAGTTGGATTCCATTTAAGTAGAAGGTTATCAGAGTGTTAATGTGGAAACTTCATAGATTTTTAAGATAAGATATTAAAAGATATTTTATAAGTACATTTAAGAAATGGCAGACAAAAAAGAAAATGCTAGTTTGTTAATAGGAACAGTTGATGTTAGATGAATTATTCGCTAAGACCTTTGCAGGGAAAAGCAGGGGACAGATGCCAGCAACAGACTTGAAGTTCCCCAGAGAGGAAAAGAAGAACCATGATAGCACAAAACCAGATGATCAAGGTATTAGAATGTGAAGTCTGACAAAAGCTCCAGGCCATATGGAGCCCATCCCATAATTGTGAGATGGAGAAAGGAAGAGATAAACCTATCTTCCCATCCTTGGTTTCCAAAGAAACAAGACTTTACGTTGAAAGGACTGAAATATATTGAATTTAGAATAAGAAAATCAAAGATAAATTTAGCTATGAAAGCAAGATAATTTGTATTGATAATAAAACCATGCATTTTCCCAGACAATAAATTAATTAAGGTTTATTTGAAACATAAAATGAATTGATACAACGGACTCTATCCAATTTATTATGTCATCAATGTGATTATAGTATCAATCAGTTGCCCAAGGAATGAGTGTAAAACAGATATAGTTTATATTAGGTTATATAAAATAATCCTTAGCGTCAGAAAATAAAAGTATTTCTATTTTATATGGCCCTACTGAATAATGAAAAATAAGTGGAGAGAGTAAGTGGAAGTGTGATGGAACCAGAGGAAATTTCTGAGATCATCTGTTGAACAGGAGGAAGAAATTTTTCTTATTTCAAATACTCTTTATAGAAGGTGATTTCCTAAGTTTCTTAGATGGCTGGTACTATTGTTTAGCAGCCCAAGGAAACACAGGGCTCACTAGGTTATGGGTGAACAAGAAGGTTATGCTGGCAGTTATGCCAAAGCTCAGTGAAACCCACCACTGGCTGCCTGGTCTAATTGCCAATATCTGAGTTCACATACCTCTCCCTGAGTAGAGAAACATTTCCTTTTCCTGTATTCTGCTTAGGACCTTTGATTTTGTCTTTGGCTTCTCTGAGATACCCTCCCATATTCCAGAATATTTCTGGGAGTCTGTGGGAGTTTCTCATCTGCAGTCTCTGCTTTTCATCGTGGTTTTTCTCCAGTTGCATCTGAACTTCCTCTGGCTGTTGCAAACTGAAGCCTGCATTGGTGCTGCTTGCACCAATGGGTAGCCCTGCTCGAGTTCAGGAACAGGGATGGCCCCTGGACTACCATTTCTTATTGCTCTCATCCCACAATTCTGGCTGAATCACAGACCCTCACGTGTTCCATGGGGCCTCCTGCTGGGTAGTAGGTCACATCCTACTGATTGCTGCCTCTGCCATTTGCAACTATATACTGTCACCACTGCCTCCAGGTTTATGGCCTGCACATGAACTACTTGTAATAAATAATTTTCTTGTTTCGTTGTTGTCATTTTGTTTATTTAGAGTGGCCCCACAGCAGAGTCGCTTGGGACTCTATTAGCATCTATTTTATTCTCACAGTCCTCTCTTCCTTTAATTTGATTCACCTTTCTAGATTTATCTTTCTTTGCTTTACTCAACTCACCTTGATATCTCAGTGTCCCCTAACACTTTAAGAAATATTCACATTTAAGTGTAATTCACTGTAATTTTAATAGACAAATATATTCTCAAGGTACCAAAGTACTAGAAATCTTTGAAATAGTACCTGCATTTTATATATCTGTGCATCTCACATATTGGCCAGAATTTTATCTTAATCAATTTAATATGTTTAATTGATAAGCAGTTACCAGGTAAAGAAAGAGACACTTCAGTCACAGAAGAATTGTTATTAGTTAAAATCTTATTTTCAATTTTCTCTCTTAGTTTTTATTTGTCATAAATTAATTCTTCTTATTTTTGGTGTGGAGTCTTTTGGTTAAGATAAATATATATTTGATTAGATGTGTCTGAATTGGGTGAAAGATTGTTCCTTCGTGAACATAATCACACTCCATTTGTTACAGTGTCTTCATTAAGATTTAAGCTAATTCTGCTATTTGAAAATCTATTTTTTCAGACATGGCATTGTAATCATTCACAGTATGGGTATTCTCATCAGCATCAGAAATCTTTCATTCAGTGCCATTTGTGGGTTTTCCTATGTTGGTAATTATACAAAAGAAGTTAAATTTAGTTCAAACATTTCATGCACAAGGTCCTATGACAGGCACTGGGGATTTGGAGATGTATTGAACATGGTAAGGGTGTGCATGTGGTGAAAAGGGGAGAGGGAGAGTTTGTTTCAGATGGAAGGCATGCATGTGCATAAAGCATAGTGTGTGGAAAACACATGGGCTGTGTGATGTCAGGTGAATGGTCAGCTACAGCTAAAGTTACAGAAATAGGGAATCCAGAAGATTTGTCGATTGCATTGTGCAAACCAGATCTCATGTCTTAGATTATTTTTCCAAATGACTGAAGAGTAAATTCTAGGTAGGATACACAGATGTTTAAGTAAAACTCATTTGATGACAGGAAAGCATTTAAAAACCAAACAAAAACAAAAATACGTTCCCGGTAGAATTAGGAAGATGGTGTATGTACGTTTCAAAAAGTGACGTACTTTGTCAAGAGACTTAGTAGTGACTGAGGAAATTGTAGAATTATCATGCAATAATCAAAGGAGGGAATTCACAGAATACAAGAGATCATTGTAGGAATTATTGATATGAATGTAACACCTGGAGCTGCCACTGTTAATGAGGTAGCTTCAGTCAAAAATACCTGCTATCAGCATTTTTTATAAGCAAAGAAGTGCTAAAACAGCTCCCACATAAACCATGAGGGAAATTTCTATTAACAGAATGTTAGTGCTGGGAAATGATCACAGTGATCTGAAGCTGTCAGAAACCTTCAATGGTGACAGCCTTAGGAGAGCATCTAGTTCAATCCCTTGTTTTAGAGATAAGCCAGCCGGGGTTCACAGAGGTAAATGGAGTTGCTCAAAGTCACACCGCTGGTTAGTAACAGAGATGGCTCTAACGTGCACCACTTGTTTCATAGATTTTGCTACTCCTGTCCATCCCTTTATATTAGCCAAATAACAAAACAAAAGAAAAACTTATTTCTGTACTCTGAACACTTCTGACACCCAATGTGTGAGTTTTCTGCACATTGCAATTCTGACACAAAGTACCTGGAATTAGTAGAGACTCCACAGATTAAGGGTTCATTCCTACAAGACTGACTTTCACATCAGAGGCCAGTCACAAGCCCCGGGTTGTCACCTATACTTCTAATCAACAGGCTCTAAATCAGCAGTTTCCACAATCACCTCTTCAGCCTTGTTACTTTGCTAGACTGGATCATAGAATGCAGGAAAGTGCTATACTTACTATTATTGGTTTACTGAAAGGGATACAACTCAGGCACAGCCAAATAGAAGAGAAGTATAGGACAGGGTATGGGGAAAGGGTGCAGAACCTCCATGCTCTCTCCCCAAATCCTTCATGTGTTTATCAACCTGGTAGTTTTCTGAATTCCTTTGTTGAGGGTTTTTGTTACATAGACAAGACTGATTAAATCATTCACCATTGGTGATTTAATTCAATCTCTAGTCCTTCTCCTATCCTGGGGGGTCTGGGAGGTGCTGAAAGTTCCAACCCCCTAATCACTTGGTTGGTTTCTCTGGCAACCAGCTTCATCCTCCAAAAGTCACTTCATTAGCTTAGACTCAGGTATTGTTGAAGAAGACTTGCTATGAATAACAAAAGACTCCTATCACCTTTGTCATTCAGGAAATCCCAAGGGTACTAGACACTCTGTGCCAGGAAGGAGAGATAAAGACAAAGTATATATTTCTTATTGTATCACATATTAGGTAGTTAGATAAATAGGTATTTTTGAGAGAATTAAGTGGCCTTTCCAAGTCATTTAGTTTCAGAATAATAATAAAAATATATAACAATAATAGTAATAATCAGTCCTTTTAGTGTTGCAATCTTTCTATCATATCATACCACCTTTTGTGTATATTTTTTTTTATCATAATATGGTCCAGAAATACCAAATTTCAACTGGAATTGATTTATATTTTTTTCTGTGAAAGTTAAGTGATTTTGAGGTATTTTGAGAGAACTTTACTAGGATGTGAACTACTTTCACTTCCCAGAGATCAAAAGGACTTTATTATAATATATAATGTATATATCATACATATACATATGTATGATATACACATGTATATGTATATGTATGATATATATATGAATGACATATGCTTTAATGTGACATTTAATAAAGCTACTCAGAGTGGGAAAAGCTCGTTAGGTGGGGTAATGCCATTATCCTTATCTCCAATGCATCAGTAGACCATGAGTCTCCAAGACTAGACAGTAAGTTCACAGGACTTCTGAGAGGAATGTGGCTTGTGAAGGACAATTAAATGAGGTGACGAATTTTTCAGTAATAACGGTCATGTCTAAGAATTTTGATTTCATAATATAAAATGAATGGAAATATGTAATCTTAACTATTTTACTTGGTTGATAAGTTTGTGATTGTTACTAGAGGGAGGCTGCAATCCTTGCGAAACATCAGTACTATGTCAGACTGGGTCCTAGGTGGTTTGGAGACATTCCCTGTTTAGTCTACTGCATCCATTTTTGCTCAGTCTCCTGCTACTGGAAGGCTGGAGAAGCACATCTAGATCTCTGTACTTCATTCATTGCAGTGAGACTTGTAGAAGCTATGTGTCTTTTCTAGAAACTGGAAAGTTGATATCCCAAACCAGGAAGAATCCTGGAGATAGTTATCAGAAGCCAGAGGGAAATAGCAGGAGGAGGAGAGTAGGAGTGATGGGTGAATAGGCCACCAGAAGGGTAGTCTGGTAGAGCCCTGGGGTAGAGGTGATGATCACATTCAGCAGTACACTTGGGTGAGCCTTCCTCATTGACAGGCAGCAAGGGGCAAAGTGGGCAATGAGGATGGAGTGTGGTTGCTCAGGATCTTGGGGAGAGGCAGAGGTCAGAGTCTAAGGCCTAAACTAAACACAAGGATATTAAAATGCTCTTGGACACTTTGGGTGGGCATGTGGGAATGCACAGTTCCAAGCCAGTGTGGCTGGTACAACAAGAGCAAAATCAGAGTAGGTATGCACAGGTGGGAATAGAATTCAGACTTCTGTAAGAGGTGCAGGTCTTTGGAATAGCAATTCCCTAACCTAAGTATGTATCAGAAGCTCCTTGGGATCAGGTTCCTAGATTTGTGGTTAGGAAATGTATTCTGACTTTATAGGTCTTAGTTGAGATCCAGATCAAGAATCTGTGTTTTTAAGGGTTGTCTGGGTAGCTCAGTCGGGTAAGCGTCCGACTTCAGCTCAGGTCATGATCTCACAGCTTGTGAGTTTGAGCCCCGCGTCAGGCTCTGTGTTGATAGCTCAGAGCCTGGAGGCTGCTTCAGTTTCCGTATCTCCCTCTCCCTCTGCCCCCCCCCCCCCAAGCCCCGACAATCTGTCTCTCTGTGTCTCTCTCTCAAAAATTAAAATAAAGATTTAAAAAATTTAAAAAAAAAGAATCTGTGTTTTTAAACAGAATCCTAAAGTATTCTGATATACAACTGGATATGGGGTTACATTCCTTTGGAAATTTTTTACAATACTAACAAAGTAATTCATGGTGATATTTTAATGTTTAATAAAGACTCTGGAATGCTTGTAAGAGATTACCTTCACTTTACCAAATTTCTTGAGTCTAAATAGAGATTTTAAAATACGAGGCAAGACTTTCCTCTCCTACTCTTATACCATTGGGAAAAAAAAATATCATCTGAAATAAACATCACTGGGATTAACATACAGACACGAAATTGAAACATAATCTCATGCCCCGGTGCTTAATGGAAATGAGTACCCACTGACTAGACTCTGGGCATGAATAAATAGAAGTATTGACCACTAGTCAGAAGAAATCATTGTAGCATTTTATAAAGGATGAGTGATGCCTCTTCAGAAATGTACCACAAAATATGTCATTTGAAGGAATGCATACACTATTAACCTTTTTATAGTTCAAGTCATTAGAATGTGATGTTGAATATTTTCAGGCATCAGGAAAGATAGATTTACCACGAGGCAGCTTGTTAGAACAAAAACAGCTCTTGATGTCAATTCAAGGAATCTAGGCTCTACCCTTCATTCAGCTACTGACCCAGTGTCCCTGAAGAAAGGAGCAGGTCTATGTCTCCAAGGTTTTTCAAGATCTAATAGTCTATGATATTTGTCTTTGTAATTTAGGATTCTCAGACAGAAATGAGTCAGATGACTGCAGTACTATAGTGGTTGGCAGAAAAAAAATGCAGCAATACAGCTTTACATTCTTCTAGTAAGAGGCAACAACTAATGAGATCATTTCTGGATTAGCCATTTATGTCCCCTAAATCCTTAAAGCTCTTTTAATTAGAATAAAAAATGACAGCCCATATTCCTGGCTCCTTGATCTATTTTCTTTCTATAGACCATCCTAACTTGTCCTTCGTTCATTTACTCATTCATATAACAAATATTTATTGACATATATTGTGTGCAAGACACTGTGATACTTAGTATGAAAAATCTACTCCAAAGGGATTTAAAAATTAATAGAGATGATAAGAAGCATACAGTGTTTCAGAAAAGAAGAAACACTGTGGTTGCAAATGATGATTGTCCTAAGAATTCATACTAGGAAAGCATATTTCTGGTGTGATTCATATTTATAGGATGCTATGCGAGTGATACCCTAAAGTTCACATAGGGTTTGAAAGTAGAAATTTGGTGGGGGCAGCCTTTCAGGCACAGAGAGATGAAACAACTGGATCGTATTTAGAGAAGAGTGAATAGTTCAGCTTGTTGTACCAGACACAGGAAGGAAATCCCTGGGAAATGAGCTGAAAACATGGGCTGGATTACCAATGGAAGTGCCTCTAGTGAGGCTCATGGGCCTGGTTTTTTTTAGGAAACAGTTTTCTGCAGATCAGGCCATTTCTGAGCTGGTCAATTTCTTATTTCTGCCTTCAGGACACCATTGCCTTTAGCTATGATCACCACGATAGTGTATGTGTGTTTCCCCACACCCGGGCTTATTTTCTGGGAGACATTTGCTTGGTATCCTGGCTTTGAAACTTGGCCTTTGATATGTAAGACTGGGATACCAAAGGTTAGGTTCAGTCTTTCTACTTTCTTGACTGTTTTCTCTCAGGCTATACTCTGATTTTATTAATTCTTAATCTTATTTCTTCAGTATGTCTCAAGATTCTTTGTGTGTTGGAAAAAGAGACCATTGTTCACAAAACAAGAGAGAATCTAGGCTTCCTAGTAAGAAACACTAGAGATCCTAGGTGTTCAGAGCTTTGTTTTTGTCTTACTAACCACCTAGCATACTTAAAGGTCTATAACTGTGCGAAGTGGTTGCATGTGTTTGAAGTTTCAGTTTAAAGAACAAACCAGACCTAATCATTAGTTATATTCTAAAACCTACTTTTGTCACTACGAGAAGAAAATTCCAAATCACTTCTTCCAGTATCCAATGTCTCCTGTGCTGTTTATTATAGTCCTTTGGAACAATTTTGCCTACCTCTTTGAAATCTATTGATTTTGCCCCCTCAGTGACATTTGAATCTTCCATGGGATGCCTTTGGTGTATTGTTGAAATACCTTCCAACAAAAATAATAAGTAGATTTGATTTGGAGTATGGGTAATCTAGAATGTGAGTTTAAAGGACTCAAATTTACTATGTTGCTTTGTCTAACAGCATTAAGTATATTTGGGGCTGGCTTTGGGTAGAACCGAAGTGAGGGAGCTTAATCTTCTGGTTCCTTAGCCTTCTCTCTGATTCCTCCCTGTCTGGCCAGTGGCCCTAGGTTTTCTCTCAGGAGAAGTTTTTGCTTATTCTCTTCAAATCTCATACTTTGGTAATGTTCCATTAAACTAATTCACAAAAAGGTTTAATAAACTGATAACTCTCGGTGGGTTTCTTTTATCATTCTTACTTGCTTTTAATAGCTCATATTATCCTAAGCCAAAGGAGTTATTATTTTTTTTTTTAACGTTTATTTATTTTTTTTGGGACAGAGAGAGACAGAGCATGAACGGGGGAGGGGCAGAGAGAGAGGGAGACACAGAATCGGAAACAGGCTCCAGGTTCTCAGCCATCAGCCCAGAGCCTGACGCGGGGCTCGAACTCACGGACCGCGAGATCGTGATCTGGCTGAAGTCGGACGCTTAACCGACTGCGCCACCCAGGTGCCCCAAAAGGAGTTATTTTTTAATTGGGTATGTTAGAGGTAGTGAATGAGGCATTCCTGGCTTCTTAAAATGAATAACATACATTTACCCTCTCCCATCTCAATCAAAAAGAGCCATTTTTTAAATTAAGTATTTATTTAGGTAACTTCTAAAGCTCCTTGTTAGGTATTATGTTAAGTTTAGTGAATACACCTGATATTTTATGCCTACAAGCTTCCTGCTCCTAGTTTGCATTTAGAATATGTTTCATTCCTCAAGTGTTTGGTGTTTTCTACTTACATCTAATGAAAATTCTGTGCTGCTGTCAAAATTGAGAAAGCACTGTTATCATTCACTGTGGTAGGTCAGGAAAATTTAAATTGGATTTGTACTCTTTTAAATCATAGTCTGTTTAGACATAAGCAAATTACATGCAAATAATGTAGAAAATATCATGTGTATTTGTTAGACTTGGATATGACCTTTGGGAAAATAATATTAGAAAAGTGCCTGGCTGTATTGTAGCACCATTGGAGAAATCTGGCAGAATAGATGGTCATCGACACATAGAAAAACTATTAATTTCTTTATGCAATTGCTCATATGAGAATTGGATTGTTGCTCTGATAAGGAAGGGAAAAACCAAAGAAAGTTAGCCCCAAGAATGTGCTAAAGACAAAGGGACAAGTGGCTTTACTTGTTAATCTTGTTAAATCAAGGAAGAGAAGAGAATAATGTTAACATTGCTGTATCAGGAATGCCACATGCAACTCAAAGCAAGGTTCCCCTCAAATCAGCTTAAGTTTATGATAAACTTGAACTTATGTCACTCACGTCATTATCACACTTATGGCCAATAATGCTGCCCTTTTTTCTGATTTACACATTATGGTAAATAAATTACACTAATTTTGCTGCCTTTAAGACATTGTTTTAAAGAAAAAAACAGCAGGCAAGCAGTTGCACTGTTTGGCAAGAGTTTTTCCATGAAGACCAAGTAAATCACCATCGATATGATGTGGTTTGGGAAGTGCAAAGTAAAGGTCTCTCAGTGTCAAAAAAAATAAAAAAATAAAAAAGCCCTTCTCTGTGAGTTAAACTTATGCTATATGTTAAAATTATCCCTCACACTAGTGCTTCTTTAGGTCAATTCATAAGACATGATCCATCACTGCTCAGGTGCTGAGGATACCATACAGGTAAACTATGAGGAGGTGGGGCTAGGTGGTGGTGTGTTGGGATCCTAAGGTTAGGTCTGGATTTTAGAGGATTGAGCACTGCCAGAGTGAGTCAACTGAGCTGCCAATAGAGGCATTTGTGCAGCCAAGGAAGAACAAAGAGAAAAGGAACTCCAAAGAAGAGAAGTACTAAAATGGGGAGATGGAGAATCCAAATTTCATCAAATCTTTTCATAACGAGGGAGGTGAATTTTATGTCTAGTGTTATTCATTTTTTTCCCATTTGATTTTAACTTGCCAAGTCACCATGAAGACATTTGGTTGGGGAAAATGATGTATTGAAACATTATTTTAGCTTCATGTTTTTAAGCATAGAAACATGTTTCTTCTTTTGTGTCAAATTTATGTCTCTGGGCATTCCTTTCCCTCAAATGCATGACACAGAATCAGAGCAAAATGAGTTTAAATATTGGCATTGCTACTTAGGAGCAAAGTGATCTTGGGCAAATGAAATAACTGCCTGACCATCCATTTCTTTTTTGTGAAATAAACACAATCACCTTGATGAAATTATCGAGGAGAAATACAATGATATATTTACATCATCTGGTTGAGTGGTACATGGTGAATATTCATTATTAGCTAGTATCATTATTATGCATACAGGTACCTCTCTGCTGACACATTCTGACAATTATTTCTTTCTGGAAATAAACCTATTGGTCAGATTTAACACAAATAAATGAAATTTCATTTTTCCATTTTTATGACTGTGAAGTCAGAATCATTAGGCTGTGTCATTTTTTTCCCCCCTCAAACAGTACAAATATATGCATAGTTAACTTGATGCCAAATAACTCGGTTAAGAGAATCTCAGTCTAACTTTTTTATGTCAAGAAAATTGAAGATCCTATGTTTGGAAACTGATGTGGCTCTTTGTACTCATTATGAAATGCACATTGTGACTTGTTTCTCCTTGGATAGGGACCCCTGCTTACTTTGGCAGAGCTCTGTGTGTAAAAGGATATCTTCAAAAATGTAGAGCATACTGAGCTGATAGATGCGCTGGGATCTGATGTTCTCAAAATGGATAACACTTGTTATGCAGAAGCTTGAAAATAGAAATATAAACTTTTTTATTTTTATTTTTTACATTTTACTTTATTTTTGAGAAACAGAGTGAGACAAAGTGTGAGTGGGGGAGGGGCAGAGAGAGAAGGAGACACAGAATCTGAAGCAGGCTCCAGGCTCTGAGCAAGTGGTCAGCACAGAGCCTGATGCGGGGCTTGAACCCACAAACTGTGAGATCATGACCTGAGCTGAAGTCGGACACTCAACTGACTGAGCCACCCAGGTGCCCCTAGAAATATAAACTTTTTAAGAGCATTAATATGATTAATAACTGCAGGGTAACACTAATGACTCATTGTATACCATAGATTCCTTTTCTTATGCATAACTCAGCTTTTACCATAAATGTGTTCTCTCCTATTATGTATCTTGGTAAATATGATTCTCATTTTTTTTGCAATTATTACAATATCTTAGATTGATGTTTCCGTTCTTATTTTGTGTGTCCTCCTCTCTTTAGTCTAAACCTGTCCGTAGATTTCTTAAATCCGAAGTTCCCAACAGAACTGGGAAGTATAGCTAAGGGTCATAAGTCATTGGCCTAGGCACAGCAGACGAAAGATGTGCTAGAAGGTATGTGGTATTTGAACTTAGTGTGTGGCGTTCAGATTGGATGAATGGATTTATCTTCTTTCAACTTGAAGCCTTTGGCACTTATCAAGACACAAGTCACCCTTATAGTGGAAGGAGCCCATGCTAGAGAAGGGGACATGTGTGTCCTGTTCTCACCCAGCTCATCATCTGATAGTCTTATTGAGAAACTAACTTGAAATCGCAGGTAGATTTTCGTTGTTAGGGCACAGCTAACAATCAAGATTTCAGTTTATCAGAATGCAATCAATAAATGTTGCAGGATGGGATTAATGCTTCAGTCACAAGCTCTTGGCTGCTGTATTGTCACATTTAAAAATTGACAGCAGTTAATATTTCAAAGTACCTTTTTATTTTCATGGTCTTTCTTTCGACTTCTTCTAGTGCTTTCCCCAATTAGCATATTACCTAATTCATACTGGTTACTTTTTTAAAAAAGTAATTGTTGAATAAGTATTATGTTTATTTATCATTGAAATTTAAGAGCTTATTGCATCCTTCATTATCTAATCTAGGGCAGGAGTATATAGCTTGACTAATTTGACATAGGAGGATAACTGAGAGGTTTTAGAATCAGAGGCACCCAGATTTGAATCTCTTTTATCATGTACTAGGTGGAAATATAAAGTAGCTTCTTTGAACCTTATTTTTTTTCACAAGTAAAATTTATATGTTTTGTATGACACAGGGTTTCTGTGTGGATGAAGAGAGAGAGAGAAAAAAAAAATTCTCCAGTCAGCTTCCTAGAGGGAAACACAGGGCACACTTAATGGGAAAATGAGGGAAGAGACTATTTTACAAGGTTGAAGGATATCTACAAGGTATTATGAAGCTTCCTGGGGCTAGCAACAGTAGGAAGCCACTGCTATGCCTAGGTTTGAAGGAATGAGGAGAGTGAAGAGTTGGCAGAACCCAGAAACAGTGTTGTGCTGTTGGAGGGAGGCATCTGGAGCTGTGGCCTATGGTAGAGGGATGCAGCTAGACTGTAGCCAGGCAGAGAATGAGATCGGGGAATAAATATCCTGATTTCTCTTTATTTCTACCCTCCCATTTCCTGGTAGTGCCTCTGATAGGCCAAATCCACTCAGAAGGAACACACTAATACAGGTTAGTTCGTAAAGGTCTGTCCTGGGGAACAGAGCAGGGTAGAGAGAAAGATGTTTCTCTCTACTTCCACCCTCTTGCTTCCCTCTCTGTGTTCATCTATGGATCCATCATGAACAGAGTGCTTGCTACATAACACACAGGGTAACCATATAATTTATTGCCTAAATTGCAACATTTTTTTTAGAGCAAAAAAAAGGACAATACTATTAATAATAGTACTGGGAGAACAGGCATAGAACAGATTTGTGCCAGGCAAATCAGGGCTCATTGTCATCTTACTAACAGAGCATAATAAGCCTAGGTAAATGTGAATTTCCTTCCCTTCCTTTAATGCTTTTTTCAGATTATTTCCTCCTGTAATAGAGTAATGTGGGTATTTTGAGAAAGAAGATTGGATTATTTTAATAAAGCAATCTAGACTCATCTCCCTGTGGCAGGCTTTCCAAAGTTGGTAATTATTACTGAGTCCCTTGCTAAAATCTGCCAGAAGAATGAGAAGGATTTAGGGTATTTTTTAAACCTAAAACCTGATTATCTTGTTTGGTAGTTTCTCCCTGCTTAGAAACCTTGTTTGAACACTAAAGACGGTAGAGGCAACAGAGAGTCTATTACTCAATAAATGGGATATACGTACTATGCACAGGGGAATTTGTTGAGGTGTTTATTCTTCTCTGGCATAGTCTTGCTGTCTCACTTATATCTTATAACCTATTACTACACATGTTGGTTGCTTTGATTTGGAAGACACCTGTGATTAATATTTTTAGTCTGGGTAAATATTGGCGATTGAACAGGAGTGGTTTTCAATGTCATTATGTATAACACAAAGCAAGAAAAGGGAGAATACTAATGAATGCAGGGAATTAAGGAGATCAACAAACATTTCAGCATATGCTGATAGGTACATATCAGTTCAGACAAAAATAATTTTAGTTAAGCCAAGAAGTGTCAATATGATCAAATGTGATGAAGTGGATTTGGAACAAAAGAAGCTCTGTGCAAATTGTGTGTGGTTTACGTCCTACATGCTGGAATTTTTGACAACGTACTAGGGAAACAAATAACCTTGATTATTTCTGCTTATATTTATGGTTTTCTGCTATGTTTGTGATAGCTCCGTCAACGTCAGTGACCTGATGCTTCCCTTTGAAGTTCCCTGAAGTCATGGGCAGCCTGGATTTGAACCTACCTCTGGTGCTCTGGCTCTTGGCTTGTTGACTTTCTTGAAAACATTACTTTTGTCCAGTTTGGATGAATCTCTGTGCTCATAAGCTCTTGCATTGCTTAATGCCATGCAGCCATATTTGAATAAGATCTCCTCAAGGAGTAACTTACTCCTTTTATCCAGAGACTTCTTTTTAGTTAACAATTGGGAGAGTCACTTGAGTGTGACTCTAATGGATTGGGGTGACATCTGGCTCACTCAGCCCTAGTGTTTTGCCAAGCCTATTCCTTAAGGAAAATGCCTACTAACTTTTCAGTGAGTTTTTTTTTTTTTTTTTAACTGAACAAACTTTTTTGGTAAGCAGACATTCATTCTGGTCATTCAACCTGGTCTGTGCCATCAGTGAAGTCTTGAGTCTTCAGAGCTAGGGTGCGTGACCTTGTCTTATATGAAATTTTGAACTGGGGGCGCACATAACAACATTCTAGAGGCAGTATTTTGTATCCTGTAATTGATATCATGATATCAGAAAGCTTTCTGAGGCAAGGTTGGTCACAGCCTCAGTGAAGGACCAAGCCTTCCTCAAAGTACAGATTACATAGGCCTCACTAGTTTTTATAATATGTTTGTGCAAGGGTTTGTAGTTTCTGTGAGTTCTTTCTGAAACTTTTTGAGGTCACCACAGAAAACAACCAAGGAATTTTCACAACTTGACATTAGTAAACATACATTTTAAAGTCATATATAATCATAGGAAAAGATCTTTGCTGCCAACTTTTAAGTTGAAAAGTGGCAATTAAAAATTTTTATCCACTACAATTATCATATAAAGGTAAAGCAAAAATTTATTGACTAATTTATTTATTTGTTCACCAAATGCTTTCTGAGTCCTATTACACACTAGTGTTTTTCTCGACATAGGGGGTACAAAGACGAGTAAGATGGGCACATTCTCTAGTCTGGTGGGATTTACATTTATAGTAGGTGAGACAGGCAGTAAACAAGTACAAAACAAGTAAATAAATAAATGAACAGAAAGTATCAAATTCTATGTCAAGATCACTATGTTTGTAACAGAGTGGCGCTCTTTAGGTAAAGGAAGGTCTTTTAGAGAAGGTTGCTTTCAAATGTAGGTTTGAGCGACAAGGGGCATCAGCGAAGCAAAGATCTGGGGAGACATGACTCCAGTCAACAGGAATAGTGAGCACACAGACCCCCAGGCCAGAACCAGCCTGGCACATTCCAGGCATGGGAAGAAGTGTGGGGAAGCTGGAGTGGGCAAGGAGGAGAGTATGATAAGGTGGTAGGAAGGGCTTGCAAGGTCCTGTTGGTGCTTTTAAGCCACTAAAAACAGTTCCAATTTTATGCTAAATGCTATGGGATATAATGGAGGGCATTACATAAGATAGTGACATGTTATGATGAACATATTTTAGAAATACTTTAGCTGCTGGGTAGACAATTAACCATAAGGAAGAAAGAATGGAAGCCTGGAGATCATTGAAAAAACTATTGTGCCGCCAATGAGAGATGGTGGTGGCTTGCACTAGGGTTCTGGTGACAGGGATGGGGGCAGCAGGCAGAATGGAGAAAAGTCTTGCTTTGTGGATATTTGCCTTTAGAATATGGTCTATATGAACGTAATAGTCAATAACTAGCATCAGAGGATTGTTTCCTTCTTATTATTAGAACAAGGCTTCCTACGTAAGATAAATTTATATGTGCCTTCACTATACAACTTCTTCTTTCCTGAGTTTTTTTGGCCACTCCTCTAAAACAGTGCCACTTAAACTTCCTCATATAATACTGTGGGAAATTCCTCCATAGTGCCTCTCAATCTGCTCCTCTTGAAGGAGTGCTTTGTGTTAGCCTAACTCCCTGCACCACTTGTATGTACATGCAGTTTACAGATTTTCATGCTGTTCAGAAGAGTGATGGTAACTCTCAAGCCAAGGTGAAAGAAGGACAAGTATGGTGGAAAGGGATGCTGGGAGTATAAGTTGCTTTGGAGGGTGAACTGACCCACGCTGAAGGAATTAGATAAGAACGAAGGAGATTTGAATAAACCACCCTTGGACAAAACACAGCCTGTAAGTGATGTAAGGGATAAATGACTAAAGCTCCTTACTAGTAAGTTAAGGTTTCCAATAAGCCCAGGTCAGGCATCTTGATTAAATATTTAGAAAATATTTAAGAGGGGGGAAAAAAGTCAAGTTAGAGGCAAGGAGGGAAAAGTTTAGAGTGGAAATGGAGCTTCAGCAGAGTCAGAGAAGAAGGCTGAAGAGTTCCATTTCCCAGTCCCCTCAAAAACAAGCAAACAAACAGACAACAACAACAAAAACCAAAAACCAACCAAATAAAACCTGAGTCTTTGAACAAAAGCCCAGTCAACGCTTTGGTAGACAAAACAGTGACTTTAGAGATTACCCTCTTTTCTTTCCTTTTCTTTCCTTTCTTTTCTTTTCTTTTCTTTTCTTTTCTTTTCTTTTCTTTTCTTTTCTTTTCTTCTTTCTTTCTTTCTTTCTCTCTCATTCTTTCTCTATTTCTTTTCTCTCTCTCTCTTTCTTTCAATATTTATTTATTTATTTTGAGAGTGAGAACATGAGTAGGGGAAGGGCAGAGAGAGAGAGGGAGAGAGAGAGAATCCCAAGCAGGGTCCGTCTGTCAGTGCAGAGCCTGACATGGGGCTCAGTCCTATGAACCCTGAAATCATGACCTAAGCCGAGATCAAGAGTTGGACACTTAATCAACTGAGTCACCCAGGTACCCCTAGATATTTAAGCTTTTTTCAAATGTTTATTTTATTTTTGAGAGAGAGTGAGAGACAGAGACAAAGAGAGAACAAGGGAGGGGCAGAGAGAGAGGGAGACAGAAGATCCAAAGCAGGATCTGGGCTGACAGCAGAGAGTCTGATGCAGGGCTCAAACTCACAAACTGTGAGATCATGACCTGGGCCAAAGTCAGACACTTAACTGACTGAGTCACCCAGGCACCCCAAGATTTAACCTTTTTAACTTTGGTTTCCTTATCTGAAAAATGGGACTAATAACAATGTCACAGATTGTTGTCTACTATAGTATCACTACTTTACTTATTGTTGCTGGAGTTTTTATTACTTAAAATCTTGGCCAAAAGCAAGCCATGGATAAATGTTATTTTCTTTACTTCAACTCTTGCATCTCATTATCACTCCTCTTCCAGAAAGTCGTTTTCTTCCCACAATGTTCAATTTTTTGTCTCTAAGTTTGCATAAATGGTTATATGGCCGCTTTAAACTATTTTTCTCCTAAGATAAACACATGACTTCTTCCTCTCTGTTTGGAATAATTATTATTAGTTTCCCTTTTTGCTCTCAGAAGTGTACCAGTTTGGACAACAAAATACATGGTCACCCCTCTTATGTTTCCTGTTACTCATGAAATCATTCAATATATAACTGGAAAACCGTATCTATCTATATCTGTGTCTATATCTATATCATCTGTCTATATCTATGTCATCTATATATCTATATCTGTATCTGTATCTGTATCTATCTCTATCTCTATGTCTATCTATATCTATATCTATCTATATCTATATCTATATATCTATATCTGTCTTTGGAAAACTTAATGCTCTGCGAAGGAAGACTCAAGTCAAGATTAAGTTTGTAAGAACGATTTTCTGAAGAAAGCTGTGCCTTGTTTACCAAATATGCAGTGAATCTACTAGCAAACCCTGATTGATGGGCACGGCACGCTTGTGATGACTTGTACTGCTCGAACATTCTGGGCCAAACCAGATGCACTCCTGTAGGTTTATTTACTCAAGTTGCATGTTATAAAAATGCTCATAATGTTGGAAAACACTCATGGCTCCATTTTCCCCAAACATAGGTACCGGGTTGTCTCTTTGATTCAAGTGCCATTACATGCACACGGGGAAGTTTGAATTGTCCTTTGCCAGCCATGTCATGTGAGCTTGTCAGAGAACCACAGCTTTATTTGGGAAAATGAGCTTTATATGTCCCAACAGAAAATACAGTAGGATGGTACTGGGGGAACCACTGGGATGACATTTTTCTGGGATAGTGATTTCATTTCTCAACCTACACATAGTGTGGAGAAAAACTCTTAAAAATTTAGTCTGGGGTACCTGGGTGGCTAACTCGGTTAAGTGTGTGACTCTTGGTTTTGGCTCAGGTCATGATCTCATTGTTGGTGACTTTGAGCCCTGTGTTGGGCTCTGTGCCGACAGGGTAGAGCCTGCTTGGGATTCTCTCTCTCTCTCCTTCTCTCTCTGCCCCTCTCCCACTCACACTGTCTCTGTCTCTTTCAAAATAAATAAACAAACTTAAAATAAATTTAAAAATTTAGTGTAGACCTCACCATAGTACCATGTTAGTTTGGAGAAACCATGAAACTTTGAACCTTCAGTATTTTATTCCTGCTTAAACAAGTTATAACAACACTTATCTATTTTCTTCATAGGGTGATATTTGATTCATATTTTCATTATTGTACATTATAGCAAGAAAGTAGGAGAGAAACTCATAATGTTATAATTAATAAATGTTACACATTTTGAAATTCATCTCACTATTCTCCATATACCACCATACCCCACCACAGTGTAACTAGAAACTCATAAAAAGCAGTTACACAAAATAGCCTCTGCCTTCAGTAGCTTGCAAACTTCTTAGAGAAATACACACGAAAAAAAGTTGAAGAAAATGAGAATACAATATAAGGTAAGTGCTAAATTAAGTTATAAATGAATACTTTAGTACAGGATTTGGGATTGTGTTGATTATTCAGTCCACTTGGCAAAGAAAATCTCTGAATACATTATTACTTTAAAACCAAGTATTAGATAGCTTAGGTTTTTCAAAGTATTGGATATAATTTTGGATGTCTGGCAGAACTAGAGTATCAACTTTTATTAAAACAATTTCTTCTAGAAATAACATGAAATATTCATTGCTAATATTAAACCAAACTTCCTTCTATATTAAATCTAGAATTAGAATAGGATGCTTTTAATTTTTATAATGGTAGGTGCTTTATTCTGTAACAATAATAGCTGCAATTTAAGGGCTTGGTGGTTGCTAGGTCTGTGGTATGTGCTGTCTTGTGTTATCCTTCCAATCTGCTCAAGAACTAGATATTATTATCTTCAAGTCACATATGATAAAACTGAGATTAGTACTCCAGTCAAAGCTACACCGTTAGACGTTGACAGAAATAGTTTTCAATGCCAGGCTTTGTTCTTACTATGCAGTTTGTTGAGCAAAATTATTATTGTGATGGTGTTTTCTTCCTAAATGTCATTATTGCTTTAGAGGAAGTCACAATTTACTGTGACCTAAATACTTGTTGAACACCTTTTTATTCTTATCAGATTGTCATCATCAGACTTAATTGCTTTGCTATTTGATGACCCTTACCTCTTAGTTTCCTTAGGATTAGGTAGATGTGAGGTCTTGTTGGCTTTTCTCACTAAGGCATTTTGGATACCTCTTGGTCCTGGTCTTCTAGCTTGATTCTAATACACCAAGTATTTGGTGCCATAGTTAACATTTACTACCACTGACAGGAAGTAGCAGCATTCAAAGCTTTTCTATAAAGGAAAAAACCCCAAACCTCACAAATCTAAGATTCAGAACAATGGAAACTATCCACCATATAGGAGACATTGCTTATCTCTCCGATGGTATTTTTAAAATAGAGCATTAGAATGGAGCCTAAATGAAAATCTCCATTCCCAACTGTTGGTTCCAATTATTGGTCATGGAGTCATTCCTTTGCTTCTTAATTTTGTTTGATTTTTACATCAGTGTATGCCTTAAAACTGGGGAGAATAACATCATACACAAATCAGGGTATTTGGAATCATAGTGTGTAGCAATTGCTAAAATCATGAAGTTTCACAGAATTTTTGTTTTATGTTAAAAATTCATGTAAGTAGTATATTCTTATCAAAATAGATATAAATGTTTTAAATTACATTCACATAAAACTGATGTTTCAGGAAGATATGCCACATTTTCCAGTGGTTTGAGCTATTTGGCAAAGTAACTCATGTTTTTTTGGTGGTGCACATAATTTGAAAATTGTAAAGTTAAGGAATTTTCTCCAGGAAGATCTGGTTGAAGTACTAAGCTACTCATTAATTTATTCATTTGACAGGTTTTTTTTTTTTTTTTTTCTTCAGTGTCCACTCTGATTAATGACTATTCAAGCATTGGGTACAGACTTATGGCTAATTTCATCAAGGTTCTTGCTTTCATGGGTCTTACATTCAGGGGAAGATATGCCACATATTATTATTATTAAATAATAATAATACACAACCCCAAGTAAACCAAAAAATGTTCCATACTGATCAATTCCTGGATTAAAATAAAGAAATACATTGTGAGAGGGAGTAAATGGGCATTTCTTTAGACCTGGTAAGTCAGAAAGGTCTTGCTGGGGATGTGCCACTTTAAGATGACAGCTGAATGATAAGAAGCCAGCCATATAAATATATGTTGCACTAATTTCCAAGCATACAGTTCCAAGACAGAGCAAAAGTCCTAGGGTGGGAATGAGTATGACTTGTTCTTTTATCAGAAAGAAGGCCAGTGGCACAGAGAGTGAGTGGAAGAAAGGTGAATGGTGAGGTAAGGTATTCAGATTGTTGAAGCCCTTGTAGACTGTGATGCTCAGAGTTTGGGCTCAATTCAAAGTGTGAAAAATGTCGGTAGAAAGCTTGAAAGGGGGAGGGACATGATCTGATTTATCTTTCATAAAGATCACTCTGGATGCTGCGTGGAGAAAGAATTATAGAGGGTAAGAATGGAAGCAGCATGAGCTGTTAGGCAGCCTATGAAATAGTGTAGGCGAGAGATGATAGTTGCTCAGACTGGAATAGTAGCAGTGGCTGTGATAAATTTGGGATATGTTTTAGAGGTGAAGTCAAAAGGACTTACTCATTTATTAGGTGAATATATATGTTGGGGTAAGAAGAAGATAATTGTCAGAGATTTTAGCCTGAATAACTGGGTGTGCCACTTCTTAAGATCCGGAGGGTGATGATTTAAATAGTGAACCAAATGTCCATTTTGGGAAATTAACCATCCAGGTTAAGAGGTCAAGTAGGATATAGGAGCCAGAGAAAGGGCCAGGTGAGGGTGTTCTGCAGAGAGAACTACGAATACAAAGCCCCACATCTGGAGTAGGTTTGATGAGTTTTAAGACCAGCAAGAGAACTAGTGTGTCTGGAGCATGAAGCAAAAAAGACACCAGTAGAAGTGAGGTCACAGAGGTTGGCCTCAGGCGGGATCATTTCGGGCCTAAAGATCATGCAAAAGAGTTTGGACTGTATTCTAAGCGTGGCAGAAAATCATTGGTGGGTTTAGCCCAAGTAACACAGTGTGATTAACATTTTTAAAAGGATTACTCTGGCTGTTCTGTGACTAACTGATGGGGAGATGTTGGGATAGGGAGGAAGAATAGAAGAGGAGGGAAAAGGAACTTACTAGAAAGTGATTGGAGCAAGGGATAGGAGACAGCTTTCAGTGTGTGGGTGAGTTCTGCACAGTCACATGTTTTCTCACTTATGTTCCACATGGTCTTTGAACCCCCAGCTAGAGAGTCATAGAGGTGAAAGATCTACGTACAACTGTATAAACATAAATTTACATATTTATATTAGCATAAGTAATTTGTGCATAGTTTCAGTCTACACTAAATTTTCTAGGAATGTAAGTATGGTGTATATTTAAAGAAATACTGTCCTTGTCTTGTTCAGAACTCTGCCAACTGCTGTTCCCTACTTTGGAAAATCAAGTCATTGATGGCGGTGCCCCCATCGTATTTAAATGGCCGGTACCTCACATCTATATCTATCTGCATTTGTGTCACCTTATTGATGGTTCTTTGTATAGGCACGGGCAAGCCCCTGATACTAACATGTCTTGCAGAGTACTAGCATCCATACGTTCACATACTGAAGTATGTTTTATGGAACACTATACTAATTTTTTGAAAAATGTATAGGTTATAGTATAGACGGATTTTATTTCAGAGTGCTGATCTAGGTAATGATGGATAATGTGGAAAGCTTAGGTTTCTGGTGATGACTGATGTTAAACTCGGAGGATTTAGATCTGACAATCTCTTAGATTAATGTAATTTGCCCAAGAACAGATAACTAACTGGCCATAGATACTGGTTTTGAACCTAGCTCAGACGGTCTCCAAAGCCCATATTCATTACATCATACGCATCAGGGTAAAGATTTATTTTCAGAAGTTTATTTCCTATAGTAGAGTGTCCTGCTTAAATACTTAGCCTGAAAAAAGTATTGTAAAGTTGTCTCTCTACTGGTAACAAAGTTGTTAATTCAGGCAATTTAGTGATGAAAATAATTAAATTTGGATGGTAAGGACAGATATAATAATGATT
Organism: Acinonyx jubatus; assembly: GCF_027475565.1. NCBI lineage: Eukaryota > Metazoa > Chordata > Mammalia > Carnivora > Felidae > Acinonyx > Acinonyx jubatus. Next base: position 65,916,813 of record NC_069383.1, on the reverse strand, counting down.
TGATCCATTATATGAAAAATAAATCCTGATTTTGGCTTCTTATTTTTCACTTGTAGTTGTTAGGATATTTTGTGCAAAAGGCTGGTTTTTATCATGGTTTCTAATTTAAAGTTTAAAGTAATTTCTATTTGTTTTTAATTATCTTCCTCTTATTGCAAGTTTATCTCATATTGGTTAGGCAAATGCTTCATGACTTACAAATAGAAAACCCCTACAGATTTTTACTTTAAGATTTTAGAACTAATACTTATTTACTAGAAAAGCTGTTCAGTTTTTATCTCTGATTTTCCCTTTGTAGAAATTCACCTAGTAAAATGTTCTTTTTAGTGTCAATGTTTTATCTTATGGGGTATCAACATATTATTATTCTGTAGAAGAATAACTGAGAAGGAATTAACTTGGCAGTAATTCTCATGTAGAAAAGTAATTTTGAACAGACATGACAGTTTTGTGAGCCATAGTTCTAGGGACTATCACCAGTGCATTTTAATTTTAATGTAAGAATTTGCAACATTTTAGAAAAATAGTTGCTAGGGAATATGTGACAATTTTTTGTTGCTATATCAAAGGATTTTTTTTTTGATAGGGTTTAGACAATGGGGAAATGTAAGTTAAAATGCTAAATATGTCTTCTTTTGTTTGGGCCACTTTGCATGGGAAATTGACATGGTATTAAGGGATTGATTTTTAACATTTCACTTTTATGGTGAGGTGATGAATAGCTTGGATCCACAACATCATAGGAAATTTCTTAATCTTCACGTTGCACCTTGCTCTTCATGGTGATTTGTGTCTGGCTTTGTCTTATGGATAGAAAGGGAAGATCTACTTTCTTACTGTGTTGAAGATATAAAAGAAATTAATTACACTGCCTGTGGTTACTATCTCTACAGAATCAAATTACTTGGTTTAGGAAATATTTCATCTGTTAAAAATCCAATGTGGACCAGAGATACCGCGCCTCAACCAAATAAGAGGTGCAATCTCGAGATAAATGTACTTTTCATGACTCTGACTGTGAAAGGCAGGGTAGCACGTGTACAAAAGCTGTCCCAGTGAGGCACCAGAGGCACTGTCATCGTTTCTTTATCAAATTGAATTGTAAACCATTTCTCTTTAGGATCATTTATGAGTGGTTTGAATGTTACTTAACAAGCATAATGTGGCAGAGTGGTGTTACATATTGCCTAAGAAGGAAGTTTCATGACTTCTATTTATCTTTTGCATCAGTGTTTCTGACAAGTAACAAATGAAATTCCTCTTCTAAAATTAAATCCAGCTTCATTTCTGTCTTTCACCCATAAAGGATGAAACATTATTTTCTTCTTGGACAGTTCCTGTACTCTATCATCTTTCATTACTTTTATAAGTTCTGTCATAAATGCTTTAGCTCTTTGGCCTTAGCTTCTAACTGCCTATTATAGAGATAAGTGTCTGGGTTTGATAATATGAAATCCTCAAATGTTGCTTTACCTGCAATTAAAAAGTACTTTGCAAGCAGCATTAGGGTAGGATATGGTCTTTCATTTCTCTCTTGTACTTGCATTCTCACATAATGTTGGTTCTTTATGACCATGAAAAACAGTGTTTCCAGAGCATTTGGGACTCTAGAGTTCCCTTACTGAGGTCCATACCTGAAGACCTGCCTCTGGCCGTCCTCACCTGGATGTCCCACAGCACCTTAAGCTTAATCCGAATGCTATTCCTTTCCATGTTTTTTCTGTTGTAAAGGTTGACAAATTATGGTCCTTGGGCTAAATCTAGCCTACTGCCTGTTCTTACATGGCCTTATGAAAAGGTGAGAATAGTTCTTACATCTTTAAGAGAAAATGAAAAAAAAAAAATTCATGACATGTGAAAGTTAGACGAAATTAAAATCTCAGTGTCCATAAAAATATCTTATTGGAATACGGCCACACTTATTTGTTCATGTATTGCCTATGGCTGCTTTTATGCCACAAAAGCAGAACTGAGTACTTGTGATGAAGACCGTCTGGCTCTCAGAGGCTTAAACTAGCCTACGCTATCTGGCCATTTATAGAAAAAGTTTGCTGACTCCTGCTCCATTTGAATGGAAGATTCTGCCACTCTCAATTTTTAATCTCCCAATATCAAAACCTCAGAATTATTTTCCAGCCTTTCCTCTTTCACATGCATATCCTATTGATGTATATAAGGAACATCTCCAGACCAGACTCCTCGTCTTTATTCTCACTTCCACAGCTTTGCACGTGGGTCCTTGCCGTCTATTGCCTGTGAAACTGCAATATTCTCCTTTTTAAAAAATAATAAATTATTTGAGAGAGAGAGAATCTTAAATGGGCTCCATGGGATTCCCTGGGATCATGAACTGAGCTGAAATTAAGAGTCATACGCTCAACCGACTGAACAACCCAGGAGCCCTAACTGCAATATGCTCCTTAACGCCAGTGTTTCTCCAGTAAAATTCACATTCTGTTGGAGTATTGAAGCTGTCATATGCAAATTAATGAATTAGATCAGTTCAATTCCCTATTAAAGATGTCATAGGGATCCTGCTTCCAACAGAATCAAGTCCAAACTCCTCAGCATTGTAACAGGTCCCTTCATGCAATGGTCCTGGCTTCACCAGTTTTGTCTCCTTTGGCTGCTGTACCCTCTCCTCCCTGTCTTGCACCCTCAGTTCCTGCAAGGCAGTATTTCTTATTGTCCCCCTAGTATGTTGCTGCCTTTCATAACTTTCTGTCATTGTACTGTGGCTGCATTTTGCTTTACTGCCCTTTTAATACCTTCTAAGTAGCAAACTTGATTTAAGTTTTTGAGATTCAGCTTAACTGTCACATTTGAGAATCCTTTCCTAGAACCTTGAGGTAAACTTAATTGTTCTCACACGGTATCTCAACACTTATGTAGGTTTCAGAGCTCGCCCTCATTTTTATATCCTTAGAACCTAGGATTTGTCACAAAGAAGATAGTAAATATTTGTGGATAAATAAATAAATTCTCATATACTTTTAAAGAGATTCTTCAGTTTAATTCAGTAGAGCTAAAAATGTAAGATAGTAACAATCAAGTCTGTTAATTCTGTCCAGTCTGGAATGAAATTCTGATTTGTGGGCAATTACCCGCAAGTCTTTGATAGGCATCTCTAAGTGCTATAGTATTCATTACTTAGTTTTGTGATTTTTCTAACTTGCAACACTATTGAATCAAATATACCAATTTATCTATTAACTCTTTCCTTTCCAAATAATTATCCATGACCTCAAAGTAAACCAAACAAAAAAACCAGAAACAAAAAACAAAAATGAAAACAAACCAAAAAACAACAAAAACAAACAAAACAAAACAAAACCCTTTCTATTCTGAATTTTTTTATGTGTTCTATGTTGGCCTACTACTTATTTACAAAATTTTTACTATTTGTGAAGGCAATACTTAAATTTTGAAATTCAGTTTTCAAGAGGAGTAGGTTATGTATAAATAGTTTGTGACCATGTTTTAGCTATTCAAACTGGGCATTCATTTGGGGACTTAGCTAAACTCCCGATATTGTCTCATTCTCCCCTGGTACTGTCCTTGGATTCACATTACTGCTTGTTAGCAATTCCACAGGACGCTAGACATGGAGCTTATTGAGCTATTTTGCATGTGTCCTATAAAGACTGGTTAGATAGAAAAGAATATAAAGCCATCTAAAAGAAGATTTTAAGATTATCTATGAGTTTCATTCATCTATTATTTTCCTAGCTCCATTTAGTACGGATAATAATAGTGAGACAAGCTTATGATTATATAGTACTCTATACTTATTCAAAGTGCTTGCAACTACATTATGCCTCCTGTGAGGAAGGCATGGGTAGTATCGTTATAGTGATTTTTTTCAAGTGAAACTGAGGCTCAGGAAGGTGAAATTACCTTCTGAACTTCTTAGAGTGCATTAGAGATGTGGCTGAGACCAAAACCTAGTTCCTGACCCCATGTAATTTTTCTGTGGTTTTGTTTTCTTCACATAAGATATATGTTGGTTATCAAACTATTGTCTCTTGGCTCTGAAGCTACCTTCCCATACTTTGATTTGTGGTATGGGGCTAAGACTGCAGAGTCCTGTTCCTTACCGTTGGCTTCTTGTTAGGTTTTGCCAATAGGGGTACATGCAGGAGGCTGGATATTAGGAGGGTGATATTCTCCCTGCTGTTCCTGTCAGCATATACCTAGTGATAGTGGAATGCAACCTTCTTTTGGCCTTCCTACACCAGCCTCACCCATCATACCTCTCCAGAACTACCAGCACCAGCAGGGCAGTGCCTCTATCCAGAGTTCTGTGTCCCTATCCCTTCTATTGGCTTCCAGGTCCTGATAGCCACACCCCCTCTCCTCTGTTTTTCTAGCCTTTGTGGTGACAGCTGCTCTTCATAATTATGTCCAAGTTACTTTAGTGTTCTTTTTCAATCCTTTCATTACCTGTGAAACCAGTTTCCTGTGCTATCTGTGCTGTATTAAAATACTTGGTCTGGTTTTGGTTTTCCTGACAACATGCTGCATGACACATACTGAGTATCAGAAGTGGTCCTGGAAACACACTCTCAAAGATGATACTTGGACATTGATTTAGGAGATGCTGACATTGAGATATTTGTCTTGAAAGTAGTGCTGACTTCCTTGTTTATGGTATGCAGTGGCACACAATTAAACTATTGCCTGTGGTTGATTGAAATGAAGTATCTTGTGAAACAACGTATTGGGGGGATCAAACAGATACTGAATTTAGTATGGCAATGATAACGGGTACAAAGACTAGGGGGCGAGGTGGCTTTTTATGACTACACTGGGAAGCTTAAAGGAAGAAAAGAACAAACTCATGGCTTTAAACCCTTGTTTCAAATCATCATTATAGAACCAGAGAATGTTCGAAACAGCCCAAAAGATTCCTTTGTCCTGTTTTGCTTTAGAGTTAACCTCATTAAAAACAGACACAAAATTGTACTAGGCTTCCCATGCTTTATGTTCCTGTAATTAGTTAACCTGGGGCATTTGCCATGTAAGGGGATGTCCATTCTTCTCAAGACCCATGCCAAATATCTCCTATTGTCTCTATTCCCATAACTAGAATCAGATCTCAGGATATTCCAGGGGAACAAGTATAAAGTCTCACTCAGAATGAGATAGCTTATATTCCAGAATAATTGCAAGATTTTGCTAATTTATACTGAATAGTTCCTAAGAGTTTTAGACTGAGAGGGAAGACCTATAACTGGTTAAGGCTGAATTTACTGATATGGTAAACTTGGTAGAAATTCATGATGTAGTGTTGTAATTTGTGCAGTTGGAAGTGTTCCTACAAATTTGGTTAACTGATTGAAACTTGACTTAATGGTGGTTTGCATTCATTGAGGTTGAAATTCCAGAACTACTGTGGCATATATAGCAAGGAAGGAATCCAGAGGCATATGGAAGTAGGTACTTTGCAGTAGATTATCCTGTGGAATCATCATAATCAATCTTCTTCCCCTATCCCAACCACCTCCCATGCGTGTACACTATATTCTCAGAGACAGCCCAAAGGGCATTCCTTTAATTTAGGTATTGAGAATACATGAACACCCCTGGGGTCATTGTCTTCTACAAGCCAGAGATGATCATGGGAGATGCTGACAATGAGATAGGGTCCCTGAATTCACTGGAGATGTTGGAATTCTGGAAGGGAAAGGTCCAAGTGAAGTGCCTTTGACAGAATTAGTAGAACACGGAAGAGGCAAATGGGTATTGAGTATTTTTTTTCCTGCATGGATATTTTGGTTATAGATAATTATTATGGTATTTGTAGGAGTAAGAGATTATGGACACCTTATTAAATATTGTTTAAACTGTAAGAAGACAAAATTCTAGGTCTGGTGGCCAGAAACTTGAGTTGAGTCACTGCAAGGAGGATCCTGATATGTTGCCAAGATTCCAGACTAAGCCTGTTGACAGACCTAGAGGCCAAGATCTTGAGTTGAACCCTGAAATATTGCCATAAGTATATGGTTAATCTTTCTCTAAGCTTTCCCCAAAGGGAACTGCAACCACTAACTAGGACAACTTGTACTTGGGAAAGAAAAATACCCAGAAATTTTAGAAATTACTAAGCAGGTTCCCTAAATTTATGCTAATTAATGGGGACCCAAAATGATAATACAATTGACCAGTCAAAATGGAGATATGGGTCAAGTGACACAGGGCTGGGTCTAGGGTGCAAGATTTTAGGATGTACCTGCAGGTTTATGCAAATGTAAACCTGCCTGACGTCTCAGTCCTGCAGTAACAAAGGTAACTTTAGACAAATATTATTCCAGTGGGTTCATAAAACCACCCTTTTGGTATTGCCTTAATATCTGTATATATAATTGGAACACACTTATATGCAAATTGTCAAGTTCCACACATTGGCCCTTGACTTATGAAGTGAAGGTTATTCTGACAGAAAGGGCATGTGTAAGCTTCTGGAACTTTCCATCTCTGCCAGGATGGTGAACCTAAAGTAGTACTGCATCCCTAGGAAGACCACAAATTAGTGCCACCATCAAAAACTTGAAATATGCAGTGGCAGTGATTTCCATTGTGTCTTCATTTAATTCACTTGGTTGGACTTTGAAGAAGATGGATGCATCTTAGAGAATTACTGTAGATTATCTTAAATGCAATCAGGCAGTGATTCCATTTGCAGCTGTGGTTCCAGATGTGATTTCTTTGCTGAAGCAAATCAACACAGCCCCTTGGACCTGTTACACAGCTATTGATCTAAAATTGCTTTTGTCTGTATAACAATTTGCAAAGATCACCAGCAGCAGCATGCTTTTACTTAATACAATCAATAGTGCATCTTCGTAGTCTTGCCTTAAGGCTCTGTCAACACTCCTTCCCTCTGCCTTAATTTAATTCTCAAAGATTATGGTGATACAAAGTTTGGTTGGCTAATTTGGATTTGGGAGACAGCATATACCACAAACATGCTGCTCTACCATATTTACTGAGTAACTCAAAATGAAGCAAGAAAAGGCTCTGCAGTTAGTAGCACAGCAGTGCAAAATGCTCTTCTGCTTGAGGTTAATGAGCCGTCAGATCCAATAATATTTGATGTATCTGGAAATAGGGATGTTTGTGGAACTTCTGACAAACCCCTATAGGAGAATTGCAGCTATGATCTCCAGAGTTTTAAACAAAGCAGTGTCTACTTCTGCAGATATGTTTCTGAGAAACAGTTCCTGGAAGAATATCAAGCCTTGGTACAGTTGGAATGCTTGATCTTGGACCACCAAATGACCATGCAAATTTAGCTGCCATCATGAGATGAGTATTCAGTTATGCGTGAACAGCTATGATTTATCATTAATGGAAACCTGAGTTTGAGGTCAGGCTTAAGCAGATACAAAAGGCATAAGCAGTTACCTCATACGTTACTACACATATTCCTACTGAACTGACCCTCCCCCTTCAATGTATAACCAAGACCTTATGGGGAGATTCCTTATGCCTATTTGAGGACTGAAGAGTGTTCAACTTGGTTGAGGTAAATTCATGATCTTCTTGGTGTTGTCGGAGTGTGAAGATGTTTGTGTTTTATGTGAATGTTCAACAAAGGGCATCTACCAGAGAACCATCAATGTGGAAATGATGACCCCTACTCTGGTTGTCAGTTGGCTTCTTTTTTCAGCCACTCTCATTCTTGCTCAGTGGTCCTTTTGACAGGGGCTAGGGCCACAGAAATAGAGACTCTTCCTGGGCTCAACAACAACACAGATGTCCCCTTAGCAAGACTGGTATGATTACTGCCAGTCCTGAGTGACTAACTTGATAACCACAAAGGCCAACACTATGTCCTCAATATGACACCATACCCATTTGGTGAGTGAGAACCTCATCTAAGGGCAGGTTCATTACATTAGACAGATCTGTTTTAATTATCTAAAAATTAAGATTTAAAAAAAATGCTTATTTATGTATTTTTGAAAGAGAGAGAGAGAGGCAGAGAGAGAGAGGGAGAAAGAGAATCCCGAGCGGGCTGCACACTGTCAATACAGAACCTGACGTGGGTCTCAAATGCATGAACTATGTGATTATGACCTGAGTCGAAATCAAGAGTTGAATGCTTAACCTAAGCACCCCTCCCCCACCAAAATTAAGATGTTTTAATGACTTATTGACTCTGTTAGGTTGACTTTTACTATTTAAGCTAGAAACCTGCATGAATCCTTGATTTCCATTTCTCTCTAGCTCTCCACTCATTCCCCATCCCATATTTCTTATTGTTAGAAGGAACCTGTTTGGCATTACTCAATACATTATGCTTTTCCACACCTTTGTGCCTCTGGAAGACACAGTTACTCTATTCTACATACCAAAATATATCTAACATTCACAATCCATCTCAAGTTCCATCTCCTTTAATTCCTGACAATACTTTATATGCATTTGTATCATAGTACTTCTCAGTCTGTGTGGTAAGAACATATTATGCATATTATAAATGTATATTATAAATGCATGTTTACCTTTACTGAACTGTGTATCCAATGAGGAGTTGACAATGCTCTCCCTTATTGCATTCTGCTCTTCTGCTTCCAAGTCAATGGTTATCATGTTAATGGTTCTCAATACATATTCATTGAGTGAGTGGAATATCCTTCTCTTCCCATTCTTTTTCTTTTTTCCACTATATTGAATCACAATGATATTGGGGTCTAAAGGTCAACTTAATTAATGATAGTAAAGCAGTGTGACATACGAGAGACAAGCATTGGTCTTATAGTCAAAGGCCTAACTCTGGGATTTGTTAGCTGTGTGACCTTGACAAAGTCATTTGTTTAACTCCCCTGAGCTCCAATTCCATCTTTTCTAAACAGAACCTTCTTTTAACTTTGTAATTCTACTGTTTCATGAGTTATATCAAAAAAGAAATAAATTATAAAATAGAATAAGTAAATTAAAAATTTTTTGTATTCTTTATTTTTACATAGTTTAAAATAATTGCCTAAATATTGTAGATAAAAGCTTATTCTTTTCTTTTGAAGATGATAAATGCTTGAAACTTTGCTTGGATAGAAAACATAAATCTTTAAATAATTTAATATGCATTCATATATATGAATATGCAAATTTTACACAGGATTAATTTAAAACTGAAAATATTTATAACGTTCTATTACAAAGAATTTATCCTACATTTGAATCACTATAGTGACAAATCATGGCTATGAAGAATTCTTAGTTCTTTTCTTCATTCAGAAAAATCATCAGACATGAGGAAATAAATGCCTATTAGTTTATTCATTCCACTGACATGATGAAGGTATGTTATTCACCTTTTGCTTGTCCAAGTGTTTGAAAGTTTGCCTTTGGGCCAAAGTACATATTAAGAGATATGTGTGCCTCAATGCATGTTTTTATATTTTACCTCATAAAATTACTTTTACACAATTTCACTTATTGCATTGATATTATACAATCAGCATGCCATGAGGGATGCTTTAGAAAATTAAGTTCATTATTGATGGATTGCCACCAAGATCATCCTTGGTATTTTCTAGATCCTGCCATTCAACATATTGTCCATGGACCAGCAGCAAGAGCTTATTAGAAATCAGAGTCACAAGCTCTAACTATAGATGTACTGTTAGAACCTCCTTCTAATTAGATCCCTAGATGATCCATCCACACATTAAAGCATGAGAAACACTGGACAACATCACCCAGTAGTGTCCTTTATATGAGATTTCTCATAGAAATTTTATCATAAAAATTATTGTAGGGGCGCCTGGGTGGCTCAGTCGGTTAAGCGGCCGACTTCAGCTCAGGTCATGATCTCGCGGTCCGTGAGTTGGAGCCCCGCGTCGGGCTCTGTGCTGACAGCTCAGAGCCTGGAGCCTGTTTCAGATTTTGTGTCTCCCTCTCTCTGACCCTCCCCTGTTCATGCTCTGTCTCTCCCTGTCTCAAAAATAAATAAAATGTTAAAAAAATTAAAAAAAATTATAATAAAATTATTATTATGCATACACATAATCAAGGGAAAAAACTGTGCTTCTCCAAAACAAGTGTTTTTTGGTTACAGTTGTTTTTAAAATTTTTGAGCACTGTGAATGTTGTGATTGATCCCGTTTCCCTCTGCCCTAGCCACATCTTATAGTTCATGTTACATCTGCTGAATACTATACGCAGGCATTTTTGAAGTACTTTTGTACATCATCCACATTTCCCTTTTGCCTCGATACTTTCAATTAAAAAATTGGTATGTGGTATATTGGATTGCTCAAATATTTTGTGGAATGAGGTGAAGTATAAAAAAATAAAACCAACATAAGCAGCCTAAATATTTCTAGGATTTGTTATATGACTTGAGTATTGCAAACCTAGACCACTCCCTCTTCGCCACCTACTCTTCTGAGCGTCATAATTAATGTTCACTATGAGGATCTTGAAGGCACTCTGGGGGTTAGAGTTATCAGAGAAGTATTAATTATGCTCAGCACACTATACTGTACTTACTGAGCCAGAAACACGAACTAATATGTTTTATAAAGATTTTAAACAAGAGTGGAAAACCCAAAAGATTTCTGACTAAATCAGAACATTCACTTCAATTAAAACATCCTATTTCATGAGCACACTGGTGAATATCAGTCTTTTAAGTCTTTTATAGACAAATTATTTTTCTACTACTCTTTTTTTTTTTACTGGATACAATAATTTCCTAAGAATTTAGAAATCATTTACATCAAACACGTACTGATAAAACAAATAGCAGGTAAATTCTGAGCTAATGTCAGGCTATATATCTTTACCAGCAGGCAGCCAAATAGTTGAACTTACTGCCTCAGGAGGCCACTGAACCAACTATGGTGGCTGAATAATTTTATGACCAGTAATAAGGCTCACACGTTATACATGCTAAGAGAGGGGTAATCAAATCTTATGCTTCAGGGCATAAATTAATCACTGCAGGGGTCAAAAAAGAATCTCCTTTGCCCTATGAAGAGAATTGAATAATTAAGCAGTGGCTGTATTGATGTTTTTAAAGCCTTCTTCTTAAGGATCAGCACTGGTTTTAAGAACAATTCTGAGACTTCATGGGGGTGTTTCAGCTCTTGATTAGAAGAGGAGGGGCCCTACAAGTTGAGCAGTTTATTCTGGCAGACAGACAGGTTGGGCAGCTTCCTGATACCACACTGTTCAACCTGATTTTCATTAAAAGCTTCAAGTGCCTGCTGTTAAAATGTCTCCAGGCAGCTGGGGCAAATGGGCCTCCTCGCCTATCTTGGAGTCTTGAGGTGGATTTTCATCTCTTTTAATCAAGTCTTCTTATAAGGTGGGGAGGGTTGTTTATTAATGTGTGAGGTTCATTCTCCCTTTTCTACAATTCATATTTTACATTTTAAAAAGGTATATTTATCTAGGATTGGAGAAATAAACCTTGAGTTCTTTTTCAGTAAAACAGGCTCAAGGGAAAACCTGTTAATCAAATGGCATTGAAGGCCAAGTGTGATCAACTACCTAACACATAAATCTTTTCAAGTTTGCCTACATGGTTATTGAATGAAGCATGTCAAACGTGGTTTTGCGATAATGCAAGGATACTGTATTCCATGGAAAATAAATTTTATTTCCTGTATCCTTCTGCTACACCTCCACATTCAGCAGTTTTAAATTTAGATAAAGCAAAATAACTTTCAAGTTGTATCCCAGTATTCCTAGTAAAGTAAAAACTGAAGAATGAATCATTTCTAAATAATGACTGCATATGTGTGACCTAGATAGTTAATACTCCTAGAGATGAAAGGAAAAACCTTATTGATGTACCTATTTATTGACTCTAATAGCCATCCTGATGTTTGTATATTTGGCTTTCTTTGCCTTTTCTCTGTTTTCACTTTGAAGTAAGTCAACTGTTATTGTGCTGCTAGTCCAGCAGCGGGTTAAATATATTTATTTGTGCAAAATAGTGTGGTTTTTCATTGAAGAATTTACTGTATCCTTCTAATGAGCCTAGCGCTGAGGCACGCATGGAAGTTGAAATGAAAGAAGTGACTTTTCCCTTTAGAAGCTCATGGTCTTGTTGGGAATATAGAACATACACACTAAAAAAAAATGTTATGTCATGTTATAAGCAGTGTCAGGTTAAATGTTAGGTAACTGGTGTCAGGGAGGCCTGTGTATGTTCAGAAAAAGGGAGATCAGCATGATCTGGCATGATTCATGGTAGGAGACAAGACTGCTTCTGGGCTTGAAGAGAATGCATGCTTTGTAGGGCTATGGGAAGATGGTATTGTGTATGGATATGAGAGTGTACATAGGTGTATATGTTTGGGGAATCATGTGCATGGTGGAGTCTGCACATTATTGTAAAATGAACAAAGACTTGGTTCAAAAAGGAGTTGAAAATGAACTGAGAAGGACTGAGGGTATATTTTAATGATAATATGGAACAGGGTTAGGTAGATAGGAGTCTGATCCTTGAGGAACTTGAATGCCAGACATTAGGAAACCACTGACTTTTTTTAGTAGACAGTTGGCATGTTGAAAGCATATTTTGGGAAGAATAATATTGTTACAGTATGGAAGGTAGATTTGAGCAGGCAAGGGCTGGGGTCAGGGATACTGGTTTGAATACCATCCAGTTGTGAGATAATTATGTTTATATTATTTGCCATTCACTTTCAGGTTTCACAGCCAGAGATTCTGATTTATCACACTGGCTTTTGTTTTTCTGAAAGCTCAAGATTGTCTTTTGTCAAAACAGAGATGAGAGGTGTTGTCCAATTTAGCAATATGTACTAATGTGACCATAGTATTGGTATTGCCTGTTAGGTACTGGATTCAAGTATCTATATATTTAGATGGATGGTGAACACAATTAAGTATGTGTCCCTAGATCAGTGTTGAATTCAGGATGCCTAATTTCAGTATCAATTCTCTCTCTTTTCCCACAAAATATTCAATATTTTTACAAGGCTGTTTTCTTGAGTTAAGCATGCATTAAATATTTCATCTAGACAATAAATCTTTGTGTCAGCAACTATCATAATCTCACCAGATTTCATATTGCCACATTTTTATGATACTCTAAGATAGCAAAGTAAATCAACTGCTCAGACAAATGAGCAATTCAAACTTTTTTGAAAAGTCAGTCAGTATTGGTACAGTGCCTATTGAATAAAGAATTCTTTCCTCCATATTCTGGGAAGATACAAAGGATTAGATGACTAATCTGTCCTTGGAAAGACTGTAATATAATGAGAGAAAGAGAAAAAGCACAAATTAAAAGATTAAACTAAAACTGGGGCCCCTGAGTGGCTCAACTGGTTAAGTCATCTGACTCTGGATTTTGGCTCAGGCCAAGATCTCATGGTTTGTCAGTTCGAGCCCTACTTTGGGCTCTGCACTGAAAATGCAGAGCCTGCTTGGGATCCTCTCTCTCTCTCTCTCTCTCTCTCTCTCTCTCTCTCTCTCTCTCTCTCCCAATCATGGGTCCCTCCCCCAATTGTGCTCTCTCTTGCTTTTCCTCTTTCTCAAAATAAATATATTTTTAAAAAAGATTAAACCCAAACCTGAAAAGACCCTTATAATAGTAATAGCTCTGAATCAAATAATCCTTGTTTCCAGACATTTCACAAACATCATCTCACTTACTTCTTGCATCATCCCCGTGGATTATATTGTTGGCATCCCTAATATTTCAGAGGAGGAGTCTGTAGCTCAGAGAGGTTGGCCATCTGATCTTGGTCACAGTCACACAATGGCAGACTCAGGATTTGAACTCATGATTCTCTTACCTTTTGTGCCAGGTCTCCATTGAGGATTCTATAATCAGTTGTAAAAAGGCAAAAATGCCAAAGTTATTGATTTTTAATACCAAATAAAGTGATTTGGCAAGTTATATAGTCTTGATTTGAAGGCAACTGGGATCGTGAGAAAAGAAAGTGACACAGAATAGATGAGAGTCTTCAGGAGAACATTTCAGATCAGGAAAATGGCAGACTTGTAATCAGAATACAATAAGGTTACAGGTGTGGGGCAGGGAGAGGTGTGAGGTGAGGTGAGAGGTGTGAGGTGAGGTGTGAGGTGAGAGATGAAGGGAGGTACATCCCCAAACTAGCAGCATTACTGGGACTTGAAATCCTGATTAGAAAATTTAGTGTGGGCTTATAATGTGATTTGCAAATGCGTATTGAGATGGTGGTGCCTTGTGGTGCTGAGCACTGATGGGGGTTCATGTGGTGAAAGAAAACAAATGGGAAGACAGGGAGAAGGGGCTGGCATCTCCAGGTGTTAAAAAGGCTCAACTTATTTTTAATTTTTGAAAGTTTATTTATTTATTTTGAGAGAGAGAGAGAGAGTGGGGGAAGGCCAGACAGACAGGGAGAGAGAGAAAATCTCAAGCAGTCTCGACGTTGTCAGTGCAGAGCCTGTTGTGGGACTTGATCTAATGAACCATGAGATCATGACCTGATTTGAAATCAAGTCAGATGCTTACCCAGCTGAGTTGCTCAGGTGCCTCTCAAATTATTTTTAAAACTTTCCTCATAGTAGTAAAGCAATGTGAACATCAGGTGAATGTCAGCTTCCTGCTTTTTATATCATACACCCCGAAACATCAGGAAGCCCTCTCATGTATTTGCTCTTCGAGATGGCTCTGGATAGAACTTTAATCTATAATTCATTGTATAAAAAGTACTAGAGAAGGGAATTTAGCTAATATAATTTTTCAAACCCTGGACTCTGGGATTAGGATTAATGGATCAAGAAAAAAAAAAAAAGAGCATCGACATTGTTTCATAATCTCATGAAAAGGGCAGTTTAACAAAAATATTTACTTAGAAAACTTACAATGCAATTTATAAGTAAGCATAGCAGATTGATCCAATTTATTGTATCAGATAGCAATAATTCAAAAGAATTCTACCTACACATTACAGAAGGGTACACAGTAAAGAAAGTATGGTTCTATCCTTTCATTGACTTTTAGCCATTCTGAATTCCTTGGCCTTTGGAATTAAATGGTTATTGAGACATATTTGTATTTCTAAGCTGGTGAACCATGAAGGGTAACTGAAGAAAAAAATAGGGTGTATATTCAACTGGTATGCACCAAAGTTAAAATACTTAAATACTTTTGTATGGGTTGGTAAATAACCATGCCCTGAACCACTGGTGTGTCTCCCCCAACCTCCACCCTACTACTCTGCTGGGCACTCTGGCCTTTCTGAACTCTGGTCTACCCCCAGGATAATTTCCTTACTTCCCTAAGGTCCAGCATCTAAAGGGTTGACTAGCATAGCGGAAAGCCTCTAGGACATGCCCTGCTGCCCCAGCACCCATCCTCATGTACAGTTGTTAACCATTTAACATGCCAAGTAATTGGTTGAATGTGATTGAAAATGCAACAGTTTCTTCTCATATTCAAGTTGTGCTATTCCTGCATCTTTCTATGTCTCCTTTTGCTCCCTTCATAGGCTCCTAGAGGAGCATAAAAACATGACCTAGGGGATGATACATCCTTGGTCTTGAATTAAGGATGCTTCCACATGCTAATTTTGCATGTTCTTGCCCTCTTTTATGCTACCATTTGTGAATAGGATTGAATAATGACAATCATCTTTTTACAATGTTCATATCTAGGTTTAAATGGCTTTGAGATGAATGGATTCTAGATTTTTCTAATAAATATTAAATCATAAAATTAAAAAAAATTGGATTGTGTATGTATACATGTACGAGTGTGAGTGTGCATATATAAAAACCCACATTAATATATCTGTGCACACACACACACACACACATATTTTCACATTCATTTTGGCTTGATCAGAGTTTAAAAAGTCATAACTATTAATACTTAACATACTAATGTATTCCTAGCACAATATTTCTTTAGGTGCTTATATCGTTCCTTATGTGTGGCACTGTTCTTCCTTTGCAGTTCTCCTTGAAATGCACTTGCCCTCTCTCAAAATAGAGTATTTATACAGTCATACTTAATGTGAAAAAGGGATCTTTCTTTGCACATATTATATGTAAAGCAGGCTTGAACTCAGCTTTTGATTAAAACGTAGTTGTGTGGCCTTCTAGCTCAGCTTTAATTGCATTTAAAATTCCTTTCCGCACCCATACTGAAGATGGCAAACCAATATTAATAAAGTCGGCTTAGAGCAGTTCAGCACCTGAGCAACAGCTTCTTGACAAAAGTTATTTACCTAACTAGAGTTTCATTTCAAAGTTAACATGTCTCTGTGCCACTTGAATAAGGCACTCATCAGAAGACTCTGTTAGACATTTTAACCCAGTTTAATTTATTCCCTGAAAGTTTAATCCTCTGCTGAAAAGAGTGGTTGCAAATTTTCCAGAGTCACAATCCACTGAAGTGAAAAATGTTTAATGACATCATAGGTACTGAGCTTCAAGAGTTTAGTTAAAAATCTTCTTCAAAATGTAAAACAGAGGGCAAAAGTTAATAGGATATTTTATATAGTTATATTTCAATCCTATTCCAAATCTTTCTAAAGTCACTTGCATCTCTACCATTAAAGCTGTATGAAATGAGTTACTTAGACATCTCCAGGGAGTAGGGGAAAAAAAAAAACACTTAAATTTTAAACCATAAAAGCAAATCTCTTCTGAGCCTTGACATTTAAGTGGCTCATTCAGTCATTTTACATTTTATAAAACTCGCTTTGTAATCACATCAGCCAAACAAAGCAACTGTTAGGTGCTGACCACCCACAGCGTTCTACCCAACTGTATGAGAAAGTGGCCCATAGTGCACAACACAGGGTGCTTTGGCGCCCATGTAGCATCAACTCAGACTTCATTTTTTACAGTAAATTGTGCAACAGAAGCCTGTTTATCTGTTATTGAAATATTTTTGGTTTGACTGCCAGAGAGTGAGGATAAAAACAGGGGAGGAGAGAAAATAAAATCTGAATTGACTTTGTTTTTGGCACAGTAGAAAGCATTTTAGTCCTCTTTATAGTCTCCTAAAAATCTAATTATTCATTGGCAGATATACCTTTATAGCACAACTGGGTAGTTGTTCTAAAGTATGCAAAGCACAAATTTCAGATTTCATAGGCGATAATGACCACTTTATAGCCTGTCAGGTCATGGCCTATTTGGCCTAGTTACAGAGATATTGCTTCATGGTTCAGTACTCTGAGAGCTGATGATGTCTCCAGGCCAGCGAAGGTGTCGTTGACATAATAGAAAGTAAGAGTTTCTGTGCAACTCTAATGAGATGCTTTGTAGAGAATAGATCAACAATGTCGTGGCTTGGGTAGTACAACTCTGATGGGGACATTGGGTGGTATTTCTCTCTCCTGTATCATGAAAGAAAGGAAAGGAAAGGAAAGGAAAAAAAAAGGGAAAGAAAAAGGAAAACAAAAAAGGACAGGAAGGAAGGAAGAAAACAAAAATCTATGGTTTGAATCAAGTTTCTTTATAAAGTCATACTTTCACATTCTAATACTAGGATTATTTGTGCAAATCATATTATGCTTGGAGTATTACCACTTCAAAAGGATAACAGTTCTTTGGTTGCCAAATGACTTGGAAAGTCATCATTTAGGCAATTCCCATGGACAAGGGCATCTGCCTTAAGAATTGGGATGTGAGCCCATGGCCTGGCTTGAGTCCATACTCTTACCACTATGCCAAGATACCTAAAATGTGCAATTTTTTCTACATGAATTTAAATTATGTAAATTAAATTCTTTCATATAAAGTTAACTACATGGATCAACATAGCCATCTTGATGAGTAAAAATAAAACAAATTAAAGGAAATGTTATTAATATCTACCATTTATTGAGGAGAAACATTCATATACATGGTCTCTAATTCTCAAAATAAAGCTGGGGCAAGGGTATTAGTATCTCTAATTTACAATGAGAAAAAAAATTGAGGTTTAAGAGTATGGCTTTGAAATTGTCATTTGGCCATGAAACACCTGCTTAATATATAATTCATTATTTGCACACCTGAGCACCTGGTGTGGAATGAACAGTTTGATTTGCCAGTTAATTTCTTTGTGTGTGTGGAATGATGATTTAGATTACACTTGAACTTGAAGTTCTATATTCAAGATTGAAATATGAGGATACCCCTACTTGGTCAAGGTCAATTGGCTCATGCCTCTTCAAGGAACTGAATAATCATGTTCCTGTTAAATAACAATAGATAGTATTACCACCTTTATTTGGTAATGGTAGAACCACCCTGGGATTTGGGGCCAGAACCTGAATTTTCCTTCCTGGATATGTGATTCTAAGGAAGACTTTTTGCCAATGGGCCTTTGTTTACTCCAATTTATCATGGAGCTATTGGTGTCTCCATCCCAGGAAGGATTTTGGAGATCAATTCACTCATATAACATGTTAATATATGGTGAAAATGATAAACACTATGCAAATATTACTTAAAAAATCTTTAAAAAAATTTTTTTTAATGTTTATTTATTTTTGAGACAGAGCATGAATGGGGGAGGGGCAGAGAGAGAGGGAGACACAGAATCGGAAGCAGGCTCCAGGCTCTGAGCCATCAGCCCAGAGCCTGACACGGGGCTCGAACTCACGAACCGTGAGATTGTGACCTGAGCTGAAGTCGGACGCTCAACCGACTGAGCCACCCAGGCTCCCCCAAAATCTTTTTGATTAAAACAAAATAATATCATCCTTAGACTGATAAGTTTAGTGAACCCAGAAAATAGATTAAAAAAACACAAAAATTAGTTTCATTTAACAAATTGTGAAATGGAAGAGGGCATAGAATGACAAAATTTTATGAGTTTATTATCAAAAATAGAAAAACAATGATATACAATGCAAATTAATTACCTGTAAAATTATATTAGTCTAAATAATTTAACAAGGCTATGCTTTAGCATACTAGAATATTATTCTCTCTGCACCTACTCAAAAGCATGGCTTCCTATACTCTCAAATCAAGGAACACTCTTTTCCCACTATCATCTTTGTCAACCATGATCCCTAGAATATTATTATAAACTGATTTTCAGTGTACAGCAGACAAATTGAGAAATATTTTACAAATTAATTAACTCAAATCTCTACATTTTACAAGAATGTAAAAGAAAAAGAAACAGAAAGGCTGCTGAAGCGTTATGACAACTAAGTGTAATGCATGATATTGCACTGGATCCTGAACCAAAAAATTAGTAAACATAATGGATATTATTGGAACAACAGATGGCATTTAATATTGACTATAGATTAAGTTATAGTAATGTATCAAGGTTAAATTTACTGATTTTGATAGTTGTATTATGGTTATAGAAGAGACTGTCATTCGTCTTAGGAACTATTTCAGACTTCTTTTTAAAATTGAGGTATAATTGACATAGAACATTATATTAGTTATAGGTGTACAACATAATGATCATATATATATATATGTATATATATATGTGTATATATATATATATATATAATATATAGTGAAATGATCACCACAATGAGTCTAGCTAACATTTTACACTATACATAGTTACAAAAATTTTTTCTTGTGGTTACAAATTTTTCCAGAACCCTTTTACAGATAAGTGGGCATGATGTCTCCAACTTACTCTGAAAATGGCTTGGAAAAAAATCTATATACACATATACATACATTTTTACATATATAAGAGAAAAAGAGAAATATAAACAATGAAATGAAATTAATTAGTGAATCTGAGTAAAGAGGATATGTAAGTTTCTTACAACTTTTTGTAAGTTAGAAATTATATCAACATTTTAAAATTACAGAAATATAAACATAAATACCATTTCTACGCAGATTCAGATTCAGATGGATCATCCTCACAGTGTATCTAAAGAACCAAGACCACTTGGTAAAAGATGATCTCACTTAAAAATGCACTTCTTGACTGTTTAAAACTAATCTCTACTTTCAGAAAAAACACATAAATTTCACATCTTCCTTTTAACATGTCAAACTATGAAATAAATATTTTGACTAAAATCAAATCAATGGTACATTTCAAATATGCTATTTAATGCTGTACACATTCCAACTCCCACCCCCCACCCCCAACACACACCAATTGCAACATGATTCTCAGCAAGATTACAGCTCACATTACTGGCTTTTCGTTAGCATTCCCTGTTGAGAGTCACTGACTCTCAAAGCTCATTGCAGAAAGGGGAAGGCTCCAAAATACTCAGACTGTTATTTATTGAAAAAGTACTGATGTAGGTTATCTAGAATGAGCAGGCATACAGAAAGATTTGAAGTGAGTAAAATGACTTCCCTGAGGTAATTTTTGAAAATGTTTGAGATCATAGTTACTTAACAAATGCTTGTTGATGTATTTATAAAAGAGAGAAACTGGTGCTTCAACTTTGCTTTAAAAAAAAAATCTTGGGGCACTTGGGTGGCTCAGTAGGTTGAGTGTCCGACTCGTGATTTTGGCTTAGGCCATGATTCCAGGGTAATGGGGTCGAGCCCTGTGTCAGGCTCTGCACTGAGCATGGAGCCTACTTAAGACTCTCTCTTTCTCCTTCTGCTCCGCTTCCTGGCTCATGCACTCTCTATATAAACTAAAAATAAAATTAAATAAAAATTAAAAGAAATAAGTTTTCTGAAAATAGAAACTGACAAAGTTTTTGGAAACAAATCTAAAGCACTTTCTCTTTTAGAGATGGAAGAATAATTCTGTGTTGTCATTTGCTTTAACCGGTTACTGTGGTTTCCTCGTTTCGATTCTTTCTTCCTGCAGAGCAGTCACTATTCAGACTTAAATGTTGGTAGGTTTGTGTACACAGGCAACCCCAGGGACCCCAAGCTACAATTGCCATGAAGTGCCTTTTGTTTTAGGGTTGGCACATGGTGCCATATTTCCATAGTAGCCCTTCCTGTCACAAAATTAAGAAACCCTTTAACAAAAATAAGTCAGTTCCTTCTTTTGAAGTTGACTCCCTGATTTCTAGAGCTTCGACAAACTCTGAAGGAGATATCAAGTACCCACTTTCAATAAAAGTGAACTTTGGAATACAGGAAAAGTGGACCAGATGATAGGAAACCTTCACTACAATTTTAACTCTGCCCCTAACAATCTTGTAAGCTTTAGGGCAGTTACTCAGCTTCCTGAGTTTTAAAACATTTTCCAGGGAGGTCTCTTTAGCTTCAGATATTTTGGGATTGTAACTCTCAACAGTTGTGGATTTTTGCAATATGGACACAAGGCAGAAATGTCAGTCATATCACATTTATTTACAATCTATCAATTCTAGAGTAAAGCCAAAAATGCCTTTGAGACTCACATTTTTTAATAACAATTTAATTTGTACTGTTAATGGACACTTTTACAGTTTAATTTTGAGACTTTGCAAACACACCCATAAAACTGGTTGTATTGCTTCACATTTATAAAACCTACTACATTTTCCAAGCAAATGGCATTTATGCAAAGAAATAGCCCAACACATGTCTGTCTGTTTCAAAGCAATTATTATTTGTCAATACAAATGTACACTTGAATAGTGCAAAGAAAATGCCCCCAGAAAATTTGGCAGGCTCTTGTTGAAGGAACTTCTGCTTTTAGAATCCCATCAGCATTTTCTTTCATTATTATATTTAGGATCAAATTTCCAGAAATTCAAGAAAGAAAATTCAGATAATGGTACTAAGTTTCTTGCCATCTGAGAGACCATAATTGTTTTGTTAAGTCTTTCTGATTTCGTCAACTTCCAAAATACAGTTATGTTCATCTAGGTAATACTGTTCTTATTCACTTTTCACTTTTATTTAAATGAAAATTCTTATAGTTATTTGGATATTTTTTCTGCAACATTTCTGACTGGTTGTAATGGCCTGTAGCAGCCACTGACTTGTATTTTCCTAGAAAAACATCACCTTTTCTCTTGTATCACTGCGTTTTTACAGAATTACACAAAGGCTTACAATATAAACATGTTTATCTGTGTCAGAAAATGAGCTGTTCATCTTCTTATGCAGCAAGCTCATCAGCAAAAGGATATCATTATGTGTGGATAGGCACTCCATCCAAAAATGCATTTATTCATTCAGCCAACATTTGTAGAGCACCTACTTGGAAACTGACATTTTATTAAGTGTAGTAAAAAGTAGTTACCAAGACATTAGATGGGTTTATCATGGAGATAACAGTTCACGTAAAGGAAAGAAGGAAGGAAGGAAGGAAGGAAGGAAGGAAGGAAGGAAGGAAGGAAGGAAGGAAGGAAGGAAAGAAGAAGGAAGAAGGAAGGAAGAGGGAGGGAGGGAAGGGGAGAAAGAGAATGAGTGAGAGAGAGAGGGAGAGCAAGGAGGGAAGGTAGGAAGGAAGGAGTAAATATAGATAATGGTGTTACTTTCATGAATGAACAATACAGGGCACCCTGAAAGGATCAAAGATTACTATGGAAATGAAGTTTAAACTAAGCTATAAAATAAGTAAGATTTAACTAGGCAAATGGGAATGGATTCTAAGGATTCCAAGGATGGGGAAGCAGCCTATGCAAAGGTCCTGAAGTTGGAAGAAAGAGAACATGTAAAAATTGCATTCAGATATGATCAGAACTCTAAGGCCAAAGGAAAACATAGCCAAGATTAGGCTGGAGATGTAGAAATAGGGTGCACTGACCTAGACTAGTTCCAAACAAATAAATATAAGAGTCTTAATCCTTAACACACTATCTGTTAGGAACTGAAGATGTACAAGAGCTTCTTTAGTTGGTGATGATTGCTGTAGGAGTTCATTGAGCAACAGCAGCTCCTTCCTGGTCTCTGCAACTCACAGAAGAGGTGGCTCCCTGGGGCTGTGTCACTCAGCAGTGACTACAAAGTTTCCTGCTCTATCTTCTGTTTTAAAGAGCTCCGGAACCCTTCATGATAACAATTCTGTCTGACTTCAGCACCACGAATAAAGACAGCTGTCAGATGTCCTAGATGTGCCCTCTAGTGGCAACTAGAGTGTTACCCAGCTCTTCTGAAAAGGATAAACTGCCTCTCAGAGTTTGGAAGTAAGTGAACAGAGGGACATACTAGGGAAGGAAATTCTACCCTAACAACCTATCCTTGTTTCAGTTATCCTATGTTACGTTATATCCAAAGTTTTCATGGCAGTACAAATTACTACTGCTGTAATAAGTCATTTTAAAGTTCATTAGTCTGTTCAATAAATGGTGTTGGAAAAAACAGACAGCTACATGCCAAAGAATGAAACTGGACCACTTTTTTACACCATACACACAAAAAAAATTCAAAATGGATTAAAGATCTAAATGTGAGACTTGAAGCCATAAAAATCCTAGAAGAGAGAGCTTAGGCAGTAATTTCTCTGACATCAGCTATACCAACATTTTTCTGGATTTATCTCCTGAGGGAAGGGAAATAAAAGCAGAAGTAAACTATTGCGATTACATCAAAATGAAAAGCTTCTACAAAGGGAAGGAAGCGATCAACAAAAGTAAAAGACAACCTACTGAATGGGAGAAGAAGATAGTTGCAAATGACATATCCAATAAAGGGTTAGTATCCAAAATATATAAAGAACTTCTGTAACTCAACACCAAAAAACTCCAAATAATCCAATTAAAAATGGGCAGAAGACATGAACAGACACTTCTCCAAAGAAGACATACAGATGATCAACAGACACATGAAAAGGTGTTCAACATCACTCATTATCAAGGAAATGCAAATCAAACCTAGAAGGAGATCACCTCATACCTGTCAGAATGACTAAATTCAAAAACACAAGAAACAAGTGTTGGCAAGGATATGGAGAAAAAGAAACCCTTGTGCACTGTTGGTGGGAATGCAGACTGGTGCAGTCACTGTGGATAATAGTATGACAATTCCTCAAAAATAAAAAATAGAACTACCCTATGATCCAGTAGTCCCACTACTGGGTATTTACCCAAAGAAAACAAACACATTAATTCAAAGGGATATATGCAACCCTATGTGTATTGTGGGATTATTTACAATAGCCAAATTATGGAAGCAACCCAAGTGTCCATCAATAGATAAATGGATAAAGATGATGTGGTATGTGTATATATATATACATATATGTGTGTATATATATATATATATATATATATATATATATATAATGGAATATTATTCAACCATAATAAAGAATTAAATACTGCCATTTGCAATAATATGGATGGAGCCAGAGAGTATAATGCCAAGCTAAATAAGTCAGAGAAAGGCAAATACCATGTGATTTCACTCATGTGTGGAATTTAGGAAACAAAACAAATAACAAAGGGAAAAAGAGAGAGAGACAAACCAAGAAACAGACTCTTAACTATAGAGAACAAATTGATGGTTATCAGAGGGCAGAAGGTTTGGGGGATGGGTGATCTCTATCACCTATTTCACCCAAATAGGTGATGGGGTTCAAAGAGTACACTTACTGTAATGAGCACTGAGTTACGTATGGAATTGTTGAATCACCGTATTGTACACCTGAAACTAACATAACACTGTATGTTAATTATATGAGAAGTAAAATTCAAAACTTAATACAAGTGAAAAAAAGAACAATAATAAACAGGTATCTAATCTAAACTGAAGAAAAAAGTTACATTAAAGGTCAAGGGGATTTTAGAGCTCTGACTGTAGACATATTTTCATTTAAACTCCCATTGTGACTTCATTTACAGCATCCTGTCATTTTGGAGCTCTGTTTACTCCATTCCTTTCATGATCTATTTCTCCCTATACCATAAACTTTGGGTGAACATCCTTCTTTGATTTAGTGACACCGCTTACTTAGTTCCCTTGGTGACAATAAGAGCAAAGTTTTTTTTTCTTTTTGGACTCCAGGCATGCCACTATATCTGATTAATTGGATCATCATTAAAGATGATCCAGAGGCCATCTTTTTTCTTGTTTATGAAATTTCTCTGCCTAAATATCCTTTTCCATCTAGCTCTTTGGTATGCGATTCCACATGCCATGAGAATAGCGGAGAGGGGTTCGTAAAGACCAACGTGAAATCTAGCCCAGACAGTGGACAATAGGTGCATTTGGTTCCAAAGCTGACGGGCACTGGATAAGAGATCTGTGGAGGATAGAGTCTGTTTACCCAGTGCTAGGAATCTTACAAGAAAGAAACTGAAAGTCAAAGAATGCCTGCTAATATTTTGGGAGGGGTTTTAGAAAAACAAAACAGAGCAAAACAAAACAAAACAACAGGCTAGTTTAAGAGCTTTCAAGGGATGTTATTATTTTGTTTTGTTTTGTTTGTTTGTTTGTTTGTTTGTTTTATTTTTGTGGACACACTGGCCGTTGAAGTTCCCTGTGCATGAGTTGTGTCTTCCCTGAGCTACGTTTAAGAGCCACTGGGGCCTGGTGCTCTAGGTGTATGTGTCTTTACCACATCTTTGGCTAAAGCATGATCCAAAAATATTTTACTCAATGTCAAAAGTTATTACATAACTCAAACTCCATCATCATCAACTTTTGATGAAATAGTGAGGGGTCCATTTTCCTTGCTAGATTTTGTATCTTCTCAGAACACTGTATTTGTTCCACTTGAGGAAACTGGGGATTCCTAGTCCACAGGATTTTTATGGTAGTATGGAGGGACGGTATTTCTAGGATTTTAGCCCCTATTATATTTCTGTGTTGGCTGTCTGGCTTGCTGTCCACTCTGTAACTGGGAAGCTCTTAGCAGTGCCCACACACTGTAGCCTGATATGAATGATGTCCTAGAAGAATTTTTGAACCTATGTAGGACCTAAATGGCAAAGGGATGATATTGCCCTATAACTAGTTTCTATCACTTCTTTTATATAATTTTTTTGTCTCTATTGAAATGTTTCCAGATCAATCTCTTGATAATCAGAGGGTAAGTAGGTATATTGTCTCAAAAAATATCAAAGTCCTTATTCCTCAAGAATTTGAGCTTCTTTTGGATAAGGTGTACTATTATTATTACTCAATATGTAGATATAAGTTACTGAAAATAGGGCTGTAAGGTGAATCAGTCCTTCCTCGTTTGGTTTATGCTAGATAGGCATGCACTTTGACCTTCATTACCATCCATATAAAAAGCCTTTTTTTTTTTATAAGGAAAATCACTCATATTAACCTTCATTTCAGAAAGAAAGACACTGGATCTAACCAGCCATTCCTACATATGCAACATTTATCTTTTCCTCAAAGACATCTGGATTTACTGACAAATTCAAATCTCTTTAAGGGTAATGAAAAAATGATGCTGAAAATGATGCTGAAATGGCTTTATTTCAGCCCAGAAATACTCTTTCAACATGTTATTTTAGACATTTTGTTCATCATATTAACCACATACCCAGAGGTCTTTACATGAGCTACTCCTTATGTAGTCTAAATGGAAGTAATATAAAATACTAACAAAAGAAGCAACTTTTGCAATGCAAACCTGGGTAATCCATAGTTACACTCTGAAAGAATGGGTTAAGTGAGGCTAAGTGGAATAATTACATTTAATTTCTCATTAATATTAATGTGTTTATGTGTCAAAACTTAACATTAGTTTATACAGCAAGCATGAGGGAGGGGACAATATTTTCACAGGATGAAAAACTGTATTTCTCAGTAACAGAAACTATTGTTCATGCCTCTTCATAAGGTGTGTTTTTCCCCTGCAGTTAAAGAATGAAGAAGATTTTTAATATAATTTCTTAAGAGTACCTGTAGGAAAAGGAACCAAAGAGAAAGCTAATGATTATGGTTATACAAACTTGTGAGGAGCTCAATTATCCATGACTCACACCAATTTCTAATATAGTGATGTTGAGAACAGTTAGTACCCTATGTTAGAAGTGAGCCATCCTCTGTGGAAACATGAGAACTCATGGGGTAACATACCTAAAATTCTTAGCCATTTGAGCATTCTTCAAACTGACAGGGACACCATGTTTCTAGTTTTTGAGGATGACATGGAATGTTCAGTCTGGTCAGGAGCCCTTTTTTTAAAATTATTATGTTAAAGATAAATTATTGCCCACATTTGCCAATACTAAATCATAATGTAATCAGCATGGTCCCTTATCACCGCCTACTGCTAAAGATGACCACAGAGTTGTTACAATTATGCCAATTTTCATCTCAGTTTGTTTGGATCATTTGAGCAGATGTAATGTCTCTAGTGAGAACCAGGAATAGAATAGCAGTGTGCATTCTGAAAGGCTTGTTTTTCTTTTCTTGAGGGTTTCATAACCAAGCCAAGCATAATAGCTCTCACATGTCGAACTCATACTGTTTCCCCTATTTTTATGTGTATTACATATAAAATCTTCTACTTTATGTTCATGAAAACCCAATGAGTGGGGTATCATCTCTATTTTCTATTGGAGAAAACGTGGTCCTAAAGAGTCACTAATGATAAAATAGCAGATTTTGGAGTTAGTCCTGTGATCTCTGACTGCAAAGCCCATTTTCTTAGTTTGTATGCAGTACAACCTCATAGCACCTACTGGGTTAAAGGAGAAGCACAAAGTTCCTTCTCTGCTTTTTCATTGTTAATGCAACACTGTTGCTCCTGGAGCACTGCTTTGCAGCATAAGGAAATGATGTATTTTTGATGTATTAAAACACTAACCCATTTCCTCTGGCTTATCATATATAATAAAGGCACTTCAGGTATTGTCAATGTCAAGTGCAGCCTCAAAACTTTCAAGAGAGAAATCTCTTAAGGCCATATGTACCAACCCCTCCCCAGTCTTGATTGTGACTAAATGGTTAATGACCTTAACTGTTGAAATAGATGTAAGTAAGAATATAAACCATACAGGTAATTTATACAGTGGTTACTGTATGCGAGGTATTCCCTCCCCCAAGTTACAAAATGTCATACTGTAGAAGAACATCCCTCAAAGAGTTTATAGACCTCTTGGGAAAATTTGATGAAAAGCCTCATATATCTAGAAATATCTGCATGTTTTTCTCTGAACTAGCTAAGAAACAGGCTGGAGATTGCACAATGCCTGAAATAGAGAAAATTTAAATTATTTTTTGGAAAGAAAAAAGTTAAGCAGAACAAAGTGAATCAAATGATGAACATTTGACCCAGTGTAAGCCTATGTCCAATAAAGACATTTTAAGGCATAGACAACTTAGTTTATCCCCTCTGAACGCTTTCTA
The DNA here is from genome assembly GCF_027475565.1 of Acinonyx jubatus. Lineage (NCBI taxonomy): Eukaryota > Metazoa > Chordata > Mammalia > Carnivora > Felidae > Acinonyx > Acinonyx jubatus. Next base: position 65,888,685 of record NC_069383.1, on the reverse strand, counting down.
AAAGAATCACACAACTCTATACATCAATAAAAATTAAAATCCAGCTCAAGGGAGGAAGGAGTGAGATATTTGAAACAACAATGGCAGAAAAAGTAGTAGAATCAAGGTTAAAAAACAACTATAGGTAACCTGGCTGTGAAATAATGTAATGATTAAGGATCTATCAAAAAAGGTAAACAAAAAGTGGAAGTATAATACTTTCATATATAAAATTCTATATTCCCCTTTAATAAAGATGATATACCTGGATGTATAGAGATATGTCTCTCTAAAGTATTTTGTTGATTGGAAAGTATACAATATAATTCACAAAATATGACACTATATACATAGTATTTATATATGAAAAATAGTTGAGATATTTATAAACAATATACACCAAAATTTTGACAGATTTTTACCTCTGAAGAGAGAGATGGGGTTGTAAGAGAGAAGAGGTTGATGATGAAGCCAGGCTTTTACTTTTCATTTCATAAATTCTATAATGTTTGAATATTCTTATAAACATATTAATGTAGAATTTCATATTTAAAATAATTTTAAGAGTAAAAACATAGCCTGTGGAATAATAGGGAGTAGCTTTTTCACTTAACAGCAGTAATCTGGTCAAGCTCTTTTTGAGTTTTTATATCCCCATCTGTAAGCTGAGGATAACAATATTGACTTTAAAGTGTGTGTGTGTGTGTGTGTGTGTGTGTGTGTGTGTGAGAGAGAGAGAGAGAGAGAGAGAGAGAGAGAGAGAGAGAGAGAGAGAAAGTGTGTTTGAATAGTTTAAATACAATACAATGCCATACCTGAAAACTAATTACAATGACTGGAATATAGTGTGCCCTTAGCCAATAGCAGCTAATAGTATGCAACATATTGTCAACATAGCAAATCATAAAATTGTTAAAATGAAGTAATCATAGAGCAAGACCACTTTGTTGATTAGTTATTCAGTGTTGAAAGATATTGCTTAAGCATCAAGTTGTTTAAAATTTTTGGCTTAAGTATTCATACAGTTGATGAAATAAATACATAATTTTCAAAGTAATCTTGAAATTATTTATATTGAATAGTAATAGATCGACAGAAAAATGTGCATGTTAGTAGAAATTAAAAGGCATCTTATCACAACATCTGGGGAAACCTCTAGCTGGAGATAGTACGCGTAGAGGAGTGAAATGTTTATATACCGTCTCATAAGGCCAGGAGCATAATTGAGGTGACAATATAGTAGAGGGGTGGTTTATTTTCCCAAAGTGGTATCATTGAAAAGTATTTTAAAAGGTGATGTAGGACATTGTGATTGTAAGCCTTTAACGAAAAGGTATTAGAAAAAGCGATGTGAAAGTATGGCCCTAAAATATACTGAGAAAGAGCTAGATCAAAGTGTGGTAGCTCTTATATCTTACATTCTGCCATCTGAGGCGTATTTTCTTCTCAGCCCCATGCACAGATCCTGCCCCAGACATTTTCCCTTCATGTTAGATCCAAGCTCTGTCTGTGTTTATGGTTGCAGGAAATGACCCTTCTCTTTGCACCTATTTTTGGATGTTTTTTAGTGTATACTTTCAATTTCATACATCTAATTATGTTAGGAATCTTTATTATCGTTAGGGATTCTAAGACAGTGAGAAAGACAAACACATATAATTTGTGGAAATGGTATCATTGGGCTGGCAAGCCTGCTCCTTTGGAATGGGCGTTAGTGACTTTTGACATGGCAAATTATACTGTCAGAAAGCATATTTGCTGTTTTCACTGGTATAGAATAAATTGCTTGTAGAAAAAGTTCATGATGCTTTGTGTTTTTAGAACTGAGTTCATTAGAGGTTGTCAGCTTTTTCATTTGTACTCATCTTTATGCCATAGTCTTCACCGCTTTTGTTACCACTCAGATATACTGACATCAAAGAATCTTCAGGTGACTTTTAAAAAGAAACTTGTTATGTTCATAATATCAATAGTAGAGGGTGTTCTGGATGTAACGTTTCTTTTTACTAATATCTTTTTTATTCGGTAAGATTCAAAAACTTTCAATTTTGTGTGTATATGTATGTGGTTCAAAAATGAAAGTTCTTAAGATGTAAAGCGATATGATAGAACGAGACAGCCAGTGATTCCTGACTGCAGCTGGGAGCGGATGCATCAAGCTAGTTGCTCTTTCTCATCTAGCATCATGTCTTCACCACCATGAAAACGAGCTTCAATAAGGTCATTAGTAGTGGATTCAAAAGTCAAGAGGATTCTCTCCAGGTGTTTACACTTTTACACAAGACTTTTACTTGGAATTTGAATCTTCCCATGCCTGTCTTTACTCTCCCCAATTTTTCTTTGTTTCTATAACATTATTTTCTTTCTAATAGCCTCCTTTGTCTCTACCTAGCCTGGATCCTCTCCTGTTTGTCCTCAAAGCATTGGCATTACATATTGTTACCAGCCTTCTTCCGTATCCCCATGTTCTATCTGCAGAATGGCATCTATTCATACTACAAAATCAACATCACCATCTCACACGTTTCTCCAGACATTCAGACCCATGTTATCAACTTTCTTTAGATAGCACCACTGGAATGGCTTGCAGGCACCTTAACCTCCAGTTTTCCTCTGAGATTTAATTATATTTTCCAGCTAACTTGTTACCTTTGTATTCCCTGCAGATGCCAGGAAACTCGTTAATTCAACTTTTCATATTCCTGCTTAGCCAAAAAATCATCCAGTTGAGTTAATCCTACCTCTGAAATATTTCATATCCATTTTTTCTCCTTTTCTTTTCCATTGCCTTGGTTAAGCCTCATTTTACTTTCTCAAATGAAATATCACAATTAGTTATGTAATGAATCATTCTACCAGTCATTCTTCCTTCAAGGTCTCTCCCTTCAATGTCTAATCAGGGATTCTTCTAGAACTGGAATGACCTACTTAAAAGCAAAACAGAAAAAATTTAGTGCTTCCACATTACCTATAAGATTAAGTTTCAGTGCCTTAGTAGGAATATCACGATATGACCCTAGCCCACCTTCTTCAAGTTCTACCCACTTCTTACAACTTCTTTTCCTTCCTATCAGAGCTCCCTAAGGCTCAGCAATAAGGAACTATTTTCCATTCTTACATTTAACATGTCCCATCTAAGCTCTTTGCTTTTACACAGTATGTTCCTTATGTTTAGAAGATCTCCTTAAGCTTATTTTCTCTGTTGAACTCCTAAACATCTTTTATCTCCAAGATCTGAGGATAATTTCTATTGTTACATCTTCTCTGTCTTTTAACTTTGATTTTAACTACTAGAATGTTGTATACATCACACTGTTAACATGCTTAATTTATTTTCCCATTAGACTGTGAACTTCTTGAGGGCAAGGACCATGTTTCATTTATCTTTGTATTTCTATTATTTAACTCAATATTAGCAGAGTTTCACTATATAGTTATCGAACTAATAAAACAAAATAAATCAGGATGCTTATGCTCGACAGGTCTGGGGAATTTCCTAAAGACCCAAAGGAAGGGAAGGGAAGGGAAAGGAAGGGAAGGGAAGGGAAGGGAAGGGAAGGGAAGGGAAGGGAAGGGAAGGGAAGGGAAGGGAAGGGAATGAGAATAGAATATTCCAGACTGTGTTGTTGACCGTACAGCTGAAACCTGCTTTGATTCTGTGCTCAAACTGAGATGTTCTGGAGAGGTGTCTTGACAATCAGCACCAATGGAAGGCTTTCACATTATAAATAAATTCATTGCATTTGGTAGCTGAGCAGCATAATGGCTGAACTTATGTTAATTTTTTGTTAACTTGAGTTTTACTGCCTATTCGACCTGCCATGTTTTTTCATTGTAATACAAGAACTCTCAAAATTATATGCTTTCTTTTTTTAATTGTTTGCTAAAGTTTTTGGTTATGTAAAAAGGAGATTTTCTTTTGAAAATATTTTCTGCTCTCACATCCTATTATTATTCATTTACATAAAATATTATGTAGTGAGATTTAAAGGTTAAAATATTTGAGGATGTTAATAGTATTAATAATGTTGAACAATCACCGTGGCCCAGATACTGCTCTTAGTGCCTTAAATGGAGTGTCCTGTTTAATTCACACAGCAGCTCTATGAGAGAGGTGGGCATTATTCTCCTGTTTTCTACAAAAGAAAAACATAAGTATACACAAGTTGAGCAACTTCCCTACATCATATACCTGTTACAGACCTCAGCCTGGATTGGGAGGCCATCTGACTCCAGAACTCATACTCATAATCACTACAGCTGTGGAGAGTATAATTTAGAACTAAATTTCTGTTCTATCTGAAATTCAGAAGTTTTTCTGCCTGCCAGTCTTAGCGTCTTTTTTGGATAGATTGGTCCTTTAAAATCCTATCTCCCACTTCCATGTTTCTTTTCTTTTTTTTTCTTTTCTTTTCTTTTCTTTTCTTTTCTTTTCTTTCCTTTCCTTTCCTTTCCTTTCCTTTCCTTTCCTTTTTTCTTTTCTTTCACTCCTTATATGCCATTGCTGGATTGCAGTCTAATTACATTTAACTTTCTTTTTTGGGACAATTTCATTACTGCTTCTTGAGCCAGTGCTCATTACAGTGCATCTCCTGATCAACTGTGTTGATTCTGAGATACAAGTGCTAAGCCAGTACCAAATGCATTCCTGTATTTTTTATTTGTCATCCAAAGAATGGGAAAATAGTTATGTAATTCCAGGTAAAAATGAGAAAATAGGATATGCGTTTGTTTCTTTTATTTCTTGTACCTTAAGCATAAATATAGAAGCTGTGTTAACGACAACATTTATATAATCAAGCAAGTTGAGATTTGGATGTTTGACTAGCCAATTAGATTTCATTGAGACAACATAAAACAAATATACAAAAAATAAACTCCAAGCTAACAGATATGTACTACTCTTATAAATTAATGTTTGTTTTATAGAAAAAGTGTATTTTGAAATGTACGTCCTTCAGTGAATTGGTAGGAGAATTATAGTTGTTTTTATTTGTTTTGTAAATTATAAAGTTATAATATTAACTTGGGAACTACTAAGGATTATACTTTTCATATTAGAGTAAAAATTGTTCCATAGAGAACTGACTTTATTATCAGGTGAAGAGAATAGGTGGGAAATTTATGCTTTTCCCTTAAGAAAAGTCATACATTTCCATGTATCATCCCCCTCCCCACAGGATATTTATTTCTCAGTTTCATCCCTTTAAGACTTAATATTCAGTCCTTGTTAAACAACAAATTGAATTTTGATAAGGCAGCCACTTAGCTATTTTTACTCACATACTGCTTGAGTATGATCCATTTCTGGAATGTTTTGGCATGAAGGGATTCTGAAAACAGGTGCAGGGGGAAAAGGTGCAGTTTGGGCGCAGGGGGAAAAGAGAGAGACCAATTCAAGGGTTGAGGAGAACTGAAGGGGAAGAACCTAGCACTAAAAGAAAGTTGGCAGCAAAGACAAACTTCTTTCAATTCCCAGTATTTGCCCCAAGATCAATAGTGGCCCATCTGATGATAGCCATCCTGATTCCACATGAGGAGGTTTGTTCATTTCAGTTGGGTAATATGTTTTAAGAATTTGGAGACTATGTACATGAAGCTGATCTGTATTTCTCTTACATGTGATCTCATCCCCACCACAATCCATCCATTTTTCTGAGCCTCATCCCACCCCTAGGGTCTTATTCTCCCTTGGTCAGTGTTTGTCTCTCCTCTGTTAACCTCTGTGCACAATGGCCTTCTGGATCTTTTTATAAAGGCATCACTGTTGCCAGGGGATCACAGGGGTTGCAACTGGACTTAGACTAGCAGCTTGAAATAGTGACATTTTGTGTTAGCCTACCCAATATTGCCATCTTGGTTTTTCAGGGTATAGTCATGGGACATAAATCCATTATAAAATCTCATTTAGTCTCAGATGCAATGAATTTGTGTGGGACTAACTAGCTTGCAGGGTTTTTTTTTTTTAAAGCTCAGAATTACTGGGAAGAGACCAGCTTCAACTGGTAGTTTATTCTAGAGGGGAATGGCCTCATAGAATTCACATCTGTCAGTTTGAGCTGGGCAAAGATAAGACTATTTACCAGCTGGTAATGTAAAGGTCATTGTTCCTGAGGAATCTGTGAAAAGACAAGATTACAAGTTCTAAGTGATTTTGTTCTAGTTTAGATTACCAGGCCCTCTTGTATGCATATGTCCCTGGGAAACCTATCCTGTGCAGATTCTGAATACTTGGCCATGTGACCAAGAGCAAAGCTACTCTCAAGCCAGACTTCCATATGTACTATTTGGTGGCCTTTTTTCTCTACTTGTCTTCACATAGCAGCTTGGGATTTATAAACATAGCTAAATTTAACTGAACCATTTACATGTGTTAGCCATGCTATGAGGTAGGGACCATTGTTACCCTCACTTTGCAGTTGCGGGAAACTAAGTAAAGGGATGTTAAATGACTTGACCAAGGGCACACAGCTTGAAAGTGGCAGCACTGAGCATGGATTCCAGAAAGACTGATTTAAAGTTTATGCGCTGGTCCCTAGGCATTGGGATAGAGTCCTTTTAGCACAAGTGACTGAGTAAAAGGCCATTCTCAGGCCAGGGTTGTATCTTAGCAAGAAGCCTCCACACCTAAGTTTGTGGAGAGATCCCTAGAATGCAGCTCTAATTCCTAGTAGGCCTGAATTAAAAAGCTCTCCAGCAATTACCTCTTATTTTGAGAACAGTTTGGAAGGAGACTAGCAGGCCCAAATGAGGCTGCTGAGTGGTAGTCAGACTCATGTCTGAGATAGGACTTAGAACTGATTCTAGAGGGGGCTGGTGATAGAGGTTTATTGTGAATCTTGGCTCTTTAGCAGACTTACCTTACAGGCAATCAGTCCACATCTTAAAGGGTTTATTTGTATTGGCTGTTTTGATTCCTGTGGGCCCTTAGCTGTCTTCTCTACTGTCCTTGAGCTCTCCATGTTAAGATCAGAAGTCACTGCTTTAACTTTAGACTAATGAATGCATTGTGGATTCTCATTTCTTTCTTTTATTTCTTCTACACTAAAACATAAATATAGGAGCTGTGAAATATAGGACAATGCCTATATAATTTGGCAAGACAGATCTGAATGTTTGATCAGTCAGTTAGATTTAGGGTTCCCTGGTCTAGCTGTGGAATCTAAATCTTCCCAGAGAGAAGACCAGGATCCCAGGAGAATGGCTCTGAATGTGACTCTCACAATCCAACTTGAAGTGACCTCTCTGTCACTGACCATGTGTTGTTAGCTTCTCTAGATTGACAGTTATCTATAAGACATTGTGTATTTGATATTTTCATTTATGTCCCTTTTCCTGGACCACATTTTAAGCCCTTAGGGTAAAAACATTATGTCTTATCCAGTATGTTCCATGCTACTAATAGCTGATAATAAACATGATTTCTTTTGACCAGTTAAAATATACTGGAGTCTCTTGCCAAAACTGACTTTTCTAATATAACTGTGGCATGGGTGACCAAAAATCTTTAGGATGTTGGTTGACATAGTTCTGAGAATCATATAGTTTTAAAGCTAATGGCAATTTTGAAGTAGAAAAGTAACAATTATTTGTAAAGTTTTTATTTTAAAAGTTTTTGGATCTTAGTGCTGAGAAATAACTGGTTTAATTTCTGTTTGAATGCAGTTTGCTCTACTCATCTTAGATGGTCTTTTCCTTGTCAAAGTCAATGTTTTTATATAGTCTTTCAGCCATGTTTAGTGGTTTTTATCCACCTATACCTCCTCTCTCCCAATATTATATATATATAAATATTGGCCAAATGCTGAAGATAATTTAAGTGAAGTATCTTCATTTAATTCTGAGCCTCTGAGAAAGAGCTGTTCTCAGATACAGAGATGTAAACACCATTTTTTTCTGTTCCATTTGCAGGTCACATGTGCCAATTTAACGAATGGTGGGAAGTCAGAACTTCTAAAATCAGGAAGCAGCAAATCCACACTAAAGCACATATGGACAGAAAGCAGCAAAGACTTGTCTATCAGCCGACTCCTGTCACAGACTTTTCGTGGCAAAGAAAATGATACAGATGTAGACCTGCGATATGACACCCCAGAACCTTATTCTGAGCAAGACCTTTGGGACTGGCTGAGGAACTCCACAGACCAACAAGAGCCTCGGCCCAGGGCCAAGCGAAGGCCCATTGTTAAGACGGGCAAGTTTAAGAAAATGTTTGGATGGGGTGATTTTCATTCCAACATCAAAACAGTGAAGCTAAACCTGTTGATAACTGGGAAAATTGTAGATCACGGCAATGGGACATTTAGTGTTTATTTCAGGCATAACTCCACTGGTCAAGGGAATGTATCTGTCAGCTTGGTGCCCCCTACAAAAATAGTGGAATTTGACTTGGCACAACAAACCGTGATTGATGCCAAAGATTCCAAGTCCTTTAACTGTCGCATTGAATATGAGAAGGTTGACAAGGCTACCAAGAACACACTCTGCAACTATGATCCTTCAAAAACCTGTTACCAGGAGCAGACCCAAAGTCATGTATCCTGGCTCTGCTCCAAGCCCTTCAAGGTGATCTGTATTTACATTTCCTTTTATAGTACAGATTATAAACTAGTACAGAAAGTGTGCCCCGACTACAACTACCACAGTGACACACCTTACTTCCCCTCCGGATGAGGATGGACATGGGTGAGACTGAAGCCTGAGGAATTAAAGGTCATATGACAGGGCTGTTACCTCAAAGAGGAAGGTCACATCTGTTGCCTGGAATGTGTCTACACTGCTGCTCTTGTCAACTGGCTGCAAAGACGCTAGTGGAAAACAATCCGATGTAATTTCTGCCCAGTCAGCTTCATCTCTTAGCATAGTTGTAAATCACTACAGGTTTTAAAGGCACACTTGAAGACATACTCTCACACATAGATATACACAAACACACGTTCATATACATTTCAGCTTGCATCTGTCATGATTGCTGTCAGGAGGGCTTTCGTTATCTGACTCATAATGGTTCAGGATAAACTATCATCAAGCAAAAGGATTAACTAGACAGTGAATGGTTTCTAACACTTGCTGTTATGGAAATCTCTTTTAAAGTCTTGAGTACATGCTAATCAATAATCCCCACTCATGCATTCCTACTGCTTGGAGTAGTTGTACTGGTAAATACTACTGTAGGAATATATGCTTGTTCAAATGGAAAAAAAAATGTGTCTTTAGAGCTCAGTATTCTTTATTTTATGAACACAACAAAGTGTAGTAACTTTTTTCCAGCATACAGTAGGCACATTCAAGGTAATATAAGATGGCTCTTTTTTTTTTTTTTTCTATGGAGGGAGCCTGTTTTCAGTAAAGATGAGCAAACATTTGGAATTTACATGTGGGCAGACATTGGATTACAGCTTTCATCACCAGTCTTTGGACTTCCGCAAAGTTGAGACCAACTAAGGCTGCTTAAAACAAGTTCTGATCATTATATAAGAAGGGAAATGCCTGACAGACACCATGTAAGTTATAAGTGTCTGTCTTATCTTTACTACACATATTGTAACAAATTCAATATCCTAGTCTTCATTTGTATGAATGGTTTGTATTGTACATAGTTTAACCAAGTGTTATTTGAGCTGCTTATTAATATTAACTTGTACTTGTCTCTCTGCTTGTTATTGGTTAAAAAAGAAAAAAAAGGATATGAGGAATCCATTTTATCAATGTAGCTGTGACCTCCATTAAAAAGACAAACTTAATGTACAAAGCATTTATTCAGCTCAAGTATTGTTGAAAGCTATACATATACAACATTACAGTCTGTCTGTATTTAGATATTTTATTTCTGGACAAAATGAAATGTACATAAAAATAAAATGCTTAAAGTTGAGTTTCAATATGTGCTTGTGTAAGATGGTGATTTAAATGGTTCTGACAGGAAGAATGTGCTGGAATACAGTAATGGTTTTGCATCTGATGTCTCTAAATTTGTACAGAACTATCTAAATTGCTATTAGTTGCCCAGTCAAAACAAGTTAGGAGTTTCAGTCTCAAGCCTGGCAAACAGTTGTGGCATACAGCATTGCACACATTTTTGGTTTACTGTCGTGCTAGTTAATTCAAGAATACCAAATATCAATGAGCATAAGAGATGATTGAGGTCTCCTAAATGATTATAGCTGTTTTTTTTTTCCTGTGTAGAGTCTTTATTTAGCAGGGAGATTGAGAAGAAGGTAATTTTTTTTTTTCTTTAAAAGAAAGTCAAGATGTCTGAAGAAGTGTGGCTGGCTTTCCCTGATTCTACTGTTATCATTCAACTCAACTGAGAAAATTACAATAGCAGTGAGAAGGCTTAGGTGTTCAATTTACTTATACCAAATTGGATCAATTTATTTATATAGCATTGTTTATGGACATTAAACTTTCTTTTAAAAAAATTACTGTATGTAATCCCAGCGAAATAAACAGAAGAAGAAATACGTAAGGTAACCCATTTTTAAAGTCACAAATGAGGGATTGGGATATTAAGAGTCTCAAAGGTTAACCAAAGAAGCCAAATTAAAACACTAACCCATTTTCATCTTCCCTTCATGCTGCATAAGGATAAGTATGTTCTCATATAGAAAATAATAGTAGTACTATAGGGAACACAAGACCACAGAGTTCTAAAGTGAGGACTCAGCAACAGATTTGACTAAAGAAAGCCTTCAACTGCAAGTCAAAGACACATCATTCCATTTAATGTCCATCTCTCAAAATCCTCCAATGTATCTCGACAACCATTTCTATCAATGCATTAATTAATTTGCCGTGGAATTTAGAAGCTAATGTTAGAACAGACTCTATCTGGCACAACAGGCAATAAATGCATCATGAATTCTAACTGTGGGACAAATTTGCCACAGATAAATCTTGTTATTCTGGGATTTATTTATCACAATGATCACTTAGGAGTTAGTTGCTCTTAGCAAAAAGAGGACTAAATGAGAAAGAGAAAATCATTAAAAAATTTTTAGGATCATCTGATTAGTGGACTGTGATTTCCATTACGGGGTCTAATCTGTCCTTTTTTGATTCCAAATTCAAGATGAGATAAAAATATACTTCAATCTCCACCCGTCTGCCCTGCTTTCCAATCTCTTCTTGAAATGTTGCTTTTTAAGAACATAGCTAACTAACATCCAATGAATTCAATTATTTTTCTGTGTAGTTTTCCTTTAAAAGAAAAAGAAAATGTAACAAACTTCCAAAAAGACTTTCAATTTTGAAAAATCTAAGCTTTCAGGACTCTTCTGGCCCTGTACACACTTATCCCAAACTGCTACATCATCACCTCCCTCTGTAATATAGAAAAGTCACGATGATACAGGACTTTGTATCCAATATACTCTTCCTGTTCTAGACGAGGATCATGATGAAGATGAAGGTTCTAAGGGTTAGATTAAAACTCTATTAGACCAACTTGTTGCTTTAACAGACTGGTCAGTTAAGTTTTACTTATACTAGAAATTTATTTGTTATTTGGAGAAAATAAATTTTAGGTTGTCCTAAGATAATCACCTTCGCTAGAATCTTAAATATTATTTCATAACTTTGCTAAGTTATAGAAAAACCTGCAATGTGGAAATAGCACCTAATGCAAACATGTGTTTGTCATTACCTATTGTTCTTTTCAGAAACATTTTAGTAAAATTGAAATTACTACAAAGAAATAACTATTGCAGATTCTTGCCTCATGGAAGAATAATGATACAAGTTACTGGTTTATCTACTTATGATAAAAACGATGCTTTGTCATGGTATGGTATCATTGGGCATTTTTGAGTCCATGGCTCTTGTTAGAATTTCTCTGCATGAATAGAAGGGGTTTAACTGTTAATAGAATAGTATTAAAGTTCTGGAAGTAATTATTCTGCAAGCAATTGAGATACTTGTTAAACTTAAAACTGTGGACTGGGAATCTTCAGGTTCCTACATTTCAGCAATAAACTGTAAGCCATATTTTTTGCACAGAATAGATTAAAAAAATCATGAGAAGCCTGAGAAAGTGTTTGTCTTTTCCCTTTTCCCCACTATTTTACATGTAAGAAGCAGCTTAACCAATATAAACAGCTCTTTGGAAAAGCAATTTGCATCTCCATCATCAACTTTGAATGCCAACTCTTAGCTTAAGGCAAATTCAAATGGCTGGGTTTAATAAGCCTTTTTAAAAAAAAATTAAAATGTTTATTTATTTATTTTTGAGAGACAGAGACAGAGCATGAGCAGGGGAGGAGCAGAGAGAGAGATACAGAATCCGAAACAGGCTCCAGGCTCCCAGCTGTCAGCACAGAGCCTGACGCGGGGCTCGAACTCACAAACCGTGAGATCATGACCTGAGCCGAAGCCGGACGCTCAACCGACTGAGCCACCCAGGAGCCCCTAATAAGCCTTTTAAAGACTTGGTTTGTGTACCAGTTTCAGATATTTATTGATATTTATTCAATTATCAATAGATTTACCTATTTATATTTATTATACATCTTTACATTTTTGTTTAAATAAAATGCAAATTAGTGGGTGCATTAAAAGTACAAAATTTAAAAACATTAATATGCATAAAGATAATTACTATTTACCTAGTTTATAGGAGACAAAAAGTGAGTATCTTAAAGACAGAATTGAATTCTGAAAAACTGGTTGCCAAGTCAGGATTTTCTCAGGAGTCCCATGCGTATCAGAGACTGATTTCAGAGACTGGGCTCATAAAGGAAACAATCCTTAATTTAAAATTGTGGTGTATCATTGCGTTTTACATCCTGTACTATCAGAAATATTTTAAGTAACAAATCTACAACTACTTTTGACTAGGATGGGGAAGAACAGAATTCTCATGAGCGAATTTTAGTTTCAATTTGTTTGTATGAACTCAGTCTAGAAATTAGAAAGATTTCCTAATTTCCTTATCCTAAAATTAGGAGACTACCAGTGCCAAGAAGCTGGCCAAGTGCTCCAAGTTTGGTCAAAAACAGTTTAATATTTTTGGTTCTGCATTTGTAAGAACATGTCTCTTCTCACTGATGGATTGGAGAACAAGTCTAAAGGTCCCAGAAGTGATGGATGCAGAAGGCTTAGAGACTGTCTTTCGGTGACTGTAGTGGCTGTTGCAGTTGGAGGTGCCTTTAGAGTTGCCAGTTGTTGATTCCCCCGAATTCTAATTAGTGACTTGGACAAACAGCCAAAACTCTGTTCACATCATCCTCACCTGGCAGAAGCTGACTTTCTATTTCCTAATCCTATGTCAGAGTTCCAAAGAGACAACTAAAATATGATTGATTTCTGATGGTCAAATTCCTTTACTCAAACACCGAAGTACACTTGGCCATTGAGATTGTGACTATTTAAAGAAGTAATCCAAGAGATTTGTTAGAATATGTTAATGCCACACAGGTATTTTTTTTTAATGAAATATCTGCCATTGTTTCTGTTACTGCCCAAATTAACTTTGTCAGTGTTCTGAAACTAAGTTTTATTTTATTTTATTTTTAAAAAAGTTTATTTTGAGAGAGAGAGAGCATGAGCTGGGAAGGGGCAAGAGAGGGGGAGAGAGACTCCCAAGCAGGATTCACCCTGTCGGGCCCAGAACCTGATGAGGGACTTAATCTCACGAACTGTGAGATCATGACCTGAGCTGAAATCAAAGTTGGACACTTTTAACCAACTGAGCCACCCAGGTGCCCTGAAACCCTATTTTAAAATTAATTTATTTTTTGCAATTTATAAAAGTTTTTGGTAAAAAGCAATGGTTAAGTGATATCACCTAATCAGGTTGAAAATATTTCATGTAGTTTTTCAAAAAAAATTAAAGTATAATTGGCATATATTACATTAGTTTCAGGTGTATAACAAAATGATTTTATATTTGTATATATTCCAAAATGATCACTACAATAAGTCTAGTTAACATCCATCACCATACATAGTTATAAAACTTCTTTTCTGGTGATAAAAAACTTTGAAGACCTACTCTCAGCAACTTTTAAATATGAAATACAGTATTACCAACTATAATCACCATGCTGTACATCATATCCCCATGACTTGTTTATTTTATAACGAATTTTATACGTTTTAGACCCCTTTTATCCATTTTGTCTATACCCCTTTTCCCTTTCTGGCAACTTTCAGTCTCTTCTTTGTATCTATGAGCTTGTTTTTTTTTGTTTGTTTGTTTGCTTGTTTTTGTTTCTGTTTTTTGATTCTATGTATAAGGAAGATCATACTGAATTTTTCCTTCTCTGTATGATTTATTTTACTTAGGATAAGGCCCTCAAGGTCCATTCATGTCACAAATGGCAAGATCCCATTCTTTTTTGTGGCTGAATAACATTCCATTGCACACACAACACACACACACACACACACACACACACACACACACACACTTCATCCATCCCTTGATGGATACTTAGAATTTTTCCATATCTTGACTGTTATAAATAAATAATGCTACAATGAACATGGGGTGCATGTATCATTTTGAGTTAGTGTCTTAATTTTTTTGGATAGATTCCTAGAAGTGGAATTACTGAATCATATGGTAGTTCTATTTTTAATTTTTTGAGGAACTTCCATAATGTTTTTTGTAGTGACTGCACCAATTTAGATTCTCAACAAAAGTGTATGAGGGTTCCCTTTTCTCTACATCCCTGCCAACACTTGTTATTTTTTGCCTTTTTGGTAATAGCTACTCTAATAGGTATGAAGTAATACCTCATTTTGTAATCTTATTGATAAGGAAATATATTATTTCCCTGATGATTAGTGATATTGAATATCTTTTTTATGTGTCTGTTGGTCATTTGTATGTCTTCTTTGGAAAACTTTCTATTCATATCTTCTGACCATTTTTAATTGGATTTTTTAGTTCGTTAGTTTTGCTATTGAGTTGTAGTTCTTTGTATTTTTTGGATATTAACCCCTTCTCAGATATATGATTTACAAATATTTTCTTCTACTTACTAAACAGACTTTTCATTCTGTTGATGATTTCCTTTGCAGCACTGAAGCTTTATAGTTTGATGTAGTCCCATGTATTTATTTTTGCTTTTGATGCCTTTGCTTTTCATGTAAGATCCCCAAAAAATCATCACAAGACTAATGTCAAAGAAATTACCACCTATATTTTCTTCTAAGAGTTTTATAGTTTTAGATCGTACATTCAAGTCTTTAATCCATTTTCAGTTAAGTTTGTGTATGGTGAAAGACAGTGGTACAGTTTCTTTGTTTTGTTTTATTTTTATATTTATTTATCTATTTACTTATATTTTATTTTTTTACATTGGCTCTTTGGTTTTCTCAACATTATTTGTTGAAGATATTGTCCTTTCTCCATTATATATTCTTGACTCCTTTGTTTAAATTAGTTGACCATATTTGTGTGGATTTATTTTTGGGCTCTCTATTCTTTTCCATTGATCTGTGTGTCTGTCTTTATGCCAATGTTGTTTTGAATACTATAGCTTTGTAATACAGTTTGAAATTAGGGAGTGTGATACCTCCAGCTTTATTCTTCTTTCTCAAGATTGCTTTGGTTATTGAGGTCTTTTGTGGTTCCGTACAAATTTTAGCATTATTTGTTTTAGTTCTGTGAAAAATGCTGTTGGTATTTTGTTGGGATCATGTTGAACCTGTAGATTGCTTAGGTAGTATGGACATTTTAATAATATTAATTCCTCCAATTTATGAGAACAGAATATCTTTCCATTTTTTTTGGCAATTTTTTCAATTTTTTTCATCAGTGTCTTATAGTTTTCAGTGTACAGAATATTCACCTCCACCTCCTTGGTTAAGTTTATTCTTAAGTATTTTTTAATGTAATTGTAAATGGGTGTGCTTTGAATTTCTCTTTTTGGTATTTTGTTATTAGTGTATAGAAATGCAATGTATTTCTGTATGTTGATTTTGTATCCTGCTACTTTACTGAATTTGTTTACTAGTTCTAACAGTTTTTTGGTGGAGTCTTTAGGGTTTTCTATATAGAATATCAGGTCATCTGCAAATAGTGAGTTTTACTTCTTCCTTTCCAACTTGGATACCTTTTATTTCTTTTTTTTCACCTAGGACCTCCAATGTTGAATAAAATTGGGGAGAATATGCATCCTTGTCTTGTTCCTGATCTTAGAGGAAAAGCTTTCAGCTTTTCACTATTGAGTGTGATGTTAGCTGTGGGCTTATCATATATGGCCTTTATTGTGTTAAGGTATGTTCCCTTTATACCCACTTTGTTGACAGTTCTTATCATAAATGGATGTTGAATTTTATTAAATGTTTTTTCTGCATTTATTGAGATGGTGATATTATTTTTATACTTCATTTTGTTAGTGTGGTATATCATGTAGACTTATTTACAAATGTTGAACCATTCTTGCATGCCTGGAATAAATCCCACTTGATCATAGTGTGTGCTCCTTTTAGTGTATTGTTGAATTCAGTTTGCTAATGCTTGGTTGAGGATTTTGCATCTATGTTCATCATAGATGATGATGGTATTTCTTGTGGTATCCTTGCCTGATTTTTGTATCACGGGAATGCTGGCCTCACAAAAGTGAGTTTGGAAGTATTTCTTTCTATTTTTTGGGAGAATTTTTGAAGGATCAGTATTAATTCTTCTTTAAGTGTTTGGTAGAATTCACCAGTGAAGCCTTCTGGTCCTTTACTTTTGTTTTTGGGAGGTTTTCGATTACTGATTCAATCCCCTACTGGTAGTAATCAGTATGTTAGATTTTCTATTTCTCCACGAGTCACTCTTTAAATCTGGAAAACAAAACATTAAGGAACAGCAATGCTTTAAATAAAGCCATAAAAATTATAGTCACCTCCATCAGTTGATTCAGTCGCCTGTAATTAATTCTTGTTTTGCTTCATCTTGGGTTAGCAGCTTTATAGATCAATGAGTTTTCCATTAGAGTTTTAGAAATTCTAACCTAGTTTCGTGTTATAATCTTAAAGTTATCAGAAACCTGTGCTTGTCAGAGTCTTTTCTATGAATCTCCTTGAAGAGAAACACTTTTCAGGAAAACTTTGCAAAAGGATCAGAGTAAAACAAAAACTGCCTATAAAAGACAAAGACCTAAAAATGGCCTGGTTAAAGATCTGGTATGAGTTTATTATGGCAGAGTTGACAACAAAATTTGATTATTTCTCTGACATATGTTGTAAAGCAATAAGTAGAATTATAACTGATAACATTATACCAGAACACATAAGTTTTAGGTATTTTATTTAATTTCTGAATTACTTACTTTAATTATATATATTCCCATATAAATATGATCTAGAAGTTTAAATATTACTTTTTATTTGACATTTTCCATGAACTTTAGCATATCAAATAAGGCTAAGCAAATAACATTGCTCTTTTTATAAGGATAGAGAGTAACTGTTTTTTTTTTTTAATTTTTTTTAATGTTTATTTTTGAGAGACAGAGAGACAGAGCATGAGCAGTGGAGGGGCAGAGAGAGAGGGAGACACAGACTCCAAACCAGGCTCCAGGCTCTGAGCTGTCAGCAAAGAGCCCAACGTGGGGCTCAGACCCGTGCTCTGTGAGATCATGACCTGAGCCGAAGTCGGACGCTCAATAGACTGAGCCACCCAGGCACCCCGAGAGCAACTGTTTTGAGAACTTCTAGGTACCCTCTGGAAAAGTCCAAGTTCATTCAAGAGCAAAAAGACTTCATTTAGAATTTGATTTGGGGAAGTTTACTTAAAATGCCAACATTTTTAAAACATTTGATCAAATAGGATCACAGGTCACTGTGAAACAATACTTATTTACCCATGCAACCAAAGTAACAAAAGATTCTAGGGAGAATACAGAAAGTTAGACTGTAGTAAGAAACAAAAAACAAAAAACAAAAAACAACTTAGGTCTTTTAATAGAGAAGACTCAGTTGTTATTGTTTTTAAGTAGTCAAAGACCTGATAAAGATAACATTGAATGCAGGAAATATTTTGAGAAGACACAGAATCTTTGTTTCCCAGGCACAGACCTTAAAGGAAAATCTTTATTTATAAATTTCTTATTAAGAGCAGACCAATAATCTAAGAAAACCTTGTTCTTTTAACAGAGAGATTTTATACTAGTATACTTTTGATATTAAAACTCCTTTTTTAAAAAAAATAACTAAATCCATTTCAATCTGTGTCTCAAGATTTCTTTTCCATAGACTTCTACAACTTTTTTATGTGTATTCACCCTTTGTCCACCCCCCTTTTCTTCATTCTGGAATAATCATTCTATTTTAAGACAAAATTACTTTCTTTTTTCCTTCACCAGCTTTCCTGCCAAACCTCCCGCCCCCCTTGTGTCTTTTATACCTTTCCTTATCCAAAAAACACATTCTATTTTCCTTACCTATTTTTCATATACAGTTGTTTTGTCTCACCTTTATTATTTCCAGGAGATTTTATCACATATTTTACTTAGAATTCTTAACCCTTAGAATCCTTAATTCCTAGGAAGCAATTCTGGACTGGCAAATTTATAAACATATTTAATAATTTCTAAAGTATATTCTTCCTCATAGTAAATTTTTCAATGTGACACAAAACATGTTTGCTAATAGACCCAAATATCTTTTGTCTTTCTGTAAAGATGTTAAAAAAGACAAGAGAAGACAAACCTATGTTTAGCATTTATTTTATTTGGAGATAATTTTGATATTCAATGAATAGCGAATCAAATCAATATTATTTAGTTTAACTTAGCATAAACTTTTATTTGCATTTATTTAAATTACTTGCTTTTAGCAATTATGCTTGGATTAGACATCAAATAGCTCATCTTAAGCTATTTTTGTTGTTGACAAATTTTGTAATATGGAGATAGCATAAGCTTATTTAACTCAGGTAAACCCAGGTAGAAAAAGTTGTATGTCTGCATTACCTTCATGTTGATAACTGTGAAGACACTATTGTTTTATTAAATCAACAAACTTAAAACTAGCTTTTATTTATCAAAGTTTGTCTCAGATCATATGAACTTGCAAAATATTTGGGTTAGTTTGTATATTTCTTAGAGTTTTAGAAATACTGTATATAAAACACTTATTTTTCTCTAAGCCAACAAAATAGGTCTCTTTACAAATTGACTTTG
Organism: Acinonyx jubatus; assembly: GCF_027475565.1. Lineage (NCBI taxonomy): Eukaryota > Metazoa > Chordata > Mammalia > Carnivora > Felidae > Acinonyx > Acinonyx jubatus. The sequence goes on along the minus strand of NC_069383.1, from coordinate 65,869,585 downwards.
GCAATACCATCTGAAGTAGAAAAACATCACACATCTATAATATGTATACATAGACCTACATAAACCTATAGGCAGACACAGAGACCTCACATTTTTTACTCTAAAATTTTAGCTATAAAAACTTACTAGTTTATAAAAGAACAGTTGGATCCAAATTGTGTTTCTAGAAGATGAATGAGGAAGTTAAGGTTACCTCTCAGATGTCCAAACTTTATTACTGAAAATTTTTATTTTCATGGTGTAAGAATCCTTTTAGAGCTATTTTTGGAGTCTCTTAGTTTTTTTTTTTTTTTAGAAGTTTCTGGATACCATCAAAGAATGCATCCACTGTCTCTAAGAAGTTTGACACCCTCTCTTGTGAGGGACATCCTTTAAGGTAGACTTACTCAAGGTAAGGTTTCTCCAAAGTAGCTACTACGATTACAAATTATCCAAAGTTCACCAATTTTCTAAAAAGTTACAAGTTTCCGGTTCCATGATGGGTATACACTGAAGAAAAAGGAATTTTCTGACAGAGGTGAAGAAAGTGATTTGACAAGGTGGAGTCCATCTTTGCCCTTAGATTCCCTAAGATGTCTTAAATTTGAGGTGACCTGTTTCTTCATAGCTTTTCCAAAAACACAGGGAATTATGTATTTTCCCCCTTTTGAACAGAATAGGCTGACTTAACAAGAAGCTTCAGCATACAAAATACAGTTATGCACGATAAAGTTGGAGAGCTCAAAATACAAAGAGAACAGAGCTTGGGTCCAAGGGACTTACCCTCAAACTCCAGGATCAGCCAGAAAGCAGGGAACTCAGTGGGCTCTGTGGATACTGGCATCTTTTTGCTCATGGGCCTCAGAGTTATTGGAGGGGTCTTCTTTGTACCCCATATCTGATGACTTGAACTGTCAGTAGTTCAGAAATGGCAGAAGTAAAACCAAATAGTTATTGAAATACTAATTAATATAAGTTTATCATGCACACACTGAGAACACTCAGACCAAAATGTGGAGTGCAGCTCAGGGGTATATTGTTATAAAGCAGCTTGTGTAGTGAGAAAGCTGTGACTGTGTTCTTCACAGTGACTAGTTACGGTATTAAAATTTTCTTAAATGATAGGGAATTGGTTAGTAGTTACCTCATATCAATTTTGGGAAGCAGTTTAAGTTTTGCTTATGATTCCCAGAGGTATAAGCAAGAAATGACTCAGGTTAAGTTAGTCTTGCAAAATAAGCTAAAGTTAACTTTCTATGACTGAACTGCTTTTGTCTGCTCAGGGAATTAAAAGAAATTTTTTTCAAAGTTTATTTATTTTGGTGGAGGGAGGGGCAGAGAGAGAGAGAGAGAGAGAGAGAGAGAGAGAGAATCCCAGACAGGCTCCACACTGTCAATGTGAGCCCGACATGGGGCTCGAACTCACAAACCACGAACGAGATCATGACCTGAGCTGAAATCAAGAGTCCGATGCTCAACGAACTGAGCACCCAGGAGTCCCGGAATTTTTTTAAATTGAGGTAGAATTGATACACATTGTTACATTAGTTTCAGGTGTACAACACAGTGATTGGACGTTACACATTATGCTATGCTCGCCACAAGTTGTAGCTACTATTGGTCATCGCACAACGCTATTATGATATCACTGATTATATTTCCTATGCAGTGCCTTTTATCCCTGTGATTTACTCATTCCATAATTGGAAGTCCTCAGGGATTTTTTTAAAGCTGGTCTCCATTTGTTTTTTAGTTTAATAAGTTAAACAAATAATAGTAATAAATAAAAAAATAAAAGGTAGAAAAATAAAGAGATGGAGGCTGCCAGCTTCAACAAGGTAGAGGGAGAGAGTAAACATGGCTCTCACTAAGCTCCCTCCCAGAGAGTATCTCAGCTTCTGAGCCCAGTGCTTTAAAATCAGGAAATGAGCCTCTTTCCCATAAAGTCTGGGCACTTTTCAAACAGCTCCTGTGTGCTGGGCTTTGGAGCAGGTGAGTCTACTCACGGGCCCTTTAAGAGCCATTCCTCAGTTCGCACAGCCCTATGGGTCTCACAGAGGAGAGCTAGTGTGGTTTCCAAGCTGGGTGTCTTGGAGGCTGTCTCTCAGGGCAGGTGTTAAGAGGTGGGGTGTGCCATGTGAGATATGAAAACTTAGCTCCTCGGAGAGAAGCTCCAGGTTCTGCATTCCTTCTGGTCGGCGAGATTGTGTTTCTCCCTCTCCTGGCCGCTTCAGCGTGTTCTCCCTCTCCTTCCCAGTGTGAAGGAGTGGCTCTGATAGTTTTTAGGTTTTTTTTTTCCCCCAGTGGAAATTGTTCCATATGTAGCTTTAGATTTAGTGTCTGTGGGAGGAGGTGAGTTGAGGACCTTCCTATGTGGCCATGTGAACTGGACTTGGACCTTGCTGGTGAACTTTTTCAGAGAGGTAAGCAAATGCTATTTTCTCTTACTACTCCCTTCACCCCAAAGAAAAAGGGGTGCAAGTCCCTTGTAATGACTAATATTTATCGAACACTTAAAGATGCTGAGTTCCTCTGTGGCCCCGCCCATTTAAGCTGTACAGGCCTTTCATGAGGGCCCTTGTTCCAGTGAGGAGTCTGATGCCCAGAGATGTGAACGAACTTGTCCTGAGTGACACAGCTCTTAAGTGATACATGTAGGAGTCATCCCATCTCTATGTCTCCAGAGCCTGACTTTTTCAACCGTTCATCCTATTACTTTAATTTTTTTTGTTTTTTTCAAATTGCATTGAAAAAAAATGTATGCAAAATTAGCACATTTAATATGAGCATAAGCAGAGAATCATTACATGGAAAAGAGATGAATAATTCATTTAATCCATTTGTTTTTCTTCAGCAAAAGCTGAAGGAGACCTCAGAATCCTGTGGCAAATTCAGTCCTGGCCCTGGCTCGGGCAAAACCAGCTCTGCAGTGGCCTGTCTATGCCAATCTGCTGTGGTAGCCAGTGTTGTGTCGTAAACCGTTTTTTGTGAAATCATTTTTGATTTGGGGGCCAGAAGTGTCTTTGAGCTTGATGAGTATGAAATTTGATGGTCAGGGATGAGCAGAGCTATAATGTACTTTTGAATTACCCATCCCCTGCATAGGAATCTCATTTCGGGGAAATCCTACTGTATGTTTAGGAAATCTTCAGCAAAATGGCTTCAATTTTTTCTCAAAAATGAGTCAAGTAATTTTAATATGATTTTCAGTCAACTCGTTATGCCTTTTCATAATTTGCTTTCTGCCTTCCTGTTATTATAGGCTTTGAATTAGGTTTTCTTCACAAAGGGGAAACAACACATGATGGTATTTTCTACATACAGCAGAAGTGGATGGGTGCATTTGGACGGATTGCTCAATCGTCTTTTCAGACAGGTTTCATTATTCATTTGCCATATCTTACTCGTAGAACAAACACACCAACAAATTATAACCATTTTCTTGCTTTACTTCCTCAAGTATTTTAGAGACAGCTTTATACACAAAACAGGAATTGGAGTACTCTTAATACCCTGGCCTTCTGACTATAACAGGGATACTCGTTCTGATTTTTTATTTTACACATGTTTTGCTCATGTTCAAAATTAATATTCTTTCAAAGAAAGCATAAGTAGGAAGGCACGTTATACTCCATTCATTTAACTAGAATCCTGCTCAAATTTTGTCATGTTATAAATCACTTATGAATTCTTCCTTTTTTGTTAACTGAGCCTGATACTTACCTTTTCATTCCCCACCCCCCCAATGTTAGGGAAAATTGAATTATCATTAAAATAACACTTCTGTTCAAGTTTGAAATATGTATAGCATTTTACTCTACATAAGTTGTAAAAACTGAGGGATTAGTTGAGTTTAAAATGTAGTTCTTTTTTTTCTTCAGTTCATAGATATTTTCCCCTCCCCTGCCCTCCCTTCTCCTCTCACCAGATATCTATTAGATATTACTCATGCAGGACCTTTTTAAATAGATGCTTTCAAGCCTCCATATACTCTTTTACTTTATTTCTCTGGGCTGGGGCTTTGCATGACTTAGACAACTATAGCTTTCCACATTCGGGCCCCTGTTGCTCCTGTAAATTTATTTTTAAAAATTTAGCCGAGCTAATGGGTTTGTCCAAAAAAGTTTCTTAGTTTGCTTTTTTGTTTTCCTTTAGCTTGAGTTATGTATATCAAAAGGAAGGCCTTGGAACATTAGGGCAAAAATTGTATGTCATGTCTAATAGAATCTGTTGGGAAAAGTTAAGATCATACAGAGCCAGTTTGCTCCTCACTCAGAATAGGTGCTCCTTATTCACGCTATGAAGGAAGTCACTGGTGGAGGCAAGATTATGAATGCCAGTGTGTCTCTGGGAAAGAGTCTTATGCTCTCAACACCTGGGAACCTGAGAGCAGGAGGTGGTACTTGCTTCAGGATGGAATCTGGGGAAGCAGCAGCACCTGCTTCAGAGTTGAGATGGCTGCATGGAATATCTAGGCCACTGGGAATGGGGTATAAAAAGTGTCATGAGAACAGCAGAAAGTTTTCTCCTGTATCCAAGAGTGCCATAAACTTGGCAGAGCCCAGCGTAACCACAGTGCCTTGAGGTTGAGAGGAGTAGGCAGGAGAAATCTATCCAGACTTGACTACTGGAACCCAGATGGGATGGGTGTCTCAAGGGAGGCCAGTGTGGGCTGATAATAAATGGAACCTGGTACCATCTCCTGCCAACACCATGGCATTATACATGCCCCACGAGTTTTATGCAACCTTGGGAACAGGTTGGGAGAACCCCTAGATAGACTGAAATTGGCCTCAATTGGCTGAGATTTTAGTGTTCTCCATATGGTACAATTTGGGATTAAGGTAAAAATTAAGTTATAGAAAGGTAAAATTACATTTATTCCACAGTTGATTATGTGACTTGAAATTAACATCTGCTAGATATTATTTCATTCTTTTGATAGAATTTGTTGATATATATCATGTGGGAGATGCAATGTTAGCATACCGATTCTGAAACAGAGAAGTTTTAATATGGAGATACATATATTTAAGGACAGAGTAATTTATTAAAACAAAAAGCAAAGAGGATGTGTGACCTTAATGATATTTTCCATCCAATATAATCCTTAACTTTATACTGGCTTAAATAATCTTTATAAATAATGGTTTTGGATTAAAGGGATAATTATAGAAACATGGAGATGGGTAGAGGATGAACTCACACCTTTAATCATTCTTTTTTTTCCTCCCTTTTTCAGTTACATGTTTACAGTTTGTGGCTAACTGTAGAAATTGATCCCAAACACTGACACACTAAAAGGAATAGAATGTTTAGGATATCTTCTAGGGCTCTGCAAAGGGAAATGCCCTGAAGTGAGAATAGGACTGAACCTAATTCATCAGGCTACAAGTCTAACACTCTTTTCATCACATTCCAGTTATGTTTTCCCCATTTTCCCTGGGAACTCCTACTTGTGTGTCTGCAAAATAGTGTTTCTAGATTACAGTCATGATTTGCAAGTGGGTCCCAAGAACCCGTAAATTTCCAAGGAGATGGCTCTGGGACCTTTGGAGTGGGACATAAAGGAGGCCAAGAGGGGGTGGAAGTAGGTGTCTGTAAGACTTTTCACACAAGTGTTCAGTTATTGTTTTGACACACATTTATGGAATACCTACTATGTGTCATGCACTGGTATAAGGTCCTAAGGATACAGCAGTGGACAATATCGACAAGGTTCATGCCCTATGTAGTTTATAATCTAATGGGAGGAGACAGCACTCACTAAGTACATTCATTGTATGTCTTATGGTAATAAGTACTATGAAGACAAAGGAGAGAGAGGGTACAGAGGTTTATTGTTTTTTAATTTAATTTTTAATCTTTATATTGTGGGGCTTAGAAAAGTGGTTCTTCTACAGTGACATTTGAAGGAAGTGAGGGAGCTAGTCAGATGGATATTTAGGGCAAGAGCATTCCATGGATAGGGAGAAGCAATCATAAATACCTGAGTCAAGGGCTCACTTGGCATGCATTTAAGGAAAGGCAAACCAGCTAGAGTGGCTGGAGCAGAGTGAGCACTGGAGAGAATCTTAGAAGATGAGCTAAGAAAGGAAGCAGGAGTTGGACTTTACCCACCAATGTGAAAGGAACCTTCAGAGGGTTTAAAGCAGATGTGTTCTAAATGGACCACTCTGACTTCACTATGGAGAATGGACTCTATGGGGGAAGAGTGTAGGTAGGAGGTGATGAAGGCTTGGATTTAGATCATAGTGGTAGCAGTTTTAGCAGAAAGAAATCATTAGGTTTGCATATATTCCAAAGGGAGAGCCCAAGAATGACAGTTGGACTGGTTGTGATATGTGAGAGAAAGAGAGAAGTCAATGATGTCTTATTTTTTATATTCAGTAACATATAAAAACAGATGCTTTTATAAAAACACATGTATTTTACAACCTGATTTAAAATTCACTGGAAGTTACAGATACTCATTCACCTTCTGATCCCTATGAACTAGTAAGTTTGCTCTAATTTCTTTGGAACTCACGGAAGGGAAAAAATTGATTTTATGTTTCTAAAAGTCTATATATCTGCTTTTGGTCCATTCTGACAATTACTTTTATTATTCTTAAAGGTATTATGAGATTTGCATAGTTTCTTCAGGTGGTGATTTTAAAAAATGTATAAAGAGCTTTCACATAGTATATCAATCCATTGTTGAAAATTTGAAAGAAAAACCACTTTAATATAAATTGGAATGAATAAGTAAATAGAAAAGTATAACATGTAAATCTCTTCATGTTCTGTTTTAAAACTTGATATCCAATTCATGACTAAGCAGACCTACATGTAATCTGCAGATAGGGTAGGGCTTCCAGAATTAGCTTTTATGGAGGCTAAGAAACTCCCCAAATTGTATGTATATTCCTTTTTCTTGGAAGAGAGATCTTATTTAAAGAGAGAGCCATCTATTTCAAAAGGAGTTTTGGGACACCTGTGTGGCTCAGTTGGTTAAGTGTCCAACTCTTGTTTTGGACTCAGTTCATGATCTCACAGTGGTTGTGAGATCAAGCCCGTGTCAGGCTCTGCACTGACAGTGTGGAGCCTGCCTGGGATTCTTTTTCTCCTCCTCTCTCTGCCCCTCCCACTCTCTCTCTCTCTCTCAAAATAAATAAATAAAACATGAACAAAATTAAAAAGAAATTTTTAAGGTAAATAAGTTCAAGAACAAAAAGATTGGATGATAAGGAATTATGATCAGTTGGGCAGGGCCAAAGTTATCAAACAATAAAAGGAAATTTTGAAAGATGTTATAGAGGATTACTTTAAAAGTGTATCTGTTTTATTGCTCAACTATCTGCAAATTTAAAAATTATTTTTAATGTGACTAGTAAAGAAAGACCATTTCTAATATATTTTAAGCCTCTGAATAAAAACCGAATAAATAACTTAAACTTCTAAAATATTTATCTTGGGGGCGCCTGAGTGGCTCAGTCGGTTAAGTGGCGGACTTCAGCTCAGGTCATGATCTCGCGGTCCGTGAGTTCGAGCCCTGTGTCGGGCTCTGTGCTGACAGCTCAGAGCCTGGAGCCTGTTTCAGATTCTGTGTCTCCCTCTCTCTGACCCTCCCCCGTTCATGCTCTGTCTCTCTCTGTCTCAAAAATAAATAAATGTTAAAAAAATATTTTAAATATTTATCTTGTCCAAAAATGTCTGGAAACATATTTGAGGCATACTTTAAAATCAGGTGTTGACACCAGAATTATCTGTTAATCTACAAAATTTTCAAAATCTGTGAGTACTGACATTAGGCCTGAGCTCAGATTTTTTAGAAATGTTCAGTCAAAACTTTGAAAACAAAAGGAATCTGTAAATCACAAAATGGAAACGCTCTAATAATTCACATGTCTAGAAAAAAATGAATTGATTGTGTAGTTGGGTATGTCATTGTATGCTGTCTAATGTATTTAATCTACTTAGATATACTGTAGTGGGACAATAGATTCAAAAGTATTGTGCCTGGAAATTAAATATGTAAAATTCATATTCATTTGGAAATTTAAATATATGTGGAAGTTGAATAGACAGTTATGACTATAATGGTTGATGCTAAATTTCCTCAAGTTGTTAAGAAACAAAACAATAACAAGTCTAATTGTTCCACTTCATTATGTGGGAATTTATATTCTCTTAGGATTCTCAGATAACATTTAGTGTTCTTCTGTTGCAGAATAATAGTTTGATAGTTATAACAGTTAAGTGTCTTACGTACTACATTTATCCCTAAATATATTGCTGCTAGTGATTGATCATGGGAAAGATGTAGTTCTTTGCCAAATAAAGACCACTGCAGGAAAGAATAATTAGAATATTTCTAAATCATGTTCCTATTTTGTCTTCTCTTTACATTGCTCTGTACTTTATTTGATGATGACTAAATTTGATATTTATATTTTCCATCATATTCAAATGGCATAAACCTGGATTTTCAAATTTGTGGTCAGTTCCTGGGGCTTACATCTTTATTGTAAAAAATGTGTTGATCTTAAAAACAAACTGCAAATAAAACTATCAAGGATCCAAAGTTGTGTTCAACTCTAATACCTATATAGCTAAAATTTCTGAATCAGCAATGTGGTTTAAATTGTTGGGTGTTCTTTTCCAGTAATGTTGTAGCAGGCACTGACAGTGTCCCAGTCAAGTTCCTACTCCCCTCAGCATTTCAGTCTATATTCATTCAACTTCCATCTGCCAGCACCTGCATTTCTTTTCCAGAAGGATCTCTGTCTACTGGCTCCTGCTTTGCTCCCTGTACAGCAGATAAGTGCCCAGGAAGTAATGCTCTGCAGGCTTCCAGGGACAGGCTTCCAACAATGACCAGAGGAGCCCTCAACGACTGATCTTCAGGTGGGATAACTAACTTTGATATGTGTGAGCCATACCCTTGTTTGCCAAATCCCCCAGTAGTAATTTGCCTAATGGAACAAACTTTATTGAATTTATTCTCTTCCCTGCTTCACTTCTTCCCTCCATTTCTGATGCCTTCTGTGATCACCTCCAGTATAAACTATTTTCATTCAAATCTTTGTCTCAGGAAATGCTTCTGCAAAATCCACATTAAGACAAATGTCAATTGTAAAACTTTTATTTGATGATGATACTTCTCTCAATCATAAAGGTTAAATGATATATTTAATGAATACTGATTTTTTAAATCATATTTATTGATATATAGTTTACATAGAATAAAGTGCAATAATTTTAGGTGTATAGTTCACCCTAACAAGTTCCCTCCTGCTTTTAATTAATTCCCCGTCACTTAATCTGTCTTCTCTCACTAGATAATACTTTTTCTTACTTTAGAATTTCATATAGAAGGAATCAAACAGCATAAACTCTTTTGTCTGGCTTCCTTTGTTCTGTATTGTGTTTTTGAGATTCATTAATTGTGTGTTCTATGATTCAATAGTTTTTTTTTTAATTTCCAAGTAGTAATCCATTGTGAAGAAATACTACGATTTGCTTATCCAGTAACCTGTTGATATAAATTTGAGTTGCTTCCAGTTTTTTAGCTATTTTAAATAATGCTGCTTTGAATACTTATGTGCAGCCTTTGTGTGGACTTACCTCTCCATTTCCTTTGGGTAAATGCCTTAGGGTAGAATTGCTGGGTTGTATGATAAAGGTATGTTTACCTTTAAGCAAAAAGAACGAACTGGTTTATAGAGTGGTTTTATACATTTTACATTCCCAACAATAGTTTATAAGAGCTGCAATTGTCCTGTGTCTTCCCCAACACCAGGTATTGTCATTCTTTTTAATCTTAGCAATTCTAGTGAGTATTTAACAATATATCATTATGATTTTAGTATCAATTTGCATTTCCGTCATAATCTGTCATGACGCTGGGTATCTTTTCAGATGCTTATGCTACTCATATATCTTCTTTTTGTGACCTACCTGTTGACATATTTGCCCATTTTAAAATGACTAAGTTGTAGAAAATCTTTATATATTCCGAATACCAGCCTTTGTCAGATATATGTACTGCAAATATCTCTTGGTCCTCACTTGCCTTTCATTTTTTTAAAAGTATCTTTAGAAGAGTAGAATCCAATTTATCATTTTATATGGTTAATGAATTTTGGTATCTTGCCCAAGAAATCTTTGTCTATTCATTTTCTCCCAGAGGTGTTAGAGTGTTAGCTTTTTTTGTTTTAATCTATGATACATTTGAAGTTAGCATTTGTGTGTGGTGTGAGATAAGGGTTGAAATATTTTTCCAAATGAACGTACAGTTCTTGTGGCAACATTTGTTGAAATGACTACCTTTTCTCTGTTGAATTATCTTAACAACTTTACTAAAATTAATTGAAACTATACATGAGATCTACTGTTAGACATTATTTTGTTCCATTGATCTATATGTCAATACATTTTGGATTTTCCAGACTTCTTTATCAATATGTTATTGATATTACTTTAATCCAATTGCAGTCAGAGGCTATACAGTACATAATTTTTTTTCAATATATGAAGTTTATTGTCAAATTGGTTTCCATAGAACACCCAGTGCTCATCCCAAAAGGTGCCCTCCTCAATACCCATCACCCACCCTCTCCTCCCTCCCACCACCCATCAACCCTCAGTTTGTTCTCAGTTTTTAAGAGTCTCTTATGCTTTGGCTCTCTCCCACTCTAACCTCCTTTTTTTTCCTTCCCCTCCCCTATGGGTTTCTGTTAAGTTTCTCAGGATCCACATAAGAGTGAAAACATATGGTATCTGTCTTTCTCTGTATGGCTTATTTCACTTAGCATCACACTCTCCAGTTCCATCCACGTTGCTACAAAGGGCCATATTTCATTCTTTCTCATTGCCATGTAGTACTCCATTGTGTATATAAACCACAATTTCTTTATCCATTCATCAGTTGATGGACATTTAGGCTCTTTCCATAATTTGGCTATTTTGAGAGTGCTGCTATGAACATTGGGGTACAAGTGCCCCTATGCCTCAGTACTCCTGTATCCCTTGGGTAAATTCCTAGCAGTGCTATTGCTGGGTCTAGGGTAGGTCTATTTTTAATTTTTTGAGGAACCTCCACACTGTTTTTCAGAGTGGCTGCACCAATTTGCATTCCCACCAAGAGTGCAAGAGGGTTCCCGTTTCTCCACATCCTCTCCAGCATCTATAGTCTCCTGATTTGTTCATTTTGGCCACTCTGACTGGCATGAGGTGGTATCTGAGTGTGGTTTTGATTTGTATTTCTCTGATGAGGAGTGACGTTGAGCATCTTTTCATGTGCCTGTTGGTCATCCAGATGTCTTCTTTAGAGAAGTGTCTATTCATGTTTTCTGCCCATTTCTTAACTGGGTTATGTGTTTTTAGGGTGTGGAGTTTGGTGAGCTCTTTATAGATTTTGGATACTAGCCCTTTGTCTCCTATGTCATTTGCAAATATCTTTTCCCATTCCGTTGGTTGCCTTTTAGTTTTGTTGGTTGTTTCCTTTGCTGTGCAGAAGCTTTTTATCTTGATGAGGTCCCAGTAGTTCATTTTTGCTTTTAATTCTCTTGCCTTTGGGGATGTGTCAAGTAAGAAATTGCTACGGCTGAGGTCAGAGAGGTTTTTTTCCTGCTTTCTCCTCTAGGGTTTTGATGGTTTCCTGTCTCACATTCAGGTCCTTTATCCATTTTGAGTATATTTTTGTGAATGGTGTGAGAAAGTGGTCTGGTTTTAGTCTTCTGCATGTTGCTGTCCAGTTCTCCCAGCACCATTTGTTACAGAGACTGTCTTTTTTCCATTGGATGTTCTTTCCTGCTTTGTCAAAGATGAGTTGGCCATACGTTTGTGGGTCTAGTTCTGGGGTTTCTATCTATTCCATTGGTCTATGTGCCTGTTTTTGTGCCAATACCATGCTGTCTTGAGGATTACAGCTTTGTAGTAGAGGCTAAAGACTGGGATTGTGATGCCTCCTGCTTTGGTCTTCTTCAAAATTACTTTGGCTCTTCAGGGCCTTTTGTGGTTCCATACAAATTTTAGGATTGCTTGTTCTAGCTTCGAAAAGAATGCTGGTGAAATTTTTATTGGGATTGCATTGACTGTGTAGATTGCTTTGGGTAGTATTGACATTTAACAATATTTATTCTTCCAATCCATGAGCACGGAATGTTTTTCCATTTCTTTATATCTTCTTCAATTTTCTTCATAAGCTTTCTATACTTTTCAGCCTACAGATCTTTTAAATCTTTGGTTAGGTTTATTCCTAGGTATTTTATGATTCTTGTTGCAATTGTGAATGGGATCAGTTTCTTTATTTGTCTTTCTGTTGCTTCATTGTTAGTGTATGAGAATGCAACTGATTTCTGGGCATTGATTTTGTATCCTGCGACTTTGCTGAATTCATGTATCAGTTCTAGCAGACTTTTGGTGGAGTCTATCGGATTTTCCATGTATAATATCATGTCATCTGCAAAAAGTGAAAGCTTAACCTCATCTTTGCCAATTTTGATGCCTTTGATTTCCTTTTGTTGTCTGATTGCTGATGCTAGAACTTCCAACACTATGTTAAACAACATCGGTGAGAGTGGGCATCCCTGTCGTGTTCCTGATCTCAGGGAAAAAGCTCTCAGTTTTTCCCCATTGTGGATAATGCTAGCTGTGGGCTTTTCATAAATGGCTTTTATGATGTTTAAGTATGTTTCTTGTATCCCGACTTTCTCGAGGGTTTTTATTAAGAAACGTTGCTTAATTTTGTCAAATGCCTTTTCTGCATCGATTGACAGGATCATATGGTTCTTCTCTTTTTTTTTGTTAATGTGATGGATCATGTTGATTGATTTGCGAATGTTGAACCAGCCCTGCATCCCAGGAATGAATCCCATTTGATCTTGGTGAATAATTCTTTTTATATGCTGTTGAATTTGATTTGCTAGTATCTTATTGAGAATTTTTGCATCCATATTCATCAGGGATATTGGCCTGTAGTTCTCTTTTTTTACTGGGTCTCTGTCTGGTTTAGGAATCAAAGTAATACTGGCTTCATAGAATGAGTCTGGAAGTTTTCCTTCCCTTTCTATTTTTTGGAACAACTTGAGAAGGATAGGTATTATCTCTGCTTTAAATGTCTGGTAGAACTCCCCTGGGAAGCCATCTGGTCCTGGACTCTTATTTCTTGGGAGATTTTTGATAACTGATTCAATTTCTTCAATGGTTATGGGTCTGTTCAAGCTTTCTATTTCCTCCTGATTGAGTTTTGGAAGCGTGTGGGTGTTTAGGAATTTGTCCATTTCTTCCAGGTTGTCCAATTTGTTGGCATATAATTTTTCGTAGTATTCCCTGATAATTGCTTGTATCTCTGACGGATTTGTTGTAATAATTCCATTTTCATTCATGATTTTATCTATTTGGGTCATCTCCCTTTTCTTTTTGAGAAGCCTTGCTAGAGGTTTATCAATTTTGTTAATTTTTTCAAAAAACCAACTCTTGGTTTCCTTGATCTGCTCTACAGTTTTTTTAGATTCTATATTGTTTATTTCTGCTCTGATCTTTATTATTTCTCTTCTTCTGCTGGGTTTAGGTTGCCTTTGCTGTTCTGCTTCTATTTCCTTTAGGTGTGCTATTAGATTTTGTATTTGGGATTTTTCTTGTTTCTTGAGATAGGCCTGGATTGCAATGTATTTTCCTCTCAGGACTGCCTTCACTGCGTCCCAAAGCATTTGGATTGTTGTATTTTCATTTTCGTTTGTTTCCATATATTTTTTAATTTCTTCTCTAATTGCCTGGTTGACCCACTCATTCTTTAGTAGGGTGTTCTTTAACCTCCATGCTTTTGGAGGTTTTCCAGACTTTTTCCTGTGGTTGATTTCAAGCTTCATAGCATTGTGGTCTGAAAGTATGCATGGTATGATTTCAATTCTTGTATACTTAGGAAGGGCTGTTTTGTGACCCAGTATATGATCTATCTTGGAGAATGTTCCATGTGTACTCGAGAAGAAAGTATATTCTGTGGCTTTGGGATGCAGAGTTCTAAATATATCTGTCAAGTCCATCTGATCCAATGTATCATTCAGGGCCCTTGTTTCTTTATTGACTGTGTGTCTAGATCTATCCATTTCTGTAAGTGGGGTGTTAAAGTCCCCTGCAATGACCACATTCTTATCAATAAGGTTGCTTATGTTTGTGAGTCATTGTTTTATATATTTGGGGGCTCCTGTATTCGGCGCATAGACATTTATAATTGTTAGCTCTTCCTGATGGATCGACCCTGTGATTATTATATAATGCCCTTCTTCATCTCTTGTTACAGCCTTTAATTTAAAGTCTAGTTTGTCTGATATAAGTATGGCTACTCCAGCTTTCTTTTGACTTCCGGTGGCATGATAAATAGTTCTCCATCCCCTCACTCTCAATCTAAAGGTGTCCTCAGGTCTAAAATGAGTCTCTTGTAGACAGCAAATAGATGGGTCTTGTTTTTTTATCCATCCTGATACCCTATGTCTTTTGGTTGGCGCATTTAGTCCATTTACATTCAGTGTTATTATAGAAAGGTATGGGTTTAGAGTCATTGTGATGTCTGTAGGTTTCATGCTTGTAGCAATGTCTCTGGTACTTTGTCTCACAGGATCCCCCTTAGGATCTCTCGTAGGGCTGGTTTAGTGGTGACGAATTCCTTCAGTTTTTGTTTGTTTGGGAAGACCTTTATCTCTCCTTCTATTCTAAATGACAGACTTGCTGGATGAAGGATTCTAGGCTGCATATTCTTTCTGTTCATCACATTGAAGATCTCCTGCCATTCCTTTCTGGCCTGCCACGTTTCAGTAGAGAGATCGGTCACGAGTCTTATAGGTCTCCCTTTATATGTTAGAGCACGTTTATCTCTAGCTGCTTTCAGAATTTTCTCTTTATCCTTGTATTTTGCCAGTTTCACTATGATATGTCATGAAGAAGATCAGTTCAAGTTACATCTGAAGGGAGTTCTCTGTGCCTCTTGGATTTCAATGCCTTTTTCCTTCCCCAGATTAGGGAAGTTCTCAGCTATGATTTCTTCAAGTACACCTTCAGCACCTTTCCCTCTCTCTTCCTCCTCTGGAATACCAATTATGCGTGTATTATTTCTCTTTAGTGCGTCACTTAGTTCTCTAATTTTCCCCTTATACTGCTGGATTTTTTGATCTCTCTTTTTCTCAGCTTCTTCTTTTTCTATAATTTTATCTTCTAGTTCACCTATTCTCTCCTCTGCCTCTTCAATCTGAGCTGTGGTTGTCTCCATTTTATTTTACAGCTCACTGATAGCGTTTTTTAGCTCCTCCTGGCTGTTCCTTAGTCCCTTGATCTCTGTAGCAAGAGATTCTCTGCTGTCCTTTATACTGTTTTCAAGCCCAGCGATTAATTTTATGACTATTATTCTAAATTCACTTTCTGTTATATTGTTTAAATCGTTTTTGATCAGTTCGTTAGCTGTTGTTATTTCCTGGACGTTTTTTTGAGGGGAATTCTTCCATTTGGTCATTTTGGATAGTCCCTGGAGTGGTGCAGGACTTCGGGGCACTTCCCCTGTGCTGTCTTGAATAACTTGTGTTGGTGGGCAGGGCCGCAGTCAGACCTGATGTCTGCCCCCTGCCCACCGCTGGGGCCACAGTCAGACTGGTGTGTGCCTTCTCTTTCCCTCTCTTAGGGGCGGGATTCACTGTGGGGTAGTGTGGCCCATCTGGGCTACTTGCACACTGCCAGGCTTGTGGTGCTGGGTATCTGGCGTATTAGCTGGGGTGGATAGGCAAGGTGCAGGGAGGCGGGATGGGCAGGCTCAGCTCCCTTTTCCTTCGGAGATCCGCTTCTGGAGGGGCCCTGTGGCATCGGGAGGAAGTCAGACCCGGCCGAGTGATGGATCCGCAGAAGCACATTGTTGGGTGTTTGCAGGGTGCAAACAAGTTCACTGGCAGGAACCGGTTCCCTTTGGGATTTTGGCTGGGGGATGGGTGAGGGAGATGGCACTGGCGAGCGCCTTTGTTCCCTGCCAAGCTGAGCTCTATCCTCTCGGGCTCAACAACTCTCCCTCCCGTTGTCCTCCAGCCCACCCGTTCTCGGAGCAGAGCTGTTAGCTTATAACCTTCCAGATGTCAAGTCCTGTTTGCTGTCAGAACACATTCTGTCCGGCGCCTCCGCTTTTGTAAGCCAGACTCTGGGGCTCTGCTTGGCTCGCAGGCCGCTCCTCCGCCCCGGCTCCCTCCCCCCAGTCTGTGTAGCGCACACTGCCTTGCCACCCTTCCTACTCTCTTCCGTGGGCCTCTCGTCTGCGCTTGGCTCCGGATACTCCGTTCTGCTAGTCTTCTGGCGGTTTTCTGGGTTATTTAGGCAGATGTAGGTGGAATCTAAGTGATCAGCAGGATGCGCAGTTAGCCCAGCGTCCTCCTATGTGGCCATCTTCCCAGGATACCCCCTATACAGTACATAATTTTAATATCTATATTTACTGATATTTATTTTATAGGCCAACATATGGTCTGTTTTAGTGGATGATTCACATGCAGTTGACAAGAATATGTGTTCTATTATTGTTTGAGTGTTGTGTAATGTGAATTATGTCAAATTGGTTGATAAAGTTTATTTTATTTATTTATTTATTTATTTATTTATTTATTTATTAATATTAAATTTATTGTCAAATTGGTTTCCATACAATACCCAGTGCTCATCCCAACAGGTGCCCTCCTCAATACCCATCACCAACCCTCTCCTCCCTTCCACCCCCCCATCAACCCTCAGTTTGTTCTCAGTTTTTAAGAGTCTCTTATGTTTTGGCTCCCTCCCTCTCTAACCTTTTTTTTCCCCTTCCCCTCCCCCATGGTCTTCTGTTAAGTTTCTCAGGATCCACATAAGTGTGAAAACATATGGTATATGTCTGTCTCTGTATGACTTATTTCACTTAGCATCACACTCTCCAGTTTCATCCATGTTGGTACAAAAGGCCTTATTTCAGTATTCTATATCCTTACCAATTTTGTATATACTTATTTTTCCATTGGTTATAGAAGAGAATTGAAGCCTGCAACTATTAATTTTAGTTTTATGTATTTCGTCCCTCATTTCTGCCTCTTTTTGCTGCATGTATTTTGAATTTCAATTATTAGGTACATACGCATTTAGGATGTTATGTCTTCCTGAAAAATGAAGACTTTTTCCTTATGAAATATCCTTCTATTATTCTTAGCAATATTCTGGAATCTTAAGTACATTTAAAAAATTAATATAACCACTCCATCTTTCTTTTGATTAGCATTTTATAGTGTACTTTTTAAAGCCCTTTATCATTGCCTTACCAAAGGCTTTATTTTTATACTGTGCTCCTTAAAGATAGCCATACAGTTAGGTATGCTGGGTACTGTGGTGTGTTACTCATATTCTCATTCAGTAAAATAAATTAGCCCCAGCTTTTTAGAGGGTAGGCTTCAGCTTTCGCCTCTTTCATAAATTACCTCTCTCCAGAAGGTTGCCTCACCATATCTTTTGAGAAATTACATTTCTGACTCCAGTTGACCTATCTGAAGAAGATAAGGCTAGGATTTTGGTTGCTTGTAGAATATGCTTTCTTCTGAATCACCTTTATACTTTACCTTTGTTCTGACACTTTCATTAAATTCCATAGGAAATCAAATAGTTATCTGCAAATGTTTAAGAATTTTAAGAGGAATTTGTGATATTAAGCTTCCTTTTCTACATTAATTAATGAAATGCGGGATTTTTTTTTTTTTTGAAATGTGGACTTTATGTGAGTTTCGTGTTGTTTTGAACTGGGCACGGATGAGTGTGTTAATCTAGGAAGGGTCATATTTTCTGTAAAATATACCAATTCCTTAAGGAATTGATTTAGATGAGACAGAATCAAAATAAAATATCAGGACTATATGGCAAAATCTGTTGGTAGATTTGCATCAGCAGCTTCAAGAAGAGATGCACATTTAGTTTATCTTTTTATCCTATAAAACTGTTGTACAAGAGTATTTATGTAGCATTATACATTGTTAATTTTCATAGGTAGTAAATTTCCAATTTGATAGCTGAATTTAAAAGGTAGGAATCATTAATTGAATCTCTACTAGGTTCCAATCACTATTCTAGGTGTTTTACAAGTTATCTCTTTTGGTCCTAAAATGATGCTATGAGATCTATAGATACAGTCATTCCTATTTTACTGATGATGAAACTGAGGTTCAGAGAGGTTAAGTCTGATTCCAAACAGTGTGTTTCTCTTACACTATCCTTTTGTTTTGAATTTTTGGACATAATTAAGTTCATGTTTGATATAAACAGGTTTTAGATAAACTGTTAAAGCCTAGCAAAATGCAGATATATCTCTGAGTACATATTTTATTTTATTTTTTTGTTGGTAAAGATGTATAAAAAAGAAATTTACAAAACAAACTGATAGCAGCCAGAGGGAGGGACCTGAGGAGGATGGAGAAAATGGGGGTGGGAAACATAGCCTTCCAGTTATGGAATGAATAAGTCATGGGAATAAAAGTCACAGTATAGAGAATATAGTCAATTAGACTGTAACAGCATTATATGGGACAGATGGTAGTTACTTGTGTTGAGCATAGCATAAGATACAGAGAAGATGAATCATTATGTTGTACAACTGAAACTAATGTAACATTTTGTATCAACTATATTTAAAAAATAATAAAAAATACATTTAAGCAGCATAAATTTGAAAAAAACTGAGAAATAAATTTATAAATAATTACTGAGTTTGTATTTGAAGAAGGTGGTTTAAGCAGTTTATTCCACATAATGTACATGAAATATTTAACTCTGATGACTTAGATACAGTAATGTTATACAGTACTATCTGAATTACTAGAATTTAAACATGCACTCGCAATTTATTTATGTCCTTATTCTGAATCAAGGGGCCATGATATACTTAATTACCCACTAGCAATGGCAGAGGTTTGACACAACTACGGCTGTGATTTGAGGATCATTTTTATCCCTCAAGGTGACTATTTAGCATTTGCCTAATTGGAATAGAAACATGTATATAGCCTACTTTAGCATTACTAAAAGCATCCTGTGCAAAATAAAAGCCTTTGATGCTATGAAAATCAGATAAATACTATTTTTTAGTATTTTTCTCCTTAAGTGCATAAATTGCATAGAAAGTCATATTTTAAGAAACATGGATTTTCACATAAAAATAATTTATGAAATACCACAGATTTAACTGAGAAAGCTTTCCATGCTTACAAGTTTAGCTTTGTATTCTGTTTCTCAACCACAGTTTAGCTTTACCCAGAATGTATTTTTTTCCTTACATATAAATGATTCCTCACTTTCTTAGAAGTATTTGAAAAGATTAAATAATATTTCAAATACTAGGGTCTTTATTTGTTGCAATGTATTTAATTTTTTCATGAATGCTTTTTTTTTTTTTTAGAATAATAAAAGTTCACAGCAAAATTGAAGGAAAGGTACAGAGATTTCCCATATATCCCCTGTCCCCACAGACACATAACATCCTTTTTTTGGAGTGGTGCATTTGTTACAGTTGATTAACCTACATTGGCACATTGTAATCACCCAAAGTCCATAGTTTACATTAAGATTCACTCTGCGTGTTGTATATATTATGGGTTGGAGCAAATGTTATAAAGACATATATTTATTATTATATCATATAAAGTATATATACTGCCCTAACAATCTTCTGCTTTCTGCCTATTTACTCTCTCCTGCTTCCTCAATGCCTGGCAACCACTGATGTTTTTACTGTCTCCATAGTTTTTGCCTTTTTGCAGTTATGTTTTAAAAATTTTCATTTAACAAATAATTATTGAGCATATACAATGTTCCAGGCATCATACTAGGTCCTAAGAGCACCAAGATGAATGTTTTCAAGAGTTGACACATTGTAGAGGGGTAAAAGTAAATTATATCCTCTGATTGGTAATATAATATAATAAATATAATATATAATAATATAATATATATATAATATATATAATAATATATTATATAATATATAATAATAATATAATATAATAAAATGTAATAAATATAATATGATATATAATAAACATGATAATATAAGCATGTTATAATATGAAATGTATATTGTTTTTGTAACAATGATGAAGAAATAAGATATTTTGCCTGTAGATAGCGTGGCAGAGCATTCTATTATATGTTAACCTACTAGTAGACCCTGTGAGAAAGGTTTGAGTGCAAGTGTTTATTTGGGAAGTAGAGAAATGAGATTGGGAAGTAAGGAAGCCAATAAAGGAGGCTTGTAGGTGAGCATAATAATTGTTATACATGGAACTAGAAACAGTATAAAAAATAAGCTGAGCATTCTGAAAGGTATAATGTTAATTGGGAACCTTAAGTAAAGCATTCAAACTTGGTTCTAAGACAAAGAACAAAAGATTTTGGGGAGCTCAGACCGGAGATATTTCTACAGGAAAGAAAGTGACCTTACTGAGCTCTTTTTCTATATTTCTGTATCAATGTATTTAGTTATTAGTGTCAGGGAGCAAGAATTTCTGTGTCTTCTAAGGTCCTTCAGGTTTGACTAAGAATCAAATTGACATGAAACAGATTAACAGGAAAATACCAAATTGAATAGCTTATGTATAGGGAATTCACATAGACATGGAAATTCCAAAGACAGTCCAGCAAAATAAGGTAATATATGTCCACCTAAACTAAGGAGAAGGGGGTAGGTGTCCGGAACTTCAGAGGAAAATAATGTAATTCATAGGACAAGAAGAACAGATGTTTGGTAATTAGATGTTTGCTGTGCCATACAGATGGGTCACTCAGGTAAAATTTATCTTTGCTAATAACCCTTATTCTGGAAAGAACTTCCAGTTAAGATTCTTCTGTATAGTTAAGAGAGGAGCAGAAGTTTGTTTTGAACCCACAGGGTGTCAATTGCCTTCAGCTCAAATTAATCCATGTGCCAAAGTGGCACATTCATGGTGGGGTGGGGGGGCTGTCCTGAACAGTTTCACTGAATATATAAATATATAGATTTTTTTTTTAGAATTTTCCTAATTAGTCCAAAATACTTTAAAGGCTCAACTTGAAAATACCAGACTAGTGTGAAACTGATGTTGTCTTTTAAGGGTATCTCATCTCTGGGCATTTTCTATGCAGCAAATAGGTAGCTTTTATTGTTCTTTTAGTGTAGGATTTGATGAAAATTTGTGAGGCAGATTTTTAGGGTTGATAAGAGAGCCTCCAAAAATAGAATTTTCTTCAACTCAGATGTTATACAATTTGAGAAATTAAAAAGTAAACTTGGAAGTCAAACTCTCTGATGTGATTTATTGTTAGAGCTAAATCCATCTGACGTTCACACCCCAGAATTAGGCTGATTTATCTGGTGGTTCAGGCACCACACTTCTCCATAAGGACAGCTTGCCCAAGAAATACTGAGTAATCTAAGAATTCCTGCTCTTGAAGCAAGGCTGTTCTCAAATAGAAGCAGGGTGGAACTGAGCTGAATGTGCCCAGTGATTCCTCCCACATTTACTTGTTGGATATACCACTGCTCTCCAGGAGTGGAGACAGCAAGGGAGCAAAGAAAGTCTAGGAGTATCTTTAGAACAGATTTTTCCCTATGGGTTTCTATTGGCAGGGGAGAGCTGTTCTCTCTTTTACAGGGGTCGTATAAAAACATATGGAAGAGATTAGAAAGATTAGTGAATAATTTAATCTAATATTTTTCTTATTAAAAGAAACATTTGGGGGTCATTATTGTTTAGAACAAAACGAAGAAAATCTTTTATTTTATAACCACTCATAATGTGATGCAGGGGAAATCACATATCAAAACATCTCTTAAACTGAGAATTTTCTGTGTTTTTAAAATTTGGTCGTTACACTTTGGGCATCACCTTTGTTCTAATCAGTGAACCTAAAACAATTTTAATAATATATTTAGCTGAAACTTAAATTTGGTCCAAATATAACCTAATTTAAAAGTCTCACAATACTTTTTAACATAATGTACTCTATACCATCTTCTCTATACTCTGTAGTTGCACATCTAAGCACAATGATGTTCACAGTCACAAGATAGCATGGTCAAATAGGGGAAATACTGAGATAAAGTTTTGCTCAAAGTTTTCCTCACTATGACGATAGGACTTCTTAAAATATTAAAAGTTTGAATATAAATTGTGAATCTTCTAACATTTTCAGAACTTACTTGACTATAGTCATTTCTTTCAAAGACTAGTTCATGGGACCAATTTTCTATGGATCATGCTTTGGAAAATAGTGTTTTCAACTTCTAAAATTCTTGTATATTCATGTATATTAGTGTAGTATTATATAAAATTCATGTATATTATTGTATTTTGATATCAAAATTGTCTTCTCAGATTGGCCCTAATATCAGAATGTGAGAGATAAGGAAATCGAGGTATTAGGTTACATCATTAGATCAAGGCACAGGTCTCAAGAAACCTAGGAGTTGAACATGAGACTTCTGACCCCTACTCTATTAGCCTTTCCACTCTGGTGTTATTTCTCATTAAGTACAAGGCAGAGTCCATGTTGGGTCAATGCAGTCAATCGAAAAGTAAAAAAGAAAAAAAAAACTAACGTAAGAATTTTGTTAGTAATAACATGAGGAGATTTACATTATTGAGAATAAATATTTTAGACATATTTTCTTTAATGGATTAATGAGTTAGTTTGGAGTCATGCGAAAAAGATTGAATTACAGTGTTTTGTGCAAATGGTTTCCTTTAACCTGAATCCAGTTCATTTCTTTGACTTGGAGATAACATGTTGAGGTGGCATCACTTTTCTAGAAAAATTCTGGCATGATGTGAATCGAAGAATATCACTCTCTCATAAATACTGGAAAATTTTCTTTTTCACTTGATATTTGAAGATAAAGTGTTTATTGATGTATTTTTTCACTAACCACTATATTAAAAACTACTTTATAAGAGGTTCTTCATTGGAGATTCTGAAGAAAATAAACATGAACCTGATCCCGATTTCTGAAAAGCTATTTCTTGTGAAACAGAAATGAAGTAACTTGATAATGCAACCTTTTTAAAAGTGATTTGATAACTTCAGCGTTAAGGGATTTGCTCATAAGAGCTTCATCTTCTACACATTTGCATGACATTTTGTGGGTAAAATATCCCCTTTAGTTGAAGTTAGGCTGGTGAAACATTTAGCCCAGAGGAAGGATTTTTATATCTGAACAAATTTTGTGTATCGGCTGATAGTAAAGGATTCTACTGTCTTGGGTTCTTTCACTTTTTTTTTAAACAAGTGTTTTTTCTCAGGATTGCTATTTATTAGCAGCTGAAAATTGTATGGAAATGAATGGGAATTCAGTCTGTTTCTGAGGTGATTTATGTGCAAGTAAATCCTGTAAACCATCACCCCAAAGCATATTTATGGCTTCAAATATCTTTCTGTTTCCACTGCTCTTCAGCAGGCAGGAAGCATCTCATTTTGGATTCAAGTCTTCCAAGAGGGAGAGAAAGTAGTCAATATAAGTTAGGAGGATATTTTCTTAAAGTTTGCTCCCATTATTGAAATCTTTTTGAAGCTGAAATACAGACAATTGTGTCAGCAGTCAATTAAGTATATTAATTAATTGAGCAGAACAGTTCCCACACTCTGGCATGTGTTGACTTGACTCTACAATGTGTAGATATAAAGCCAGATTAGTTTTTGGTTGCACTATTAGAGGTACAATTGGAAAGGAGGGAGATGTTGTGAAAGATGATTTGTATGGATTCACTTTTCAAGTTGTTTTGGTTTCATTTAGTGCAATTCATTTGATCTCTCTTGAGTTTTAGATTCCTAATCTGTGAAATAGATGTAATGAAACTTTCCTCTGAGGGTTATAAGGATTGAATATGTGGAGTTTATAAAGTAACTTAACATGGTGCTTTACACACAGTAGAGACGCCAGAAATGCTAGCTGCTCTGATAGATTTTAGCAAAGGATATCTTTTAATATGACAATCCAAATGTAATGTCAATGGTAACACATATGGTCTATTTTAAGTTCACAGAAGCCAGCAAATAGGCTCTGAAGGTCCTTGAGTCGAAGTTATTCATAAATAATTCTGTCTTTCATGACCTATGTTTATGTCCATAAATATACATTTAGTCTAAACCAGTAGTTCTCAAACACGTGCATATTAGACTAGACAGGGGAGCTTTAAAAAAGTATATATGGATACTCAGACCCCCACCTCACACTACTTAAATCATCTTGAGGATGGAAACTGTGCATGACTAGTTTTTAACAGCCCTTCAAGTGAACTGCAGCCATACATGGAAAACTGTCCAGCCTACTGTCCATCTGGCTCCAGACTGATATTATTTGCATAAATTGTCTGCAATAAGACATTCACTATAGGTTAAGGATATGAGTGGCATCTTAGACTGTAATGCCTGATCACATTCCCTAAGCCTTTATTGCCAAAAGTATTAATAAGATTGAAACTTCTAATAAAGTCATGTTTAAAAGACTCTGTTTAATAGGCTATTGGGAAATAAAAAAAAAGTAGAGAAGAGAATTTTCAATTGAAGAAACACTGAAAATGGTAGGTTATTGATTACTGCTCAATTACTACTAATCACTCCATTTTACCATTATTTGTGAGCAAACAAAAAACAAGTCCAAAGGACAACAAAAAAAACTACGATCAACTCTTAACCGATCTTAGCAAATTTTAATGTTTATTTATTTTTGAGAGAGAGAGAGAGAGAGAGTGAGTGGAAGAGGGCAGAGAGAAAGGGAGACAAAGAATCCAAAGCAGGCTCTAGGCACCCAGCTGTCATCACAGAGCCCGATGTGGGGTTCAAACTCAGAAGCCATGAGATCATGACCTAAGCCAAAGTTGGATGCTTAACTGACTGAGCCACCCAGGCACTCTGACCTCAGCAAATTTTAACAGGTGAGAATGAGCAAAATCTGGAGCTTTTATATGGCTGGCTACTTTCTTTTGTTATAAACTACCTGCCTGGAAGCTGATTTTGGGTTTTGTCCACTTAGCCAGAGTGAGAAAGGAGGAGGCATGTTCCACTATCAGATCAATTATGTAATGACTGCATGCCTAACTTGGATGGTGCAGCCTAAGTTTGTTTTGACCCTTAAGTCCTGGATTTAATCAGTGCTTGTGATCCTAGATCATATTAACATCCCCTAGGTAGTCAGCAGTAGTGATGGTATTCATTTAGTGTGTCAGTCTTTCTGCCCATGTTGAAGTTGTAAATCTGAAAATTCATAAGACTTTTGCAACAGTAATTCCAGGGTGGGTTATAAGTGATTTTTTATTCCTACATGATTTAGATAGCTGTCATTTTGTATAAAATAGGTATATCCTTGATGATTGGAAGAACACATTTGTATTATAGTAAACGTGCACACAGACACATCTGGATGGCATATAATGATAGTATGCATCTACCTGTTTCTAAAAAGCATAAAGCTAGGGGCACCTGGGTGGCTCAGTCAGTTAAGCGTCTGACTTTTCAGCTCAGGTCATGATCTGACAGTTTCCTGAATTTGAGCCCCACGTCGGGCTCTGTGCTAGCAGCACGGAGCCTCCTTGGGATTCCCTCTCTCCTTCTCTCTCTCTCTGTCCCTCCCCCACCTGTACTGTTTCTGTCTCTCTCAAAATAAATAAATAAACTTAAAAAAAGCATAAATCTATAGTTAATATATATTACTCTACCTGCCTATTCTGTCTGCAAAGACCATACATTGGCCACAGTGTTAGTAAAGACATTTTTTGCTATAAATTATTTATGGATTGAGTAAGAAAATCACAACTATTTGCTTTATTGGAGTCTATTCAACAATTAATCATTTGAATCCATAATACTTTCTCCAGTGAGTAGTGAAGGTGTTAGTGCCTAAAGGAATCATGTGTCATCATCTGGAATAGTAGCTAGATTGTTATCTACTACTCAGACTACTCTGAGGGCAATGGTAAAAATACACATGGAAATGTTTCCCAAAGTTGTAAATCACAATCAATACTAAAAAGTTCTTCACTCCTAGATAGTCTAAATAGACTAACTCAAATGAAAAAAACATGCAAATTACCCAGTTTCTTCTTCCCTTTATATTTGATCCATTTCTTTTAGCGTGTGATTTCTTTTTTTAAAGTTTATTTATTTTGAGAGAGAGAGAGAGAGAGAGAGAGAGAGAGAGAATATTCCAAGAGAGCTCCACCTGGTCAGTGTGAAAAGCCTGACCGGGGCTCGAAACCATGAAACTATGAGATCATGACCTGAGCCAACAAACTGAACCACACAGGCACCCCATCTTTTGGCATATGATTTTATATTGTGTGGTTTGTGCAATGTTGTCTCACCAGACTGCATATTTCTGTGATGGCTTATTGTAACCCAGTAGAATTAGTGCAATATTAAGACTATATCTTCTATGCTAATGAACTTGGATTCAATCAAATTATACCGTTTAATGTTGGCTCTAGGTAAATAGCAGTTTCCTTGTTATTAATTTTTCTAAAAGTAAAGATTGTTTTCTTATTTAAAATTTTTTTTAACATTTATTTTCAAGAGAGAGAGACAGAGCGCGAGTGGGGGAGGGGCAGAGAGAGAGAGGGAGACACGGAATCCAAAGGAGGCTCCAGGTTCTGAGCTGTCAGCACAGAGCCTGATGTGGGGCTCGAACCCACAAACCGTGAGATCATGACTTGAACTGAAGTAGGGCACTTAACCCCAAGATTGTTTTCTTATTAAAATATATGTTCTTGGGACGCCTGGGTGGCTCAGTTCATTGGGGGTCCGACTTCAGCTCAGGTCATCATCTCACGAATGTGAGTTTGAGCCCCGTGTCAGGCTCTGTGCTGGCAGCTTAGACCCTGGAGCCTGCTTTGGATTCTGTGTCTCCCTCTGTCTCTGTTCCTCCCCCACTCGCACTCTGTCTCTCTCTCTCTCAAAAATAAATAACGATTAAAATATATGTTCTTGGGGCACCTGGGTGGCTCTGTTGGTTAAGCATCTGACTTCAGCTCAGCTCATGATCTCACAGTTCATGATTTCAAGCCCCCTATTGGGTTCTGTGCTGATAGCTCAGAGCCTGGAGCCTACTTCAGATTCTGTGTCTCCCTCTCTCTCTGCCCCTCCGCCTCTCTCTCTCTCTCTCTCTCTCTCTCTCTCTCTCTCTCTCAAAAATAAATAAACATTAAAGAATAAAACAAACAATGTTTTACAAAAATATATGTTCTTTGGGTGCTTGGATGGCTTAGTTGGTTAAGGGTCCAACTCCTGAATTCAGCTCAGGTCATGATCTCATGGTCATGGGATCTAGCCCTGTGTTGTTAGCTCCATGCTGGGCTTGGAAACTGCTTAAGATTCTCCCTCTCTGCCCCTCCCTTTGCTTGAGCGTGTGCATGTGCACTCTCTCTCTCTCTCTCAAAAGAATATGTGTGTGTGTGTGTGTGTGTGTGTGTGTATGTGTGTGTATATATGTTCTCGTATATAATTGTATCCTTGAGATTTTAGAAGTATTTCATACATTTTGAAGCTATACTCACTTTGCATATTATAATGGATTATATTAAGCAGTGTAATTTTGTCTGTGAAGATCAAGATTGTGGGGTGCCTTGGTGGCTCAGTTGGTTAAGTGGCCAACTTTGGCTCAGGTCATGATCTCACGACTCAAGAGTTCAAGCCCTGCATTGGGCTCTTTGCTGTCAGTACAGAGCCCATTTTAGATCATCTATCCCCCTCTCTCTCTGCCCCTCTCCTGCTCATGCAGACACATTCTGCCCCCCCCCAAAAAAATAAATGAACATTAAAAAAGGTCAAGATTGCTTAGTTTTATCATATGAATTTTTTGAGAATTTTAGGAAAAATATTAAAAATATTATGGAAGAAAATTACTAGACACTGCCTTTAATGAATTTCAAAACAAAACAAAAATATGTATATAAGGAAGCATCTCTTGGTCATTTTATTTCTAAAAATTAAATTCTTATTTCTGCTTTTAAAAAATTACTTTTAAGTCTCATTAGAAGTATTTATGCGTATTTGCTATTTTTAAAAGCATAAATTACTTCCCCAAATGCTCATAGTGGGGCATTAATAAATATTAGTTAATTTTCAGTAATCTTTTACCCACTTTTCCATTTTGCCATCTGTTGTCCATGTAACAGAACACGGAAAATAAATTGGTATCAACCTCCTGAAGGATAATTTGGAAATATTTAAAAATGCTCATAAACTTTGGCTCAGAAATTTTTCACTAAGAATTTATCCTTAGGTGATAGTCAAGTTTCCACACAAAGATTAATGTACATGGACCTTTATTACATCTTTTTAAGATGCAAGAAGACCATGCAAAATGGAAAAGAAAAAAGGTTAAATGTCTAATAACAGAATTGTTAAATAAATTATGGTATATCCATACTGTGAAATATAGTATGCTTTTAAATTCATATTTTCAAAGGGTATATAATGGCATGAGAAAGTCTCATAGCAGAATGTTACCTGAATAACGCTGGAGGCTGTTTATATGATATGCTCCTGGTAATTATGATGTGCTGTTAGTGGTGCTGTGGGTGTGGCAATATGTTTCAATACATTCAGAAAGAAATGTATAAAATGTTAAGAGAGATTACTGCTAGCTGGTGGCACAACAGGTAATTAAGAATTTATTCCTTACACTTTGCTCTGTTTTTTTCCATTTTTTCACAGTAAATATGTATAATTTTGCTATTAGAAATATGTCACCAAAAAACCTGTATCATTATACATCTCAGCAAAGATAGCAATACATCCCAAAGGCCATCACGATGTTTTGTTAGTAACTGGGGAAACACAGCCTGCAAAGTGACTGCTCTGTAACCAAGACAGTGATCATCCCAGTCAAACACAAGAAGATGAAAGATATTCAGAAGCCTTCACTGACCTCATGCCAAACTCAAAGGCTTTGTGTCACCTCTGTTATTCCCAAGTTGAAAAACCTTGGTAGCAGCAAATATTTGGCTCAGATCAATAAAAAAACTGAAGCAGTAAAGTTTAAAATACAATAATGTGAAAAAAATAACAAAACCTTTTCAGAAGCACTAAATATCACAAGACTAAATATCAGTACTAAATATCACAAGATATAAATGTTCTTACTTTTGGACTTACTAATTTGAGTTCTGAGGATGAGTCTTAAGGAAACAATCTTAAATATTGAACAAATTTTATGTACAAGTATGTTTAGTGAGTGAAGGGTTATTTTCAATGGAAAATTAGAATATGGGAGCTGAATATCTACTTGGAGAATCATTAAGTTGATTATAATATATTCACTTGATGGAGTATTGTGCAGGTCTTAAAAATGTGACAATTTTGAAAATGCTTAAGATAGGTTAAATGAAAAGTAATATATATTAATGAATCTACATAAAAGGTTTAACAACTTTGCATAAGGGAGCCCTGTATACAAAAAGAATGGAATAAAATATACCAATAGGCTAATAGGATATTTTTTCTTTTATTTTTCTCTATACTCCATATTTTCTTTTCTGAGTATCCTTTCATAAGGCAAAATAAACTATTGTAAAAAAAAAAGATGGTGTTAGAAAATTTTTTGCATGATTTTACAATGGAATAATTCTCCTCCCCCCCAAAATGGGGTATTTAAAGAATCCTCTGAAATTTTCCAAGCCACCTTGACCATGACTCAGTTTTCCTCACGGCTCCACATATATCAGTCCTGAGCCAAGTAAAAATCCATATCCAATCAAGTCTCATTCTCCCAGAAGTCCATTCCCAAATTTTATCTCAGAGCTCTGGATGAGTATTTGTCTGAGGATGGTGTGAGGAGAGGTAGAATTAGACACTATTCAACAATGAAAAAGTGTGTTTGAAAATGAGTTTGGTTGAGAATTTTTTATTCAAATTCTCAGAAAGTTATGGGATAAAATCACCCTAATCCTTGCATGCGCATGTCTATATAAAAAAATAAGTAGCAAGATAGGACAGGGTGGCCTAATGAGAACACAGGAATCCGTAAAAAGAATATCCAGTTGCACATTCCTTATAGTGGGGTACCCAAAGGAATTTTAAGAGCTGAGGTACAGAATATTCAATTCTTGTTTGTTTATTCTGCTGTGATATAAATCTCATCCATTGGATTTAATCTCTAGTAAAAGTCAATTACAGACATAGCCTTGAATCAGTGGCTGTTTTGGAGAGTGAAGGAATCAAGATCCTTTCCAGTATGGAGTGATTCAGTGAAGGAAAGGAACAATATATATCTGACACAAAGACTATCTGAACTAATTAAGAGGAAAGAATTTGACACTAGTCAAGACTAGGAGGGATGTAAGCCCCCAAGAATTTTAAGAAAAATTGAGAGATACACTCCTTCATGTTTGGTTGGCAAAAGCCAATTTTATTTGTATTGCAAAGGGCAAGGTGATTCCAGTTGGCATAAGATTTATAGTTGTAAAGGGCAGAATTTATTATATAACCCTGGGAACTCAATAATGATCCAACTGAAGTCGAAAAAATCAGAATGGCCAATTTCCCTTGCCTCTGCCAATTTTTCTTTTACTTGTAATAGAAGAGGTTTCTAACATCACAGAGATAAGGGAATTTATTTTCTAAAGTTAATTCATTCATCCAACAATATTTTATACTGTCTAATATATGCCAGGCATAGTTTTAGGCACTATGGATACAATGATTAGCATAACATACAAAAAGCCCCACCATCTTAGGATTTATATTATTCTAAAGTTAAAACCCTAGAGAAAGAAAAATCAACAACAAAGCCAGTGAAATACAGGCAAGTTAATTGCATTTAAGTGCCCATGTAGTCACATCCTTGAAGAAGAGAGTGGTTGTTTTGTGGTGACATTTCAGGGACTTTAGCAGATCTGGAGAGATGAGAACATTATCTTTAGGCACTTTTGAGGTATGTTGGAGTTTGTTACTTAAGATTAACTTTTAGGGCCAAAATAGAGTTGGGTTGAGAATAATTATCCACAAGGAATTTACTCCACTATCTGGTTGGAAAAAATGGAGGTAATTGTGGGCAAGAAATGAACTATGGAGCTGAACAGTGAAAATGCTGGTCAGAATGGACCTCGTGGAAGTTTTGTATTATCCTCCAAAACTAGTGATTTTATTTATTTCCAAGTCAACTCGTCAGACTATACATTTAGAAGTCTCGTGATATCATTTTGAGAATTAGCTCTCCCTGAATCACTGCAGTATATTTTAATAGCAACTGATGTGAAATAAGACAAACACAGGAGCAAAATTCAATAAAGTACTGTAAGAGATTGTTTTTAATTACCATTTGGTCACAAATACTTAATATGGCTTCTATTAGGAAAATGTAGCAGAAGAGTAGTAGTCTCTTATGGTACTTCTAGAAAAAGGATTTAATGGTCAAATGAGTTTGGAAAACCGTTTCCTTTATGGGGGTTCACAACGATCCAGGTGATCCAGGTCTGAAAGACATCGACCAATAAGGAAACCTCTTTAGCTTTGCTTTCTCAGTTTTCTGATAAGTTTTGAACATAGAATCTAGTTTATTTAAATCCTTATTTTAATATTTTCTTGTTTTGAGAAACATCAATTATCATCCCATGAATATACTTTGGAAATGCTACTCTAAAATGGTTTAAGTTTTATACAAAAAGGATAATTATGTTAAGAAGAGAATTTACTTGAATTTATGAATGGTGCCTAAAACCAAATATGGTAGGCATTACAAACTTGAAAAAATATTTTTTGAGGTCCTTTTGATTATTTTACTATCATAAGTCAAAATGATTTGAAAATAGTGAGTAGGTTTCTAGGCCATACATGGCTGATAGCAATTTGTTGCACAAATTTGCACTGGTAGATAATCGAATTTTTATCACTCATTTCAAGCTGATTACATTCTTTGAAGATGTTCTACTTTTTCCCGACTTTGCATCCGAGGCACACATTAGCTGGGCAATTGCTTGCAGTTTTTGTTTTCCGTTCTCTAGCTTTTAATGCCATTTGAAGATCCAAAAACTTTCAAGAAGCAGCAAAGCAAGAAAGTACTATTCTGCTTGCTAAAAGAAAATAAAACCATTTTCAAGGTATGTTTATTCCTCCAATTTCATGGATGCTAAAATCCATGAATGGGCTTCATCTTCAAGGCCATCTTGAGCAGAATTACACTGTTTTGCATCTAATGTTGGATTTCTCTATTTGGGAGTCTTTTTCCTGGGAGAGCATTTCTTAATAAAGATGAGGTGCAGAATTTCCCAAGATTAGCAAAACCCTGTAATGACTTGGGTTTTAGACACCTGACAGGATATGCTAATACAAACAAAACTGCCTCTCTGAAAGAATAACAGCATCCTATGGGCAAAATAAAACCAGGCAAAATAAAAAAGGCTATGTCTTTTTACTTCTGCTGCTAATTAAAATGTTATAATTATAAAAGCTAATGAGTAGATTTCTTGTACTGTATAGAATTGTTATCTTTCCTTATTAAAATATTATTAACATTTAAAAACTATTTATATTTCATTTGTGCAGAGAGACCCCTTGTTCCAGAGTAAAGTTCAGATGAATGGCTGGATCGTGAGGGAAATTAATATCTATAATATACTTTGTTATGTCTAGAAATAATCCAGTAAAAGAAGTCAGCTTCAAAGTAAGACCCAAATGGCTTTTAGTTAAATTGTAATCCTACTAAAATAGAAGGCCCAAAGTGAACTTGTTGAAGGTATTAGCTATGAAAACCAGACAGAAATTAATTAAATTAATATCTATCAAACTGACATGTATATCTTATAGGCTAGGCCATTATTATAGATACTGGAAGGTTTGAAAGCAAAGTCATAGTCCCTCTTTTAAAGAAGTTAACAGTCAAGTAGAGGAGAAAATACAGTAAATAGGCAATTATGCCTTGTCCAGTCTCAAAAAGTAGGAAGGGAATGGCAATTTATGAATGTTTCCAGAGGAAGTGAATCTGAATTGAGTTTTTATTTTTATTTATTTTTTAAATGTTTATTTATTTATTTTGAGAGAGAGAGAGAGAGAGAGAGAGAGACAGAGAGAGAGAGAGAGACAGAGAGAGAATAGGAGAGGAGCAGAGAGAGAAGGAGGGAGAGAATCTCAA
The DNA here is from genome assembly GCF_027475565.1 of Acinonyx jubatus. Lineage (NCBI taxonomy): Eukaryota > Metazoa > Chordata > Mammalia > Carnivora > Felidae > Acinonyx > Acinonyx jubatus. The sequence goes on along the minus strand of NC_069383.1, from coordinate 65,836,491 downwards.
GCGGGGTCTCCACTGTTAATGCAGAGCCTGACATGGGGCTTGCTTTCACAAACTGAGATCGTGACCTGAGCTAAAATCAAAAGTCAGACACTTGATCTACGGAGCCACCCAGGTGCCCCTGAATTGAGTTTTTAAAGGTGACCAATAGGCCTGGTGAGCTGAAGCAGTAGGACACTCCAGGTAGAATGTACAGTATGTGCAATGGGACAGGGTGAAGGGAGTATGTTGAGTTTTGATAATGGAGATTAGTTAGAAGAAGGCCAGAGTATAAGGGATTGGCATGGGATCAGGCTGTAGAAGCAAGCAGGAGGTAGATCACAAGGAACCTTACATACCATGTTAAGGAATTGAGATTTTATCCTATAGGCAATGAGGGTCATTGATAAATCTTATGCAGGCATTTCATAGGTCAGATCCTATCAGGCACATTGTTATTGTTAGTCTGGGTGGCATTTGACACATCAAGTGGTAGTAGTTGCAGTGATGGGTGTGTGTGTGTGTGTGTGTATGAGAGAGAGAGAGAGAGAGAGAGAGAGAGAGAGAGAGAGAGAGAGAGAGAGAGAGAGATTGTACAACTCAGTGGGGCTTGGCAGTTGAGCAGAGGTGGTGTTGGAGAATGGATGTTGGGGTGTGATGGGCATTCTGCAATAGTATAGTAGATGAAGGTAACATTTCTTTTGGCTATTAATAATTCACTATTAGGTCTAAAGATCAGAGCTCTTCTCTGCTTATTTGAGGAAATAGTGGTGATTTTGCTTGTGGTGAGGCAAGAAGGTGAATGTGTCTGGGATTCAGGTCTTAGTCTCAATGGTAAAGATGCCTTCTTTGCTGTTCATGTCTCTCCTTCTTGGTAGACCTGTTTTACTTCTTCAGTTATCTTTCATGTCTTTCAAATTTTGTTTTTCTCCATAATATACTTTAAATTTTTCCCATAGTGAGATATGCAGCTGATTATGAAATCTAAAGCCACCCTGTGCCGAGAGCATATCAGCTTTATTAATCAAACGTTCAGACATTTCCTCCAACTCAGTCTTCATAGAGATATCAGATTCTTTCCCCTTAAAACACTTTTTTTTTACTTTTTTATATATATACAAAATATAACCTTTAGTGACTCTTTAGTTCATATATAATGCAATATCATTTCCTGACACATGGCAACAGTTTATTTTTATCATGAATACTGATTGAGCCCCAAGTTGTCTTAGCACTCCAGTCACATGTATACGTACATATGTATATACAAATCTTCTTTAGATACAAGGAGGGAAACTCAACTTGCATGAAAAGTAAAGATATAGCATGGATGGAGCTAGAGAGTGGTATGTTAACCAAAATAAGTCAGAAAGACAAATATCATGTGATTTCACCATTATGTGGAATTTAAGAAACAAAACAAATGAACAAAGGGGGAAAAGAAGGGCAGAGGCAAGCCAAGAAATGGACCCTTAAAAATAGAGAACAAACTAATGGTTACCTGAGGGGAGGTTGGTAGGAGTATGGGTTAAAAGGTGATAAGGATTGAGGAGTACACTTGTGATGGGCACTGGGTGTTGTATGGAAGTTCTGGATTGCTCTTTTGTACATTTGAAATGAGTATTACATGTCTGGTAACGAATTTAAATAAAAACTTAAAAAAAGTGAAGGTATAAGGTGAGAGGATTTTTTGGAAAGGTGTAGGAGTTAGACTGAAGAGTTATTGCTGGGTACTGTGAGCTATAAGAATGAGGATTTGAAAAGTCAGTCTTTCTTCTATTTATTCCCCCAAGCCTTCATGGTCTCCAATCCCTGCTCCTCTGCCTGTACCTGTTTCCATTATCCTGTGTCTAACGACTGTCTCTATTTAGGTGTGTTTGGGAGACCCTGATTTGGGCTGGATACAGTCTCTTCAGTCAATATCCCAGTAAAAAAAAAAATAGCTAATGTCTGGGTGACACAATTCTACGATCACAGGAAAGAAATCCTAATTGGTTCATCTTGAGTTGACAGTTAGCCTCTTTCAATCATTTAAAGCCAGGGGGCTGCGTCACATGAAACAGTATTCACTGTTTAGAGCAGGATGTCTAAAAAGAGAGAATGGAGAGTTTCTCCAAGAAGGGAACATGGGGCAGGAAGAAAATAATTGGCACAGCTGAGCCTTATTCCTGAACCTACTGCTACTCTCCCATCCTTCCCCCCCACTCAGAGCATCTAAAAAATTTCAACTTAACCTAAGTTCCAACTCTTTAATTTAGATGCTAATGAGCAGTGAAATGACCAAACCATGGACATGAATAAGGAAAAGGTCTAAGGGGAAGCTCATGAAGAAGATAATGAACCCTTAAATAATCCAGCATTACCTGGCATATCTGTGACCTACTATCTGTAGGGCAAGAGGACTGACTCTTCTTCCCAAACTATTGGTGTGGTTACAGAGACCTGCATTTCCCCCTGCCAAAGTAGAACAAGCTGAATTAGTTCTATGAATCTTTCCTAGAAACTGCTTTGTACTTAACCTCTCCTCACCCTCTGCTAGCAATTCAGAAGTGGTTATTTGTCTTGTTTCTATTTGTGCTGTTTTATTCTTCTCTTTTCACAAACTGCACCCTCAGTCTTTTGCTTTTAATAATGAGAATATAAATGTCTCTAGAAGCAAATCATGTAAAATTTAACCCATTTAACACATCCTTTTCCATATGGCCAAAAGCTTTCTGAAGTTCTTTCTTCCCTTTAGTACATATGTAAGGAAGAGGATGTATAGTAAAGGAACATATTCTATCCCCTGTAGGTGATCTGGAATTAAACCTGGGGAGTGAAGGATAATGGTCTTTGGCTCACATCACTTTTAGCTTTAGAGATGAAATAGCAGTAGAGGTGTTGGGCAAGCACTATCATTTTGATGCTGAAAACTATTTTAGCTTAAAAATGAAAATATGCAGACTGATTTTCAATGGATTTATATAATTGTGATTTGACATGTGGTTTCATTTCAGGAGCTACCTTCCCTATAAATGACACCCTCTCCTGCTTTGACATTCACAGAAAAACAAGGGAAAAGAATTAAAAAACAAAACAAAACAAAGATCATTCAGTAATTTAAATGGTTGTTCAAACTCTTGATATTAGGGATTCTGTAGAGGTGTGTCCAAAGCACTAGAGAATGCAGGAGTAAAGCTGAGTGGCCCCTTCTCTTTGAACTACAGAAGCTCCATAATCTCAAGTGTTTTATATCCATATGGATGGTAGACGACTTTCACTTGTCAATCCATTGACCTTTTGCCCAGGTAGAACAAAAATTTTAGAGAAAATATATAATAAAAACAGATTGCTGCTTCTATCAATTCATGAGTTCCAACTTCAGGTCAACTCTTAGTATTGTTCAGCAGTCCTGGTACATTTCACTGGGCAACCCTCTTACCCTCCATATTGATATTTTAAAGTTTCTCTACTTTTCTCAATTCTCTAATGTCCACCATCCCATTCCCAATTTGACTCTTCCGTGTCAGCATATCACTTTACTTTCTATTTATAGAGACAAAAGAGAAAGGAATAGACAAAAGAGAACTAATTCTCAAACTTAATTAGTTTTCTACCCATTATCCTTTCCTCCTACAATGGGACAGCTGGCCCTTCAAATGCTCTTGGCTAAGACTAAAGTAACTCCTTCTGTCTTCTCAGAAACTATATGCCATTGCTTATTTTTTTTTTTTTACTCTTCTTTTAAAATTGCTCTCAATTTCCCCTTGTCTACTGGATTATTCTCAGTGACAATTAAACATGTTCAACACCACCATTAAAATAACAACAAAACAAAAAACCTCAAAATAACAGCAAATATCCTTTTGTGGCACATTTTCTCAAAGGAATTGTTTGTACTTAATGCTCAATACTCAACAAGTAGTTTTTCTTTTCTTTTTTTTTAAGTTTATTTATTTTGAGAGAGAGAGAGAGAGAAAAGAAAGAGAGAGTGAGTGGGGGAGGGGCACAGGGAGGGGACAGAGTATCCCAAGCAGGCTCTGTGCTGACAGCAGTGAGACCAATGTGGGACTCGAACTCCGGAACCCTGAGATCATGACCTGAGCCAAAGTTGGATGCTTAACAGACTGAGCCACCCAGGTAGCCCTCAACAAGTAGTTTTTAATACATGAAGAAATCTCTTAAAAATATTTGAAAATGTAGCAAAATGTTTTGAAGAAGATTATCCCTGCAAAAAGGTTTTAAAACTGCTGAATGTTTATGGAGGCCCTACTATACTAAGTGTTGAGGATATAGAACATGTAGCATGGTTCTGTCTCTATTATGATAGGCTTACAGCTTCGCACAAAAGACTGGCAAATAAAGCAAACATTAACAACACAATTTGGTATGCTACATGAAGATATATATCTGGGACTATATATGGAAGCATGTTCTTAAGTAATTAAAACTTTAAAATGGAAGCACAACACAATTTTCATGGAGGCTGGATAAAATTAAAACAAATGTATTTTTAAATTAGAATAGAAAAAAGCTCTAAAGAAACTCATAGTGTATATTCTGTCCACAAATTTTATATAAATTCTATTTTGTGAGATCTTTTGATTTGGGTCAGAAATTGCACAGGTATTTTAATTACAGGCAAAACTCTACTTTAAAATCCTCTGATGGGGACACCTGGGTGACTTAGTCAGTTAAGTATCTGACTCTTGATTTTGGCTTAGGTCATGATCCCATGGTTTGTGACATCGAGCCCTGTGTCCAGCTCTGTGCTGACAGCATGGAGCCTGCTTGGAATTCTCTCTCTCCTTATCTCTTTCTGCTCCTCCCCCACTTGTGCTGTATCTCTCTCTCTTACAAAATAAATAAACATTTTTAAAAATTAAAAAAAAAATCCTCTGCTTGACAGTTAAATCTTTCCATTTAAATGAGGTCTAATTTTTCAAGATACTGCTGATTTTTCTTTCTATAGTGAGTCTCAGTACTGACTCCCAGTTCATAAATTTCTTTTCAGTTGACTAGGTTTGACAGACTTTCTTGTATCAAAACAAATTCCCCAGGAAGAACAATTAGTAACACTGAATTCAAAACAATCTGAAGCCACTGAGAGATTTACCAAATCATATAAGACTTATGATATAAAAGAGTAACTATGTGGACAAAGTCAAATAAACACTGAATGATCCAAGTAAAAATAAAAATAAAATAAGAAAAAATAAAAAAATTGTGTTTATACATGTATATATACAGCTTGTTTATATGTGAAACAGTAATGCTTAAACATGAAATGATCAATAACTGCATTAAATATAAATGGACAAAATACTATAATTAAAAGTATTGCCAGACTAAAAAAAATTTAATTATTTAAATATTGCTTACAAGATAGGTAGCTTAAATTTAAAGTCATGGACAGGTTGAAAATAAAATATAAAAGATACTAACCAAAACAGGTTAATACAGCTACCTAACATAATACAAAACAGATTTTTAAGCTAGGATACATTCTAGAGACAGAAGGATAATTTAGGGTTAAGGAAAGTTAATATTATCAGGAAGACATGTTATTTTATGTTCATACATGCCTAATAACATACATTCAAAGCTTATAAAGTAACAGAGAACTAACTGAATCCATAATAACAGTCTGAAATTTGAATGTATTTCTTTACATGGTACCGCTTATAGCAAGTTGTAATAAAACCTCTAGAAATTGAAATATTATAGGTTATGATTTCTGACACTGAAATTAAGCTAGAAATTAATAATAAAGGGAAATAAAGATAAATTAAGAATTGCAAATTAAACATTGCTCTTTATTTTTTTTCCTTTGTAAAATTCTTTTTTTATATTTTTATTATTTTTTTAATTTACATCCAAATTAGTTAGCGTATAGTGCAACAATGATTTCAGGAATAGATTCCTTAATTCTCCTTACCCATTTAGCCCATCCCCCCTCCCCACAACCCCTCCAGTAACCCTGTTTGTTCTCCATATAAATAGCTATTTGTTAAGGAAACAAACCATAATGAAATTTACAAAAGATTTTAATTGAAAGATAATGAAAAGATGCCATTTCAAAACTTGTGGAATGCAGCAAATCAGGGATAAGAGAGAAATTTATATCCTTAAATTAATATATTAAAAACAAGACTAAAAATAAGTATTGGTCCCAGTACATTGGGAAAAGAACAGAAAATTAAACCTAAAGAAGATAGAAGGACGAAAATTAAAAAGATCATGGCAAAAATCAATAAAATAATAAGCAGATCTAAAATAGAGAGGATTAAGAAATCCAATAATTAAGTTTCTATAAAGATCAATAAAATTAACAAAGTTCTTGCAAGGAAAGCAGAGAAAAGAGGTATAAAATTTTAATATTAATGTAAGTAGTAAGAAAAGAGATATAATTAGAGATTCTATAGACTTTCTGAAGATTGTAAGAGAATATTATGAGAAATTTTTGAGCAATTAGAATGGAAAATGTAGGAGTAATGAGAAAATTCTTTAAAAATTATCATAAGGGAGCATACTTACAGTCTTTTGGGATACAAAAAACTCTTAAATATACAAAAAAGTACCTCACCTAAATTTTAAGAAAAAGAAAGCTATATTCCACTTTTTATAAAACTAAAACATTTGTTTTTGAGTTCACTTATTTTGAGAGTAAGAGAGAGAGTGAGCATCAGCAGGAGAGGTGCAGAGAGAGAGAGAGAGAGGGAGTGAGAGAATTCCAAGCAGGCTCTATGCCATCAGTGCAGAGCCCAACAAAGGCTTGATCTCACCAACTGCAAGATCATGACCTGAGCTGAAACCAAGAGTCAGTCACTCAACTGACTGAGCCACCCAGGTGCCCCAAAACTAAAAGATTATTTTTTAACTGGGAGTCATTATTATGTGGTAAAAGGAAATCTGTAGTTCAAGGAGATCATTACAGTATTATGATTGAAAAAAGGAGCTCTTGTTCAGAATATATTAGTTTCCTACAAGTCAATAAGAGAAAGATGTTCAAAACTAACAGAAAATTGGGCACATTTAATAGGTACATTACAAAAGAGGATTTCAAATGGCCAAAATAACATATGAAAAAGGGGCTTAACCTCATTAGGCCTTATTTGAAATTCATGAGCTCAAACTGCTCCCCAGAATGGCTAAAACTAAATGATACATACTTGGGATGGGCAAGATTGTAGAATAACTGAAAACCACATGCATCGCTGGTGGAAGTATAAATTGGTACTACCACTTTGGAGTGGAGAACTGTTTGATAGGCTGGAAAAGCTGGAACTAGCCAAACCCTATGACTCAATAGTAACATAATGGGTATGTAACCACCAGAAATGCATACATGTCTTCATTTAAAAAATGTTCACAAGGTTAATACTAATGAACAGATACTGGAGTCCACCTCAAAGTTCACTAAAGTTGGAATGGATAAATATGTTGTGATGTATTAATATAATGGAATACTATACGGCAATGAATATGGGTGCATTATTTATAACCCCAATCACAAGGACAAATCTCACAAACACAATGTGCAGTGAAAGAAGGCTGAAACAAAGTACATAAATGGTATTGTTCCATTTGTATAAAATTCAATTCTTGTCAGGAAAGATCTCTTGTTTTAGGAGTCTGGACACGGATTGATTTTAAGGGGAGAGTAGTGTCTGAGAGGGGCACAGAGGAGTCTCAGAACTGCTACTGGTGTTCTGCTTCTTGGCAGGCAGAGTTAGAGGGATGCATTCACCTACCTACATTCATTGAACAGTTCAATTATGCTATGTATGCTTCCCTACATAAATGTTATACTTGAATATAAATCTTAATTAAAAATTGTTGAAATGCCTATAATTCGCAGTATTTGGAGTTACAGGGAGTTAATGTGGAAAAGAAAACCTGCTACTGCTTTTAGCAAGGGAACATTTTCCATCAAAAGCAAGATGGTATAATAAAAAACATGGACTTTGGGATCAGGAATTTTTGAGTACAAATTCTAAATTTACTGTTTACTGGCTTTATGACCTTGAATACATAACTTTATCTAATCTTCAGCTCCTAAAAACACATCTAAGGAATATGTAAAATTTATCAATAGGCCTGGAACCTTTGTTTTCCTAGATTTTTTTTTTGTATTTAGTACTGCTTAAATAGTGAAACTACCATGTTACCAGGATGGCTGGTGGTTATCGTATTTTTGACTTGACTCATTTGGATGTAGCCAATTTAGAAAAATATAAGGCACTTCTTACACATAAGTTAAGTCATAATTACTTAGCTTTGCAACACTTGCTCTTTTGTGGTTAGCTCCTAGGCATGTTAAAACATAGCAGCAACAAACAGACTAATCATTTTCCTTTACTGAAACTTAAGGCAGGAAATTAATTTATCTCATCTGTGCCAAAAGCAAATATCTTCACAGTCCTCCCTGCTTTGCCTTTTAGGTGACTCAGAACACCTGGTTGCCAATTGCTAGCTGACGATAATTAGCTTTCAATTATCACCAGTTACATTTTCACCTGTTCAATTTGCAAATTCCTGAATTTTTTGGCTTGTCCTATAAACAAGTTCTGATATCTTCTGTCTTCAGTACACCTGCTCTGTGAGAGTAGGGAAACAGTTCTCCCACTGGGGAATTTCCCCTTCATCTGCCATCCTGTCCAGTTTTATCCATCTGGTGTTAGATGGGTACACACTTTGCAAAGAGACACACGGAGATGCCTAGGTTCTTAGTCTCTTATGTTTCCGGGCTGTCCTGCTTTCCTGGTAGTGATTCTGTGACTCTTTTCACTTTGTTCAGAAATAACCAAATGATTGTTTCTATAAATTATCTTTCTTAAGAGATAACCAAAACAATGGCCAGACAACATAAGGAATGAGTGAATTTTTAACAATGGAGTTCTCGTCAATTTGATAACGTATTGACATTCAATAAACCAGGAAATGAGATGACATTATGAGAGAATGCAGTAAGATTTTGAGAGAAAACATGAAAAATATCCTCGTGAAATTTGTTGGTGGTTGTATTTTAAGATATTTATGTCAGTTACACAGAATGTACTCATGAGGCATCTGATAGGTGATCTTAGAATAAACGTAAAAAAGGAGCGCCTGGGTGGCTCAGTCGGTTGGGTGTCAGTCTTGGGCTCAGGTCATGATCTCTCAGTTTGTCGGTTTGAGCCCCAGGCAGAAATCCATGTTGTAGCCTAGTCTTCCCAATTATATTTTAGATTTGTTAGGCCTAAGCATCATGCTTTATATTTATTGAGAATCCACACTGTGCAAATCATAGTTTTTTCACATGAAAGATATTCAAATGCTTTAAAAATTTTTGAGGTCCACTGTTTTCCTGGAAGCAGACATTTACATTAAAGAAATCCAATTGGAACTGCAGACTTTTATTAAAATTTTAAGTTTGTGCTATCTCCCAAATGGTTTATTTATATATTTATTCATTTACTCAAGGGGCATTTATTTTTTAAAGCATTTTATTATTTTTAAGTTTTAAAGTATTTTTAATTTATCATCATCATCATCATCATCATCATCATTATTTTTCAAGTAAGCTTTACATCCAATGGGGGCTTGAACTCATGACCAGGAGATCAAGAGTCACACGCTCAATTGACTGAGCCAGCTAGGCACCCTTCAAGGGACATTTATTAAGTGTTAAGCAAAATACAAGGAAGGACAAGGTCCTTCTATTAAGATGGGCCATAGGTCAGCCAGAAAACGCTTCATTCCACGAGTAAAACTTCACCAAACTATTGAAAGACAATAGGTCTTCACAAGGTTCAGGCAAGCAAGAGAAGGATAAGTATTTCAGGAAGAAGATGCAATATGATCAAAGAGTCAAACATATGAGAAAACCATAATACTGACAGCAGCTTGATGGGAGCAAGAGGTGTTAAGAAATGAGCCTACAGAAATGAACAGGGGCTATATCAGAGTGGGCATGAGTGTCATGCTAAAGATAGTTACCAAAGGCATTACAAAGCAGGAATTGATTTAGTAATAGGAAAATACCTAACTATATGTAATGAAGTTAGTCATATATTTATTACATCAAACCCCAAATTTCCCATGTTCCAGAAGACATTTCATCTATTAAGAATAAATAAGTGTATATGGAAATTGCTTCTTAAATGCCAAATTATATGGTCATTGCACATATACATGTTCATAATCTAAGCAGTGAAAACAGTATGTTTCATGAGCATTTCTCTCTTATGGTAAATGAATAAAAAGGCAGTTTTTGGCTTCATCTCAACTAAAATTTAACCCTCAAGCCTCTAAACACCAGTAAATACCACCATATCTCTTAAAACAGCAGGTTATAGCTTTGCAAATATTTGTAATAGGTGACAACCGTTTCCCATATACATGCTTTCACCTTGAAACTATTAAAAATGGCTATAAATGTAAAGAAAACAAGAAAAATATAGACTGTATTCCTCAAGAATGGTAGCTAAACGTAGCCACCATGGATGGTCAAAGATCAAGAATATACTCAATGCAGGATCAGCAAATTTTTAAAAAAAATTTAAAATGTTTATTTTTGAGAGAGAGAGAGAGAGGGTGAGAGAGCGTAAGCGGGGGAGGGACAGTGGGCAAGGGGACACAATCTGAAGCAGATTCCAGGTCTGAGCTTAAAGCTGTCAACCCAGAGCCCAATGTGGGGCTTGATCTCACAAACTGTGAGATCATGACCTGAGATGAAGTCAGATGCTTAACTGACTGAGCCACCCAGGTGCCCCAGGATCAGCAATTTTAAGTGAAGTAGTTTTGTCAGACCACAGGGTGTGGATCTGAGCATACATCAAAATACACCCAGGTGATGTCATTTGGCCCACTACAAGCATTAATGCAGAGTCTGCATGTGCAACAGCAAGTATAGTGGAATTCAGTGTATTCCATTTATATGAAAGCATTTCATGAGTATTTCACATAACATGTCTGAAACTTCTTCACGGTTCTTCCATCAAGATTTGGCTCATTTTATTTCAGCTGCCAGGAGATGTAGCAGGCACTATTAAGGCAATGTTGAAACTTTCTCATCCCTTAGACTTCTTCAGGACATCTCTGCAGAATAGGGAAAAGTTTATAGTAGTGCCTAAATTCCCTAAACTGATTTTGATTTCTGAGCCTCAGCTAAGAAAAGCTGAGTTTGTAATTGACCTGATTATATAATTCCCATTCTATTTGTGTGTGTGTGTGTGTGTGTGTGTGTGTGTGTGTGTGTGATTTTAGAATGTTTATTCTCATTGCAGAATGGTGGTCTTCGAGTTTTATGCTCTTTATACCACTGAAGTTTTTCATTACAAATACTAAGAAATGTAGTCAACAAGAAAGAGATTATGGGACCTTTGAAGATCTCACAAGTACCAGTGCTTTTGCTATCTTTATTTATTTGGATAGTTAGTAACTGTTTGCATTGATAAGCCACTTACATATGAACTGTTGGCTTCACTGGTTCATTGAGTCTATGATTTATATTTGTGAAGTTTGGCAGATCTCATGTAGAAAATATACTTTATTCTTGGGATTGTCAGGGACCTTTAAAGTGATAGGATTTTTTTTTTTTTGTATCTTCATTCACCTGAAGAGAATTAAGTATGTTGACTCTTCTTCATTCTTATGGTTATCATATTCCTTTAAAAATGAAATAATTTTGAAAGACAGATGATTCATTTCATTGACATGGGAAGACAAGGGGTGAGTAAAAACCCCAGAAAATCTAAGTCTTTTCTCTCATTTCCATGTCGACTTCTCATTTCTTGATTATTAATGAGTTTATATATAAGCTACCTGTACTTGTTGCTCTAAAAAAAAAAGCCCCTGAGCTGAGGTAGCCTCTAAATGTCAAATAGTAGGGAGTCAGTTAAGATGGTAGTATTTCTGTACTATAGGATACAATTCACCTATTGCAAATGTTGCAGAATATTTAATGAAATGTGGCTTCCAGATGCTCCCTTTTGATTTGGGCATGTTGGCAACGTTCTGGGTTTCAACAAATTTATGCTCCCTAGCTTTCCCTTATCCCAAGGGGTAGATATGTGAAATGATTTTGGTCAACGAGATGTGAGAAGAAGTTGCCGGGTGGGAGCACATTCAGCTAGCACCTACCATCTGTCTTTCCCCGTCATTTCCTGGAACACAGATACAAAGAGGAAGGTAGAGCAACCACTTTTTCTTCACAAGACAGCAATAATGAGGGTGGTATTATTTTCTAAGGAGACTGTATTTGTGTTGGCATCGTGGGCCTGCCATCACAGAATTGTATTAACTGTCTCTGATCTTCCTGCAGTGTGAAAAAAGAATCCTTTATTTGATTCTATTTTATTTGCAATGTAGTTTATATACCGTGTTATATTAACTTCAAGTGTACAATACAGTGATTTAGCAATTCGATACATCACCCACTACTCATCACCACAAATGCATTCTTTAATCCCCATCACCTAAATTTAACCCATCGTTCCCACTCTGGCAACCTTCAGTTTGTTCTCTATAGTTAAGGGTCTGTTTCTTGGTTTGTTTCTCTCTTTTTCTTTTCCTCTCATTTTCCCCTTAAGTTCCACATATGAGTGAAATCGTGTGGTATTTATCTTTCTTTACTGATTTCTTTCACTTAGCATTATACTCTCTAGTTCCATCCATGTTGTTGCAAATAGCAAGATTTTATTCTTTTTTATATTTTTTATAGCTGGAATAATATTCCATTGTGTGTGTATGTATGTGTGTGTGTGTATATCTATATACCTTTATTCATCTATCGGTGGACACGTGGGCTGCTTTCCTAACTTGGCTATTGTAAATAATGCTGCTATAAACACAGGGGTATATGTCTCCCTTTGAATTAGTGTTTTTTGTATTTTTTGGGTAAATACCCAGTAATGTGAATACTGGATTATAGGGTAGATCGATTTTTAACTTTTCTTAGAATCTCCATAATATTATCCACTGTGGCTACACCAGTTTGCATTCCCAACAACAGTGCAAGAGTTTTCCTTTCTCTTCACATCCTTGTCAACAATTATTTCTTTTATTTTCTATTTTAGCCATTCTGATAGGTGTGATAGGTGTATCATTGCGGTTTTGATTTGCATTTCCATAATAATGAGTGATGTTGGGCATCTTTTCATGTGCCTATTGGCCATATGTATGTCTTCTTTGGAGAAATGTCTATTCATGTCTTTTACCCATTAAACAAAGAATACTTTCATGGTTAAACCATTATAGCTTAGGTTTTCTGTTATTTGTAGCTAAGTTCAATTCCTAACTCATATAATAGAAAAAAATTTACTATACAGTATTAAATTGAATAAAGAAAGAAATGTGAATTTTTGCTTCTGGCCATAATGGAATAACTAGTACAGAATTACACTTTTGCAGGGGCGCCTGAGTGGCTCAGTGGGTTGAGCGTCTGACTTTGGCTCAGGTCATGATCTCACAGTTTGTGAGTTCGAGCCCCACGTTGGGCTCTGGGGTGACAGCTCAGAGCCTGGGGCCTGCTTCACAGAATCTGTCTGCCCCTCCACTGCTTGCACTCTGTCTCTTGCATGTCTCAAAAATAAATAAACGTTAAAATTTTTTTTAAAAAAAATAAAAAAGAAAAGAATTATACTTTTGCAGAAAAAAAAAATAGAAAAAAATGGAAACCAAACAAAACCACTGTTTTCAAGCACCAGGCAGCACAGACCTAAGATTCCCTGAGAGAGAGAAGAGAAATATGTTTGTTGGGCCTTACTTTTAAGAATCCATGCAGAGTCTGTGAATCTTGCTGATTTAAGGAGACAAGGAGTTGTCCAATTAAAAATGGATATATGAAGAAAGAAATGTAATGCAAAATTAAGACAAAAATTAATTGAAACAGTTGAAGAAATAACTAAGATGATGGAATTGTCAGACAAAAGCATTAGAAAGCTGTTATGCACATTATGCACAAAGGTTTAAAAAAGGAAGATATAAAAAAAAGTAAATTAGAACTTCTAGAGATGAAAAATATGGTGTCCAAAATAAGATTTCACTATATTGGATTAATGTCAGATTACACACTGCAGAATAAAAGACCAGTGAACATTAAGATTCTGTCTTCTTATGTCTCCATAGTTTTTCTTTTTTCTAGAATAGCATATAGTGGAAAGCATATAGTATATTACCTTATCAGATTGGCATCTTTCACTTAATAGTATGCATTTAAGCATTTAAGATTCCTTCATATGTTTTAATGGCTTGATAGCTCATTTCTTTTTACCTCTTTTTATTTTGATTCATCTATTATTTAGAAGTATGTTTTTTTTTTAATTTTTAAAAATAGCTCTGAAACAAGTTGGTATTTATTTGAGAAGAAATAAAAACTTTAACCCTATATATAAATGTTAACTCAATATGGATTATAGAACTAAATTTAAAAAATCTGTAACTATAAATCTTACAGAAGAATACACAGGAAAAAAAATGCAGGCAACAGATTCTTAGGCAGGACACAGGCACAATTCTAAATAAAAGAACACTTTAAATAAAAAACACCTGATTAGTGATAGACACTATTAAGAAAATACAAGCCACATACTGAAAGAAAATATTTTTAATATATTTCTTTGATAAAGGACTTGTATCCAGAATATATAAAGACATTCTACAATTAGAAGATAAGAAACAGATCAATAAAAAATGGATAGACACTTGAACAGACACTTTGCTAGAGCAAATATATGAAGACTTTTAAGCAAATTAAAGATGTTCACCAGTATTAGTCCAAGGCAAATCAAAGCCACTATATGATCCTACTATATGCATATTATAATGTCTAAAAGCAAAAAGACAACACCAACTTTTGATGAGCATGTAGAGTGACTAAAATTCTTACATACTGCTTTTGGGAACACAGATTGTTCAGTTTCTTTGAAATCCAGGTTAACATGTTTGAAAACAGTTAAACATGAACTTATTGTACAACTGGGGCAATTCTACTTCTGTTTATTTGTCCGAAGTGTTAAAGACATGTCCACATATGTTCATTATAGATTTGTTTACATTAGCCAAGAACGGGAAACAACCCCAAAGTTTTCAACAGATGAATGAACAAATTTGTCTTTGCCTGTATAATAAAACGCTATTTAGTAATTAAAGGAAAAGACGATTGATATATGCAACAAGATAGATGAATATTAAGTATCGCTGTGTGCAAAGGAAGCCAGGCTCAAAGTCCATACTGCATGATTTCATTTATATGAAAATCTAGCAAAAACGAATCTCTGGGGGCTGAATGCAGATCAGGTTGCCAAGAGCTTAGAGTTTGGGTAGGAGTAATGATTGGGATAGTATTATAAGAGGGAACTTTTTGGAGAGTTAAAAATGTAAATCTTTTATGTGGTGGTGGTTAGACTAGTATATATATTTGCCCAAATCAATGTAGCCTATTGTATCTAAATTATACATCAATAAAGTATGTGAGAATGCAGAAAGGTACAATAAGATATAAAGATATTATACTCTTGATGTAGCATACACGTATATACATATACACGTATATTTAAATGGCCAATATAACATTTGTAATACCATATAATACAGCATGTAACAAAACACACCCAGAACGCTTTAACACCATATTTCAATAATTCCTACATATTCTTCTCAGTATTACTCGTATTTTTCATATTTTTCAAATGAGTTTCACATTGACTTTACAACTAGAAAAAAAATATTAAAATAGAAAGCAAAGACCTGAGTTTCCAGGGTTAAATATACACTTTAAGTTTTGACCTGTTAGGCAAATTTACCAACAGAGGTTTAAGCTATTTCCTCTGGTCTTTCATGCAGACATCATGATCATTTACAAAAGTTAAATTTTGTTCCCTTAGCACTGAATACTATGTGAAAACATTATCAATTTTTATAATGTCTAAATGCTAGTGTTAGTTTTCAGTTGAAACATAAATAAGACTTGATTTGATTTAACAAAATGATAGAGTGTTTAGAAAAATCTTACATTTATATATCCTAAACCCAGTATTCAGTTTTTCAGAAAATCAGCTATAGAGAACATATTTTAGTTCATTTCACACTGTGTTAATTGTGTAACACGCTGTAACCATTACCTTTTACCAAATACAATTACTCTTCTAATGAAAACTGATGAATTTAACAAGAAATTATTAGATCTGTTTGATCTAAGCATGAACAAGTGGTTGATGGGAAATGCTTCCTAATGAATATTTCATTCCCTTTACCACTCCCTCCTTCAATTTTGTAATTGAATTACATGCCTCAATTTAGTTAAATGAAGAAATAATAATTTAAAATATTTAATGTACAAAATAACATAATATGTAATATTAGCTATAAGGAATTGTCTCTTGCAGACCAGAGAAGGTATTGACCTCCTGACCACTTCTGCCATTTGCTTTTATTCATCCAGTGTGTGACAGCAAATATTTGTAAGATTTTTTTCTTTTAAATTTCTCTTTTTCTTCTTCTTCTTCTTCTTCTTCTTCTCTTCTTCTTCTTCTTCACTTTTCTGCCTCCCATTATCTTTCAAATATATTCATATATTCTCTTCTGTCTTTTTTTATTATTATAAGTTTATTTTTGAGAGATAGAAACAGTGTGAGCAGGGGAGGGGCAGAGAGAGAGGGAGACACAGAACTCAAAGTGGGCTCCAGGTTGTAAGCTGTCAGCACAGAGCCCGATGTGGGGCTTGAACCCACGAACTGTGAGATCATGACCTGAGCTGAAGTTGGAAGCTCAACTGACTGAGCCACGCAGGCTTCCCTCTTCTCTCTTTGTTAATGTCCATGGAAACCACCATTATTTCCAGATTTCAGTTTGCTGCTTCCCTTTCTTTACTTCCATTCTTCTTCCAATGTTTCATTAGAAACCATTTTAAAAATGCTTAAATTCTGACTTAGATCTTTTAGTCATCTCCCATTGCCTTTAGAATAGGTGTTAATACCTTAGAATAGTGTAAGCAAGCCTGTGGGAAATGTTTCCTGGCTGCTTCTCCATGCCATCTTCCCTGTTGCATTCAGTGCTTTAGCAGTCCTGGACACTTTGCTACTTTTCAAACATTTCCTTATGTTTATATAGGCTTGCTTCTGTATATTCAGTTTTCTCTGCTTAAATGCTTATCCCCAAACTTTCTTTGCCTCCTACCTCACTTAGTAAATTTCTACTCCTCATTCAAGAATCAAATGGAAACATTTTTTTTTCTCAGTAGGAGGGCAAGATACCAAAGTTTGTCATAAGCATAAACTTCATATTAAGAAATTTATAAAATGATTTATATTTTTGAACCCATTCTTCATATCAATTTCCAAATACCCTATTTCTACTATGTTTACAAACAGAACCTTCAGAGAATTTATAACGAAGAGGAGAAGTGTAGATCAATACCCATTCACCTCCTTCATTTTTACCTCTTCTGTGGACACCAAAAATGCAGAGAGTTAATAAAACTTTGGGAGCAGCCCTCAACCTGTTATGGGAGAGAGTTAATATATAAACAACCACACCTTCTTCACCCCTAGCTTGGGTGGTGAAGCTATATGAGGTGTTTCCTAGATAAAGATTTTGTCACTTGCAGAGATAACTTGCTTTATGGTTTTCTACCCTTCCTTCTCATCCTTTCTTGGGATCATTTCCAAAATAAACTACTTGAACTAAAATCTTTGTCTAGCAGTCTGTTTCTGGGAGAACACATACTAAGGCATGAGCATAATGCCTTTTCTGCATTAAATAGTTTTTTCATGTTGTAATCTCTTACTGTTCATCACTGCTAATCTGAATATATTAGGAATTTCAGAGTAAATAATGATTGCTTTTATATAAGTGTATACATTTATGTATAGTTCACATATGAATATATAAATTTAGAGCATATAAATTCCACTCATATTCAAATAAATGAAAGTAGTTTAAAGAGTGAAGAATAGGACAAAATAAACCAAGGATGATGATATAAAATTAGCCACAATCTATAAGTAACCTGGCATTATTTGACTTACAGGATTCTTTCATTAGCATTGGAAAAAAAAATCCCTGAGTCAGTTCTTAGCATCAAAATATCACTGAGATCTGTACATGTTCTCCTTACAATCTTAGCTGAGTATGAGAGCAGTGTCTAGCCTGTGGTAGGTGTTTAATAAAGTTTTGAGAAATAAATAAGTGCAACTTGAATAATTGTGTAATTAAATTGTTTGATTTCTACCTATTGCTTCTCATTATCATAAGAACCAACATTCCATAATAAATAGGTTATTTATATTTTTTCAGTTTGGAGATTTTTGTCATTGGTTGCTCAGTTGCTAGTTTTCCTTTGGGTTCTTGGACTATTTTCATATGTGTCATCTGTTCATTTGCACTAGAAAAATCACATTATGAAGTGGAATGCTCCCAACACAGGCGAGAAAAGGACTGACCTTCAAAAATGGGTGTAGAGTCTGAGCTCCACATGAGTTATCTCAAAGTCCAGCACCAAAGTTAGGCTATACATGTAACCATTACAAGAGTAAATATAAATTATCACTTGATAGGTATCTATTATCTATTATATATTAAAGTTTATACCAAGTTTGTTAGCCATATTTTTCTCATGGAATATCTTTCTGGTAGAAATAAGTGCATGAACATTTTTTTAAGTTTGTTTATTATTAAAAAACTTTTTTTAACATTTATTTATTTTATTTTTTTTTTTTTGAGAGAGAGAGAGAGAGAGATCATGAGTGGGGGGCAGGGGGGTGGGAGGGTGGCGTATAGAGAGGGAATCACAGATTCCAAAGAAGGCTCCAGGCTCTGAGCAGTCAGCAAAGAGCCTGATGTAGGGCTCCAACTCATGAACTGCGAGATCATGACCTGAGTGGAGTTGGATGCTTAACCGACTGCCAAAGTTACTTATTTTGAGAGAAAGACAGAAAGTGCAAGCAAGGGAGGGTCAGAGAGAGAAAGGGAGAGAGAGAATCCCAAGCAGGCTGTGGCACTGTCAGCCCAGAGCCTGATGGAAGGCTCAATTGATCTCATGAATCATGAGATTGTGACCTGAGCTGAAAATAAGAGTCGGATGCTCAACCAACTGAACCACCCAGGTGCCCCAGTGCATGAATATTTTAAGGCTATTACACATTCATTATTTTCACTTAGATTTTGGGATGTCAAAGATATTTATATGACTTGGAGTAGGGGAATAAAAAGAATTATTCATTTATTTTCTTTGCTCTTTAAAAAATTTATTTCTCCTTGCTTGCTGCTTTTTGAGGGAAATGCTAGGTGTTTTAAGAGGGAAATCTTTCCCTTCCCACGACTGAGCTCAGGCAGCAGGATGCCATAGGGCAGGGGATTCCATCATGTTGCTGCTGCTAGTCAGCACAGATCTTGACACATGATATGTTTGATTATTTTAGCTCTATAATTACAAATGGTATTTAACAAGAAATTATTTATATCTCTTTGGAACCAGCTTTGATAGTTGACTCTATAACCTTTAGAGTTGAGTCAATACAGAGGTCTGATTTATAAGATTTTATAGAAAAAGGAAGAAGTCCCTTTTTCATTTTTAATGTACTTTTATGATTTATTTACTGAACTGTAATTAACATACAGGGTTATGTGAGTTTCAGGTGTGTAATATAATGATTCAGCAATTCTAAACATTGTGCTCAGTGCTCAGGATAAGTGTGCTCTTAATCCTCTTTATCTATTTCACCCATCCTCCCACCCACCTCCCCTCTGGCAACCTCCTCTTTGTTCTCTGTATTTGAGGTGGTTTTTTTTTTTTTTTTTTGGTCATTTTTTTTCTTTGTCCCTTTGTTTTGTTTCTTAAATTCCATACAAATGAAGTCACATGGTGTTCATCTTTCTCTGACTTATTTCACTTAGCAAAAGTCCCTTGATTTAAAATTAGCCTGTCTTACTGCAACCAAATCCCTCTCTTATCCCAGAAAAAAAAGTGATTTTCAAAGATTATATAACATACAGAAAGAAAAATAAAACATACATACAATTGATATTATAAAAACTGAAACAATGATTATTTTGTTGTGTTTGTTACACTGTGGAATGATTTTTAGTACCTTTTGATCCTAGCATGACTCAAACTCTATTCTCACATTTGGAGAATTAATGCCTCAGATTACCCAACTTCAATAAATGTAAAGCAACATAGAAATAAGAAATAAAAAAAGAAAAATTGATAATTTGTTTTATTGCAAATTGAATAATTTACACTCAAACCTGTCCCCCCCCCCCAAGCAAAAGGGCATGTGCACAAATTTAAAAGATAAACCAGAGGCTGGAAAAGAAATGTGTAATTTTGGGGATCCCCACAACAGCAAGACCCAGAATATATAAAGATTCTTGCCTTTTACCAAGAGGCAAGCCCACAGAAAAATGGACAAAAGATATGAAGAGACAATCTAAAGAAAAGGAAGCCTGTATGTCCAATAATATGAAAAAAATATGTATTCTTAATTTAAAACAGGAAAATGAAATAAGACATCAGTGAGATACTGTTTCAAGTCCAGTAAAAAAACTGACAGTTTCAAATGTTGATGAGCATGTGAAAAAACAGTAGCTCTCCTATGCATTGTAAATATAAATTGGTACAACCTCAGTGGAAAGCACTTTAGCAATATCTAATATAATCGAGGGTGCAGATAACATGCAATTGGGTAATTCTACCCTTAGTCATACATTCTAGAGAAAATCCTTCAAAAACAACCTGCCAACCACCGACGCATGAATATGTCCAGCCCATAGGTCCTCTCATATCTGTCTGATATCTGAGTGCAGTTATCACACAAATTAACCCAGGCCAGAGTTGTGAGAATTAATATGATTTCAAGCCACTAAAGTATGGAGTAATTTGTTTCACATAAAAAAGGCTAACATATCCACTCATGTCTATGTTTTATGTGTGTGTGTGTGTGTGTGTGTGTATATATATGTTTTATGTATATGTATATATGTTTTATGTGTGTGTATATATATATATATATATATATATATATATACACACACACACACACATATACAGTGAAAAGAATAATAGGATCATATTACTACTATGGAAGAATAACACAGAATAATATTTTTCCCATATGAAGTTTTGTTTGTTTTGTTTCCCATATGATGTTTGTTTTTGTTATTCTCCCTATGGCTAGAGAAAACCAGAAAAAAATAAGTAAAAAGTAAAGTATATTTCCTTCCCCCTTCCAAAAAAGTAGCTGAATGCAGGCTGTCTTGTATCAGATGATCTTTGGGGACCTTGGTATTTTGTGATCACAAGGAGAATTTGCTTTGTCTTCATCCTTTGAGAAAGGCTAGTTTTTCAAGTTGAAGTGGTTGAAGTGCCCAGATTTAAAAGGAAAAGAAAATTGTTAGTTTAGGTTATCCCAGAAGCAGACACTGAGAAAAGGATTTGAGTATCAGAGATTCATTTGGGAAGAGCAGAAAATAACAATGAGGCAGAGAATGGGGCACCTGCATGGCTCAGTTGGTTAAATGTCCTACTTCAGCTCCAGTCATGATCTCACAGTTCCTGAGTTCTAGCACCGCGTTCTAGCACCGCTGTGCTGACAGCTCAGAACCTGGAGACTGCTTCGGATTCTGTCACTCCCTCTCTCTCTGCCCCTTCCTCTACTCATGCTCTGTCTCTCTCTCACATCAATAAATAAATGTTAAAAAAAAAAAAAAAACAACAACAAGGCAGAGAAGTGATTAGGGAAAGGGAGGAGACCAATAAATGGTTCATTACTCAGCCTGATCCCACAGGGCACTTGGAGCTCAACCCTGTAAGGAAACTTTGAACTAATACAAAACACCTGACTTAAAATCATCTCGTCATCCTCTGCAGAGGGGTGAAGGGGCCAGAGTATTTATATACCATCTCCAATGAGCTCAATGAAGCCTATTCTGGTGAGAAGACAGTGTTAATTCTCTGGAATTTTCAGACTCTTACACGGGAGAAAAGCATTTCTGGTTCTAGGAAACAAAACAAAAAACAAACATAAAACCCTCAGGCACAGAGAAGTCCTTTAGAGAGCAGTGAGAGAGAATGTGCAGGACCTGATGGTGTCTTTTCCAAGGATCTTCCCCCTAAGTAGGTAAAGGAGAAGACTGGCCCCTGTGGAAATTTCAGAGACTGGCCTGTTTGCCCAGAGTTTGGGAAGTGGGGACTGGGATGGCTTCAGGTTGCCATGGTTACTCTGAATCCACACCTTGAGAGCAGAGTATAGGCTGATTCTGGGTTTGCTCTGCATGACCTCTCAGACCACGAGGTTCTCAAGGGCTCACAGGCTGCAAAGAGCAAGCCCTAGGGGAGCTGGGTATAGCAGAAGGAGGAACAGCAGTTTCAATCTTGTAAGCCTTTGGATGCATTGTTAGGAAGTGTGTTGCCCCACTACCAGATAGGATTAAAGTAAGGCTTTTGCCTCATTGGTAAGTGGGGGACATAGAGCCTGAATGATTTGGAAAAATACAAGCATATAAGGTTTCCTTTCCTAAGTGATGTGGAACAAATTAATACTTGTAGTAGATGATATTAATATGTTTTATATTATTAACATATAGGCTATTTATTTATTTAGGAGAGAGACACAGAGCACAATCAGGGGAGAGAGGCAGAAGGGAAGAGAGAGAATCCCAAGTAGGTTCCTTATTCAGTGCAGAGCCTGACATGGGGCTGTATACCACAACCCTGGGATCGTGACATGAGTCAAAATCAAGAGTCTGATGCTCACTGACTGAGCCACCCAAGTGCCCCTGCAATATCATTTTAATCTAGTTTTTGTATTCCATTATAAGAATGTATCATATTTTGTTTATCCAGTCTCCTATTTATTTGACATCAATGTCAATAAAAAATGATCATCCTGGAATTTTATCTCTGTGAGGCTATCTGAGAATTTCCTCAGGAGAAACCCCTAAATGTTGAATTCTGTATAAAAGATGCAAACAGATTGAGTTTTAAAATACGCTGCAAAATTGTATATCAGGATGGATGTATTGATGTGTACATAGTTCTAAGTGTACTTGGGTTTTGACGATGATGCATATGCAGCATTTAAAAGCATATCTTAGTTATATACACCTATTCCTAACTTCTCTGTCTTAATCTTCTCTTATTTCTTAGGACAACAGAAATCTGTGAGTTACCAGCACAAGTGTATCAAAGGGTACCATACTTTTCTTAATTAGACTAGCTTATATTCTTCTTGCTTTTGAGATATTTCTGGAAATTTTGAAAGACTTTTTTTCTTTGATGTTTAAGTTATCTAAACTCATTTGGTAAATTTGCTTGCTTTTGTCTGATAATAAATTCAGGTTTGATTTAATGTCAGGGAGTTACTAGAATACTAGTTTTGTGACTCAATTTTTCCAGTTTTGTTTTTTATTATTTAGTTTTCATGAGAGCAAACTGATAAACAGAATTGTGTGTGTATTATATATACTACCTGGTTGATTTATAACACTTGGAAATCCCAAGAAGTAAAAGGAAAATGAGAGAGATTGCATCGCTAAGATTAGCCTCATCAGGAAGTAATATTAAAATTGGCTTTCAGAGTATAATCAAGCATTTGTCCAGTTATCTTTAATTGATCTGCTGTAAAAATGAGAGTGCAAATTGTAGATGAAATTGCAATGCATTACAAATCAAAGAAGAGGATAAAATAAAGCAATTAGATAAGATTGGGATTTTCTTTTCATCTGGGTACTCCTGGGCTACTTAGTGTTTTTCAGTGTTGCTAGTGAGGGAAAAAAGTTCAATGGTTTAAAATGAATGTGGACTTTAAAATGAAGTGAAAAGGAGGGTTTTCACAGTTTTGGTTACTTTTCACTCAAGAAGGGTGTTCTGTGACAGACTGCTTGTTACTGCCTTATCTGACAGCCTAGAGATACCAGTTACTCAGGCAGCATGGGTGAAAGAGGGGAGAGAGGGGATAGAAATTAATGAGCCTGAGTCTCCCCAGTGCTGTTACTCCCTTTCTCCCTGTTATTAGGTTAGGCATGTAAAGATGTCCATTTCTTTTGTAGCTAGCAATGTTCAGGGAGGCAGAAAAGATCATGGATTTGGGTTTCTCAGTGACTGAACCTGTCTCTTACTTGCTAAACTGGAAGTTCTTTAATCTCCTTGGGCCTCAGTTTGTTTGGTATACAATGATAAAAATAATACCTTTCACTGGATAATTGTGACAATTAACAAAGACAAAAATGTGTGCATTTTCCAGGTTTGTGTGTGGTGCACATTAATTCTTAAAGGATGAATGAGTATGTTATTTTAATGTGCTGTTTTTGTTACTATTCCTATTACTATTATTACCATTATTGTAACACTTTGCTCTGGGTGAGGATCAGATTATTTAGTAGAAATGAAGGTAGCATCACACAGGATTAGCTCTCCTACAAATCATACTTAAAGATAAATCCCAAATGATTCCTTTTACCTTTGAGAGGAGAATTGGCTTTCTCTTAGGTCCGTTGAAGGGGAATTCTTACTAAGATACTTACAAGTCCGTGCCATTGTCCAGAAGCAGTACACAAATGTGAACCTTTATAGAACTCATTCAGTTTTTAAAAATGTTTATTTGTTTATTTTTGAGAGCGAGAGATAGCGAGCAAGGGAGAGAGAGAGAGGGAGGGAGAAGGAATCCCAAGCAGGCTCTGTGGTCTTAATTGACTAAGTTGAATTCTTTCTGTATCATTTAATTTGCAGATTATTTAAGGAGTGAGAGTCTTTACTTCTCAGAAGTTGTATGTATTCTTCTAGTTTTCTTAAATACCATAGTCCTTTTGGTAGACCTTCTATTTTTAAATTTTGATAGAGAGATGAATCCAACAAATATTTCATTTTTCCCTGAACTGTACTTTAAGAAAAGTGACTGAGCAGATGTGATGATAAACGGCAGCTGAAACTGGACTGCAGTATCTGGAGACAACAGGAGTGAGGATGATGATGAATGAAAGAATTCATTCACTATCTCAGGAGAACAGCCGTGTCTTTGCTTACTGTTGCAGTGTAGAAATAAAGACTTAATGTTTCTGATCTGATATCTTTTTCTTTTAAGAGGTCTCCGTATTTTTAAGAGAGAAAAATTAATTTAAAATTTTAAAACACATTGTTGGTTTGTACAATTCAGGACAATCAAAACACATTTGTGGGATAACATGTGGCCCTCCTTATACCTTCTAATAACATCCATTCTAGACTTCTAATTGCTTTAAACATAAAAATAACCAGAGATACTTGGCATTGTGATATTTTTTCTATGTTTAATAAAAATATTTTGAATTTTGAGTTCATACGGTTCTTTAAAAAATTTTTTTACATTTATTTATTTTTGAGAGACAGAGAGCATGAGCAGGGGAAGGTCAGAGAGAGAGGGAGACACAGAATCTGAAGCAGACTCCAGGCTCTGAGCTGTCAGCACAGAACCCACAAACCAGGAGATCATGACCTGAGCTGAAGTCAGACACCCAACTGACTGAGCCACCAGGCACCCCTGAGTTCTATACGGTTCTTAAATTATATATTTCAAACATTTGGAAAGAGTATTCACTTTAATATAAAGCCTCAGAATATCAGTTTTAAGTGTTCTTAGAGAAATCATCATCTCTTCATTTTGAAGATCAAGAAACTGAGAAGCAAATGGAGTTGCTAAAAGTTCTGCATCTAGTTAGTGATAGAGTCAGGGTTTGAACCCTGAATTCCTGAGTATCACTTCTATTTATCATGTCTTCAGTTTATTTGTTGTAAGACCTGCAAAGTAAGGTTCAATAGATGCAATTTCCTTATGCAAACGTTTCTAATGATCTAGCCCATAAGGCAATACACACATGTATTTGACACCTTAGACTTTAGCAAAATTTAAAATGACTTCCTAAATGGATGCTTTGTTAAGATGTATCAGTGTAACTTAGATTAAGTGATAGCAGAAGTAAAATTAGAAAACTGGTGTCTATTCTATACATTACTAAACAAGTAGTTTTCTGCTTAATTGATTTTATTGATCATCTTTTCAGTTTTGGGTAGTAAGCTTCAGGAATTAGGAAGTGAAACATACTGTGTTGCTTTTATTATTCTTAATTTTATCTTGGAATGCATGAAGAATGAACTTTCCTTGAGTCTTTCTTTTTTGGGGGAGGGTGTCTTTATTTTGACTTTGCTCAGCACATTTATTATAACTAGAAAATTCCAGACCATTTTCCAATAGAATTCAGATCTTCTTTCCCAACCATATTTAGGAAATAGCGGGTGATAATGCAGCTATGCAGTCTACTCAGAATCTGCTATTTCTTAGTGCTGAGAGATGCAGCCCAAATCCCATTTGCAGTGTTTATTACCTCTCAGAATCTGTGAGCAAGCATCTTTCCTGGTCCTTTTACTTGTCTGTCTTGTCTATTGGCTATCCATTTTCCATTGTTGTCCCAGGTTGGCTGCCAATGGTACATTTCTCAGACACTTAATAACTTTACTTAGACAGATTTATAAGAAGCCAAGTGCTGTCAAGTCCCTGAGATGTGTAGATTGAGGCTTTCTTCCTCTCCTCCACCCCTTCCAACTTTACAGTGTAAGTCTGTCTCCTTAATAGCACTTTGGTCTTAATAGAGTGTGTCTCTCAGGGTCCGGCATCAGCTGCATTGTTGGAGCATGGCTTATGCTCATCTCTTCTGAGCTAGACTGCAGTTAAATAGGAGCAATTTATTTCTGCTGTTGTCAATATCACATTTCATGAACCTGAAACTCATTACCTTTTTTTTTTTCAAATTACCTTGCTTGGCTTTATAAGGGCATTTTGTATTTGCCACAGATCATTCTTTTAGATTTGGAAAGAACTGAAACTTTTTGTTACACTTCTGATTGGTATAATAGGATGCCATTTAGGCTAAGGGTAGGCAGAGGAAAATTACAGCTTTTGACTGTAGAAACTGCACTTGCCATGCTCAAACACAAGGATAGCGGTTGTGGGGCTTTTAGCTCATGATGCAAACGAAGGAAAAGAGCCTCTCGCATTAAGAGGTTTATAGTAATATAGAGGCTGGAAATGTTTTCAAAAAGAATTTAAGAAATATATCTGAGGGGCAGCTATGATTATAAAGAACAATGTCCTTGTGAATATTGCATTTATTGGACTCAAAATTGTTTTTTTTCTTTTATGTACATTTTGTGTTGCAGTTAGATTATCTATATGTTCCTCTAAGAGCAGAAGCTGACAAACTAAAGTCCACCACCTGTTTATGTACGGCTTATGAGCTAAGAATTGTTTTTTACATTTTTAAATGGTTGAAAAATCAAAAAGGCTAATCTTTCATGACATGGGAGTGTTAGATGGAACTGAAATTTCAGTATCCATAAATAAAGTTTTATTGGAACACAGTCATGCTCTTGTTCACTTATTAGGTCTGCGGCTGCTTTCCTGCTACAACAGCAGTGTTAAATAGATGTGACACAGACTATTTAGTTTACAAAGTCTATAATATACACTCTGCTTCTTTGTGGAAAAAGTCTGCTAGTCCCTGTTCTAGAGTGCAGTGCTCCAGATGTATTTTTTTTCTTTTCTTCTTCTTGTACTGCTGCTTGGAGGAAATCCTGATAACAAGAGCTACAAAGTCAGACCTGGCTCTCTGCCCAGTTGGAGTTGCGTAAATGAAATGATTTAAG
This sequence comes from Acinonyx jubatus, assembly GCF_027475565.1. Taxonomy (NCBI): domain Eukaryota; kingdom Metazoa; phylum Chordata; class Mammalia; order Carnivora; family Felidae; genus Acinonyx; species Acinonyx jubatus. The sequence continues at coordinate 65,808,878 of NC_069383.1, read as the reverse complement.
GATACAGCAAAGTTTCCTCTACCCAACAATATCTCATTTGGTGTTCTGTCAAGATACAACTCTTCTATCCTTGTCTGATCTGAGTCATTCTTTGAGTTCAATGTCCAAAGGTGATGGAGAGGGTCATTATTTACAGAAGATTTCAAAAAATATTTTAGAGTGGAGAAAGTCCTAGACTAGGAGTCAAGAGACATTTGCAGTTTTCTCTCCTCTGTGTGGATGATGAACCACATGCTCTCTAAGGTCTGTTTTACCTTGGAAGCTTTGATTCTGTATTTTCCAATATATGTGAGGGAGGCCTTGTGCATTATTTGAACTTCTCCCATTACTATGATTGAATTTACTACCTAAATTAATTGTTACTCTGTAAAGATGTAGGTATTTTGTCCCTTAGTGAATGTTACTCACCAATTCCTAGTGCAAAGGAGATGTTTAACCATCACTTTTGAATTAGTGGATAAATGAATGCATGAATGAAATAACCTAATTATAGCATGCTTAGCCTATCTAGCACCATGTCCCTTAGAGCTTTAGAGACCCCCTTTTTACTGAATTTTGTCTTTGTGATTTGTCTTCTTATTTATAACCTTACCTTACACTTGTGAACTGGTAATGAACACACTTTAGCTATCCTTCTCACAACCATGGCTTAGATTGTCAGAATGACCTTATATAGGCTTTGCTTACACCAAACAAACCAATCAATTCAACTGATTCACTAGACCCTTGGCAGAATTACCACTGCCAGGCAGGCTGAATGCCCAAGACGGGGAGCTAGAAACCTTAGGGGGCTGAAAAGTAGCCATAAAACACTGAGTCAGAGGAGAAAGCATCAAGGTTTTTGTATTAAACAAAAAATTAGGCAACTCTCACTAATAAACTTTTATACTTCTCAAATTTGTCCAGAACCAATGCTCTATTAAATGTCCAGGTATTGATGAGTATATATGTTGGCTTTGTAGGTATCTGCACTGAGAAGCTCCTGTGGCTCCAGTTTTTTCTAATTTCAGAGGGCTCCTTATTTCTTAACAGCAGCTGAGCATGTTTAAGGAAGCAAATACATAGACTTTATCATTAAGAAGTTCATAATTTTGTACTTTAAACAAATTCTAAACCTTAAAAAATAAGAGATTTTGTAAATGGACTTAGCATTGAGAATATCTGCCTTGAGAAAGGAGCTATTGTAAAGGAGTCTCCTTTGTTATAGTTTTTTTTTTTTTTTAAATCACTTCTATGGAGCAGTACCTTCAAGTATCAGTTTTCTGAGATCTAGAAAGATAGAAAAAGCAATTAATGTGTGTTGGTCTAACACCTAACATCACTGAATTATGAGAATTTAATAAAGATGTTTCTTAGGCAGGCAACTGTAGCATCTCATAAATACAATTAAGTAAATACAAATATTTGCAAAAGACATGCTTATTTATTTTCATTGCCCTGTGGTTTCAGAAGCAATGGCTCTTGAGACGGTGACAGTTATTTCAACAGTAGAATGGGCAAAGTACCAAACCAAAACAAAATTAAAAAAATACCTATAATTATTCTAGCTTCCAATGGTATTAATGTAATCTACATGTGTGTCATGTGGCTTTCTGCTAAAAATCACTATCGCTTACTGATCAGAATAAATAGCTATTTGGTTTTTGTCATTGTGTACCTATCATTCACGTGAAAATAAATGATTTTAGAATATAAAGAACAACTCTGGATCTCCCTATAATCAAAACTCTCAGGTTTTAGAAAGCATTTGTGAGAGTTGATGTGTGGATGAAGAGGGAAAGATAGTATCTCATGCAGATGAATTATTTCTTTGTTTACTCTGTTTTTTTCTACTCAAATAGAAATAGCTGCTATATGTGTCTTTACAATGTAAGAGACCAGGTAAGAGGACCTAGTTGCCCTTTGTAAGTCAGTCTCTTGTTGGTCTCATTTTAAAGACTTCTGTAGGAGAAATTTCTTAACTTTCTCCATAACATTTCTGTGTCAGAAGTCATTTAGGTTTTCTCTTTCAACATTTAAAGATTCTGGTTCTTCACCTAATTCAAATGTTTATGGCAAAAGTGGAGTGAATTAGGACATTGCTCTTTGATTTTGATATCATCATGTTGATACCACCATAATGAACGATAAATAAACCTTGCCAAAGAATAGCAGATTATCATAATGGCCAGTGTTTATTGAGAACTTTAATATGCCAGGATTAGTTCCAAGTAATTTGTAAGTTACAACATTTATTTTCTTTTTGTTACTAAAAATTTTTTTAACATTTATTTATTTTTGACAGAGAGAGATAGAGCATGAGCAGGGGAGGGGTTGAGAGAGGAAGACACAGAATCTGAAGCAGGCTCCGGGCTCTGAGCTGTCAGCACAGAGCGTGACGTGGGGCTGGAACTCATGAACTGAGAGATCATGACCTGAGCTGAAGTTGGACACTTAACTGACTGAGCCACCCAGGTGCCCCTACAACATTTATTTTCAAATTAATCCTGTCAAATCGATACTCATCTTCCTTTACATTTATAGATGAGGAAGCTGAGTGTTTAGGCAAATTGCCCAAAGTGACACATCCAGAAAGTGATGGCACTAGAATTTGAACCCAAACAGTCTCAGGTCAAAGCCCATGTTCCACCTCATTTGTTACTTTTTAGACATATTTCTGAACTTAACTGTTTTGTCACAAAATGTTACTAATTTATTAAATTCAACTTCCATAGTTGTATTGTCCAACATCTGTTCCCCCCAAACAAAAGTTCCAGGAGGTAGTAACTCATATAGGTGGTCACCATGGCTGAATATATTTGGTAAGTGATGGCATGAACAATGAAATCAGTTTGTTTTCTGTAGGCCTTCTCAGGACTTTTATTCTCCTAATGCACACTGCAAGACTAAGAGAGTATGCATTGTTTTCCTCTCCTAATCACACTTTGGGAAATATTTTCATACTAATTTTAGTCTATCGTTCAACAATGTCTAATAGGATAGCCACAAGCCAAATGTGGCTATTTAAATTTAAATTAATTGAAATGATTAGATGCATTAGTCACCTGTTAAGTGTTTAATAACCACATGTGGCTAATGGATACTATGTTGGGCAGTGCAGGTATAGATCATTTCTATCCTTAGAGATATTTATGTTACCACTGCTTTTGACTTCCATGCCTACATTTCTGAGTAGATGGAAATAATTCTTTGTTAGGTTATTAAATGACACAGGCAGACATTGGTGGCACTAAAAGTGAATCTAGAGATAAAAACAGTGCCTTTTGACTGACTTTAGTTTTTCTATTGAAAACTAATCTTTTGATTAAAACAGAATTATAGTATTTATGAATCACTAATTCCTTACATCTAAGACATAATTCAAAAGATTTGTAGGGCTTGGAATTTAAATAAACAGCAAAATAAAATAAGATAAAGAATTGAAGAAAGGATAGATTAGTAATTGATTTTGAGAGCAAGAAGCTGGGTATAGAGATTCCCCTTTCTGTGTGCTGGGTAAGTAAATAAAATCTAATTGTAAAATTCACCTGGCCTCAAATCCCAGGGAAACAATGATTGGGATGCCTAGCTTAATAAAACTAATAATTTAAAAATGGGCCCTCCCATTAAAATGGCATTAATGAGGGAAAGGTAATTGAAATAGACCTAGGGGCTACTTTTGGATGCCTAGCCAGGAATTCTGAAAGCAGTGATATTTAGGTGTCAGGCAGGTGAAGTAAGTAGAAAGGGAGAGGGAAGGGAGGTGGAGCAGGGATTGGGCATGTGGGTATTACACAACAGGGACTTTCCCAGATCAGTACTTGTGATTCTGGCTGCCAGTGTGTCACATCTGAATCCTAACTTCTCTGTACCAAATGGAAATAAAACATCTCCTATTCCTTAAAGTGAACAGGAAACCATTTGAAGCTAGGGGACAAGGTATATATTTATAGTGCCATATCTGGGTAACTACAAAGCAAGACATCGCCACCATCTGGAAGTAGCTGCTCTGAGTTGCAAGTACACCATCTCAGAGATAAAACCAGTTTCAGAAGTTTCTTAAGTGAATACCTGCAAATAACTATAATGTTTGGTGGTATTAAATATTATCCATATTATGAGACTTAAAAAATGTGAAGACTGAGGTTTTGGTTTAAAAGACAAGGAATTAATATATGTTTGTACCAAAAGAAACCCCACACTTCATAGTATTATAGTTTATACTTTTTTGAGTCTGCCTTCTTTCATCTCAAAGTCATATTTGAGTCATATTTACTGTTATTCCATCTAGTGGTAGTTATTTTATTTTACTGCTATATAATGTTAAATTTTACATTGTACAAATATACCACAATTTATATATTCACTCTATAGTTGATGAACTCTTGAGTTGTTTCCAATATTTAATGTTATGAATTCTGCTGCTATGAATATTCTTGTTTATATATTTTTATTTGTACACATATGATGCATTTCTTGAAGTGGAATTTCTGGGTCCAAATGTGTATTTGTATTTTATTAATACTACCAAAAAGTTTTTCAAAATGATTGTACAAATTCCTCCTAACCCTTAGTAGTGTGTCAGAGTTCCAGATGCTCCATATCTTTTCAAACGTATGGTGTGGACAGTCCTTTAAATTTTAGCTGTGCTTTTAAGTGTATGGTGCTATCTTATACTGTTTTAAAATTTTTTATTTCCCAGATCACTGATGGAGTTGAAAACCTATTCATACTTACCGGCCATTTGAATATCTTCTCTCTTGACATGGCTATTCATTTTTTTCATTATTTACCCATTTTTTTCCTACTGGATCAATTACCTTTTCCTTATTGATACATTAGAATTTTTATATATTCTATGAGTCTTTTATCCACTAAATGTATCTTCTCTCACCCTCTGATTTCCTTTTTTTCCCCCTCTCTCATATTGAAGTCTTGGTTGAACAGAAGTTCTTAATTTTAATGTAGTCTATTTTATTCTCTGTTTCTATAAGTCTAGTGCTATTTTGTGTTCTTTAAAAAGATTTAACCCCAAATTCATGACCTTTTTTTTTCCCTGTCATCTTGAGGGTTTTATTTTCTTATTTAGAACAACAGTTCCCCTGGAATTGATTTTTGTATAAGGTGTGAGGTAGCAGCCAAGTTTCATTATTTTGCTTTCATACAGATTTATAGTTTACCTACCTCATTCTCTACTGCATTGCAGTGCCACTTTAGAATACATTATTATGTCTCCATTTGTGTAGGACTGTATTGGACTGTTGTATTCCTTTCACCTATGCATTTATCCTTCTGCCAGTAGTTTGATATTTTAATAACTGTGAACTATTTTAAGTCTTGATATCTGTGTAAGCTCTCCACAGTTCTCTTCTGAGAATTTGCATTTCCATATAAATTTTAGAATAAACTTTTTATTTCTAAAAACCAGGTATTTTGATTGGAATTATTTTTAATCTATATATCAATTTGGGTAGAATTAATATATATATTCTTCCAATCCATAAATATCAGTATTCCCCCATTTACTGAGAATTTCTATAGTTTTTAAATTAATGTTTCTGCAGTTTTACTCTGTTGAGATCTTGCATATCCATTTTCAGATTTATTGACATGTTTTTAATGACATATTTTAAATAGTATATTTATTTTATTTTTCCCTGAATGTTGCTTGCCAGCATTTAAAGTTACAATTGACTTTTAAAAATTGATTCTGAATTCAGTGGCCTCTTAACATTCACTTATGAAGGCTAATGACTCATCTAGAACTTTTTTATAGTTTAAAAATATATTTTATATTATCTGTAGATAGTAGTGATTTTATTTCTTCCTTTCCAAGTTTCTAAAGTAGTATTTCTTTTTTATTGCTGTCCTATGCCAGTTAGGACTTCCAGTATAATTATAGAACTGGTGATAGTGGATATGTTGTCTCATTCCTTATTTCAAAGAAAAAGCTTTTTGTAATTCACTAATAAGCATTATATTTACGATAGGATTATTTTTAGAATTGACCAAATATGATCATGTTATTTTTTTATCACTGAATAAGATTTGATAATGATTTATTTAGGATATTCTTAAACTTGTTTATGAGTGAGTTGACTTGCTTGTTGTAATGAGTAACCTAGAGATGATAATATACAATTTGCCTTATTAAAGCTCATTATAAATGATACCTTTATGTTTAGTGTGATGACATTAGGGTACTTTAATATCATTTATCTACATCTTTACTTATATGCCATTGTTGTCTTGCATTGGAATCCAATATATAGTTTTGACATCACAATATATTACTGTTATTGAGTACATAGTCAAGGATTATTTTGATAAACTCATATATTTTATCATTGATTTGCTTTGTATTATATCTTTTTAAAAATTTTTTAACATACATACATTTATTTATTTATTTATTTATTTATTTATTTATTTATTTATTTATTTTGAGAGAGAGGGAGAGACATAGTGAAAGTGGGGAAGGGGTAGGGAGAGAGGGAGACACAGAATCCAAAGCAGGCTCCAAGTTCTAAGCTGTCAGCATCGAGTCCAATGTGGGACTCGAACCCACAAACCGTGAGATCATGACCTGGGCTGAAGTTGGATGCCCAACCATCAGAGCCACCCAGGCACCCCAATGTATTACATCTTTTATTTGGGGATCATTTTGTTTATGCATAAAAGCACATTTTGAACATCTTTTAGTTGATAGTGATAAATTATCTCATTTTTTACTTGTCAAAAAATAATTTTTTAAAAATTATTTTTTTTAATTTTTTTAACGTTTTTACTTATTTTTTTGAGACACAGAGAGACAGAGCATGAATGGGGGAGGGGCAGAGAGACAAGGAGACACAGAATCGGAAGCAGGCTCCAGGCTCTGAGCCATCAGCCCAGAGCCCGAGGCGGGGCTCGAACTCACGGACTGTGAGATCGTGACCTGAGCCGAAGTCGGATGCTTAACCGACTGAGCCACCCAGGTGCCCCAAAAATTATTTTTTTAAAAAAGTTTATTTAAAAAAGTTATTTTGACTAGTTATAGAATTATAGGTTGATCGTTTTTGTTTGTTTTTTACCTTCTAGTACATTGAACTTTCAATATGTCTTCCAGCTTCTGTTGTTTCCGTTAGGAAATTGTTTTTATTATATTTTTTATTTCTTTGAAACATTTTGTCTTCTTTTCCTCTGATTATCTTATGTTTTCTCTATATCTTTGTTTTTTAGCAGTTTTACTATGATAATGCCTAGGTGTTTTAACTTTATTTTATATTATTGTGCATTAATTTTCTTTTATCTTTTTGAAATTTTTATTTAATTCTAGTTAGTTAACATATAGTCTAATACTGGTTTCAGGAGTAGAATTTAGTGATTCATCACTTACATATGACACCCAGTGCTCAACACAAGTACCCTCCTTAATCCCCATTATTTATTTAGCCCATCCCTTGCCCACCTCCCCATCCAACAACCCTCAGTTTATTCTCTATAATTAGGAGTCTCTTATGGTTTGCTTCCTTCTCTTTTTCCTTCTTTCACCTACGTTCATCTGTTTTGTTTCTTAAATTTCACGTATGAGTGAAATTATATGGTGTTTGTCTTTCTCTGATTGACTTACCTCACTCAGCATAATACACTCTAGCTCCATTCACGTCATTGCAAATGGCATGTTTTCATTCTTTTTGATGGCTAAGTAATATTCCATTGCATATGCGCGCACACACACACACACACACACACACACACACACATATATACATAGATATATACACCACATCTTCTTTACCCATGCATTAATTGATGGACATTTGGGCTCATTCCATAATATGGCTATTGTTGGTATTGCTGCTGTATACATAAGGTTCATGTGTTCCTTTGAATCAGTATTTTTGTATCCTTTGGGTAAATACCTAGTAGTACTAGGTCATAGGATAGTTATATTTTTAACTTTTGAGGAAACTCCATACAGTTTTCCAGAGTTGCTACACCAGTTTGCATTCCCACCAACAGAGTAAGAGTGTGGGAAAAGATAGAGATAAATTAATGTGTTTAGTACAATAGATTTCCCTAGGATTCAACTGTGTCTTTTTTCATTTTTGGCTTTACTATGTAGCCCAGTGCTAATTATGGGAGGATACTTATTTTGATTGACTAAATGACTCTTTGGAAAAACTTAAGTTTTTAAAAATATTTTAAATAAGAATAATGTTAAAAATTAAAATCATGCATTTACATAAGCACTTGTACAATATCCTACATAAGAAATACGCTAAGTTAATTTTAGGGATTATTTATGTTGGAAGTATTTCTTGGGTACAATATTCACAATTGGGTGCAGTCTTCACAATCATGAACAAAAATATTCATTAAACATACTGAATAAAAGTGTGGACTCTGAGAAAATTAATGTAGGAAAATCATGGAATGTGTTAATATAGACAAATACTTGGCAGTTCTAATGAATCAAAAATAACTCTACCAATCATTTGTGTGAACACTACCTAGTAGAATCATCAGAGGGATTGTACATGGAGGAATTGAATCCAAGAATATAAAAAATATTGGAACTCTACTAGTGAGGAGGAAGGACAGTATCAATATTCACAGTCCAAGAGCAGAGTTAGTTCATCAGGGTTTCATGTTTTAGTTTATCTACTGTAAATTTTGTAACTGAGGTTATTGACATCACTTTTTTAATTTAGTTATTTCCTCAGATGTTGTAGAAACAAGGATATTAAAATATTCTGAGTCCTGGAAGAGAGTAACATTTCATCTCGTTTGAAATCATATCCTACTCTGAAGCCATGTGTATGTGGGACCGGGTAAAGGATTAGAATAGGAAGACTAGCTAACTGATCCTTCCCAAGATGGGCATTGGTGAGACATTGCATTAAGATGGAAAGGACATGGGCTCTGAAATCAGGCTGATTTGGGTTCAAAAACTAATCGGACCACCTGCTAGTTCTATTCTCTTAATTATTTCAGTCTTAGCCTTGAAATGGAATAATGATGTTTTGAGTCAAAGTAAAAGTTAGCAGCTGTGATTTTTAACCTGGTCCCAGCTTTTCACTTTAACTTCCTCACTTGCCACTCTCTGTGCCCCTAACATATTCTTCTGCCACACGGAATTCTAAAATTTCTTGAATATTCCAAATGTTTTTTAATCTGTGAGTTGTTTCTCCCCTTCTCTACATGTAACTGTGCCTGCTTAAATCCTATTCCTTGAGGTCTCAATTTAGATGCCACTTTCTCAGAGAACCTTCCCTCAACCTCCAGATTAGGTTCAGTGTCCTTCTTTGTTCTTACAGAACCCAATCATGTACTTTTCATACTGTGTTAAAGTTGCCTATTTATTCATCTATCTTTCTTACTACATTGTAAGAGGGTAGGGAGTATGTCTTTTTTATTGTTAAATTACCAGTGCCTGTTACTAAGAGGGGACTCTATGAACCTTACTGAGTAAATGACTGAATGTTTACTTGGGATTCATCCATAAACATGACACAACTGGTAAATAGAATTTTTGGTTTAATGGGCATAGCATTCCAAATATGGAAAAATATATTACATAAGTAGTTACAAAGAAGGTCGTTGAAGTACAATTATAGGTGTTACAAAGAAAAATAATGGTAGTAATAAAAGCCTTTAACAGAGAATCTTGGCCAAATCCTGATTGGAGAATTGTCAATCTGTTATGGCTAATCTTATATGTTGACTTGACTAGGCCATAGTACCCAATATTTGGCCAAACACTAGTCTAGGTGTTGCTGTAAAGGTATTCTTTACATGAGATTAACATTTAAATCAGTAGACTCTGATTAAAAGAGATAGCCTTCATTATATATGGGTAGGCCCCACCCAATCAGTTGAAGGTCCTCCAAGAAACAAAACAAAACAAAACCTAAGCTTCCCAAGGAAGAATGAATTCTGTCTCCACACTGCCTGTGAACTCAAGATAACATCAACTCTTTGTTAGATTTCCAGCTTGTCTTGAGAAATTTTGGACTTGTCAGCTACCACCATTGTGTGAGACAATTTCTTAAAATAATCTCTATTTATATGTACATATCTTTTTTATTCTGATTCTCTGGAGAACATAACTATATACAACCATAGGAAGATGACAGTGAGGAAGTAATGTTTGGTTTGAACTTTGAAAAAGAAGGAATTAGTAGTGGAGAGAGTAGAAGCCACATTCCAACAGAAAGAAAAACATGTCCAAGGGCCACATTCTACCAGAAGGAAACATGTCCAGAAGCCACATTCCATCAGAAGTAAAAATGTGCCCAAGGGTGGGAAGACACTGCATCTTCAAAGAATGAATACAAAGAATAAGGGATTTGCCATGAAATTTGTTGGATAAGGCAAAGAGGGTCAGACCATGCAGAATTGGTGATTTCATTTGGAGAAAATTCACAGAAGACCATCTTTATTTGTTTTTGACAGTTATTAAACTATTTTATAAAATTAGGCCTATATACATTGGTATTAGCCACAATTAAAATCATCTGTACCTTTTTTTTTTCCCTCTACATTAATGGTATGATCAAAAGTGAACAACTACCTGCTTTTTACTACCCAAACTCAGGCACATTCTGGGAAAGGTAATGGAAACAAATCCCATGATGCTTAAATGGATGTTTGAAAATGTGAGAAAAGATCAAATATCTACTACATTGAATCAAAACATCAGTAAAATATTAGCAGAGCTTGAGTGAGCCTGACAAAAGTTCACAAAACAATTCACTTGAGATAATGAGAAGGAAGTTCATGTGTGAGGCAGGCAGAACGACATTCAGATTATTTAATATTCCTTAGTTATTGTACTTTAAAAAATACAATTTGGCCTTATCCTAAAATGTCAGTGCACATTTTTGTAAATTTCACTGCACATCTATTCATTGTGTAGCTTCTTTTAGACCTTTTAATGCTTTGTGCGTGTTCTCAGTATTGTCAAATATTTCTGAAACCATACATGTAGTAGTGTTAAAGAAGTAGGAAAAAGTAAAAGGGTAAAAGAAAAAATAAACAATGCAAAAAATTGAAACAGTTTTATTATAGGTACCTTTATAATAATCCAAATAAAAAAATCAAAATATACTTTAAAGGAAAGGATATGAAAACAAAGGAACACATTAGGTGTTTCCTATTTTTAAGTCAGTATTTCATGATTAAAAATTGACTGTGATAGTGGTATAATGAATCCTTTAGGACAAAGCTGAACATAAGCTACTTTTTTTCTAAGAACTTAGTGAAAAATCTTATATAGGATGTGCATTAATTTCTGCACCTTGTGGAGAGGCCTAACCAGTTGGGGTGACAGCAATGAGGACAGGAAGGTGATGGCCCGGATCTACCATTAATCAAGTGGCCAATGCCTATGGAGCAGAAATGGCTGACCAAATCTTGATGGTAAATGAAGTGAGTCTGTAACAAATGGAGAGTTAATTTTCAGTCAATTATACATTGGGCCATGGAGTTAATTTAATTAAAGGGCATTTGCATTTTTCCTCCAGTATTATTGAAGTATAACTGACATATAACATTGTGTAAATTTAAGATAATATAATGACTTGATATACATATATAGTGAAATGATTACCATAGTAAAATTAGTTACATCTATCATCACCTCACAGTTGTACTGTGTGTGTGTGTGTGTGTGTGTGTGTGTGTGTGTGTGTGTGTGTGTTGAGCACACTTGAGGTGTAGTCTCTTAGCGGATTTCAAGTATATTATAAAATATTGCAATTGTAGTCACTCTTCTGTATATTAGATCCCCAGAACTGATTTGTCGTATAATTGAGAGTTCATATCCTCTGACCCATACCTCCCCAATTACCTCACTCCCAGCCCCTGGGAACCATCAATTTACACTCTGTTTATATGAGTTCAGCTTCCTTAGATTCCACATTTAAGTGTGATCATATAATATTTGTCTTTCTCTTTCTGACTTATTTCACTTATTAAAATGCCCTTAACGTTCATCCATACAGTCACAAATGGCAGGATTTTTTTATGGCTGAATAATATTTCATTGTATATAGCACATTGTCTTTATCTATTTATCCATTGATGGACACTGTTTCTGTGGCTATTGTGACCAGTGCTGCAATGAACTTGGAGGTGCAGATATCTCTTTGTGATGATTTTATGTCTTTTGGGTCTATACTCAGAAGTAGGACTGCTGAATCATATGGTAGTTGTATTTGTAACTTTTTGAGGAACTGCCATACTGTTTTCTTCAGTGGCTGTGCCAGTTTACACTCCCACCAACAGTACACAAAGATTTCCTTTTCTCTGCATCCTCACCAACCCTTATTATTTCCCGTCTTTTTTATCACAGCCATTCTAAAAGGTGCAAGGTGATATCTTGTAGTTTTGATTTGCATTTTCCTGATGATTAATGATGTTGAGCACCTCTTCCTGTACCTGTTGGCCATTTGTATATCTTCTTTGAAAAAATGTCTATTCAGATCCTTTGCCGATTTTTTAATCAGGTTATTTGTTTGTTTTTGCTCTTGCTTTGCATGACTACCTTATGTATTTTAGATATTAACTCCTTATCAATTGAACGGTTTTCTAATATTTTCTCTCATTATGTGGGTTGCCTTTTAATTTTTTTTCTCTTTGATAAAGCTTTTCAGTTTGATATAGCCTTACTTGTTGATTTTAGCTTTTATTGCTTGTGCTTTGGGTGTCATATACAAAGAAATCAAGACTGATGTTAAAGAGTGTTCTGCCTATGTTTTCTTCTAAGAGTTTTACAGTTTTAGGTCTTATAGCTAAGTCAAATTAATTTTGAGTTATTTTTTGTGAGTAATGCAAGACAGGAGTCAGGTTTCATCCTTTTACATGAATATCAACCTGTAGTTTTCATTTCTTGTAGTGATCTTATCTGATTTTGGTATCAGGATAATGATCGCCCAGAGGAATAAATTTGGAAGTGTTCCCTATTCTTATATTTTCTGGAATAACTTAGAAGAATTGGTGTTAATTCACCTTTAAATATTTAGAATTCACCAGTGAAACTATTTGGTCCTAGGCTTTTCTTGGTAGGAGGTTTTTGATGACTGATTTAATCTCCTTTCTCCTTAATGACATGTCCAGGTTTTCTACTTTCCAATGATTCCACCTTGGTAGATTGTATATTTCTAGGAATTTATCCATATTTCTAGGCTATCTAATTTATTGGTGTATTATTATGATCTTTTGTATATTTGCATTATTGGTTATAATGTCTCCTCTTTCTTTTATAATTTTGAGTCCTCTCATTTTCTCTTGGCTAGTCTACTTAAAGATTTGTCAATTTTGTTTATCTTTTCAAATGACCACCTCATAGTTATGTTGATCTTTTCTATTGTTTTTCTGGTCACTATTTGATTTATTTCTGCTCTAATTGTTACTACATTCTTCCTTCTGCGAACCTTCTGTTTAGTTTGTTTTTCTCTTTCTAGGTCCTTGAGGTGTAAAGTTAGAATTTTATTTGAGAATTTTTTTTTTTGCATTATGCATTTTGTAGCTAAACTGTCTCATCAAAAATTTTAGAATGTGCACAAAGTTGCAGCGGTTAGTCCTGGGGAGTGCCTTAATAAAATTAAGAGTAGGCTCACCTTATAGATACTGGCTCCCATGTTTAAGAATGAACAGTCATCATGGTTTTTCTTATGATAACTCTTTTTTTATTTAAAACCATGACTCCTAGGGAAAATTGGGGTGCAAGTTCAAATTTTGCTGTCTGTTGTACTATTTCATTAATATTCATTTTAAATTGTGGAGGCTTAATGCATATTATTAAGCAACTACTCAATATTTTACAAAAATTATTTCTTTTAATCCCCATAAACAGCTTTATAAAGTGAACATTAATACTCATTTTATAGATTAAAAAATAGCCTAGAGAGGGAAAATAATATGTTTAGAAGAAGAGCTTGTATTCAAACTCATTCTGTTCACCCCCTAAACCTGTGTAATTTCAAGTGCACTCACTTGAGCTAAACGAAATTAGGGTAATTCTTAGCTCAGATACACCCTATTGCTAATGTTGCATTGCAGATGAAATCCAAAGTAATACATAAATAGTATATATTCTGAGAGATTAAAAATAATGACTATGCTCCTGATTCCATGAAATTCTTTGGGAATTCAGCATCATCTTGATAATTTTTCTCATGTTCCTCTTACCTGGGTCACCAACTGGTTTGTCTTTATGTTAATCCTGAAGCTTTTCCTCCCTAAAATCTCATCTCTTCATATTCCCAAATGGCTGTGTGAATTTTTGTTGTTGTTGTTGGCTAATATTGTGATAAATTGTCTTTTTATCTTTATCTTTTGTCTTTTTTTTTTTTTCTTTTTTTTTGGTTAGCCTGTTGTTGTTCTGGATGATTGACAAGAAGATAGATCAGGTAGATTAGATGATGCTGAGCATCCATGATACTGTTGATTGCCACACCTTTAAAATCCTGCTTGTAGCCACTGGAACAAGAAAAAGAAGAGATAACCACTGAATCCTTGACTTTCAACAGCCTGGCCACCTTCAACATTTAATAACTAACTACTCAAGAGCTTCTTATTTTCAGATAGAGTATTGCTATGGTGCTAAGAAATGCTAGCTTTTAAACTTAGCTGTCACATGATTTGTGAGTGGAAGTGTATAGGTCTCATCAAAAATACTGACAATGGTCAAAAGATCACTTATGGGAATAAAAGTTATGCAACATCTGGGCCAGTGACCAGCAATATTGTTCAAGGTCCAGGAATTGGCTTACTTCAGTTAGGACTGTGTTGTTCTGGAGTTTCTTCTGTTTAATACTGTTTGGTGATCTCTTTCTTTTTGCCACTTCCAGGTTGCATTTCAGAATTATTTCATTTAGTACAGTGCATATGTATAGGTATTGAGCATATGTGAAGTTAGATCACCAGGGACATGACTAACCTAAGAATTAGGGCAAGTTCTCTAAGTTAGAGACTTAAGTCCTTTGGAAATAAAGGATTCCTTATTTCTTCAACCCTGAGACCACTTCTGAGTTTTAATCTACTTTAGTCTATTCACTGTACATCCCTCTCTCACCAATATCATCTTGACTATGTAGTAATCACATATCTAATTCAATTAAAACCAAGATTCTAAGGAACAATTTGAATAGAACTGATCAACATAAATAATTGCCATTTTTGTTCACTTCCTTTGTGCAGCAGACTCAACACCTTGAGAAATTAGCAACAAGAACTTTAGTTGTGAATTTTCTTGCCAGCAGTGTTTGTTATGTAACTACATAAAAGTACTGAACTCCTGTTTTCTTACTAAAATTCTCTTTCTTCACTGAGAAATAGATAAGCTGCAACTCCTGATTAATTGTATTATAGAACAAACAATTATGGAGAAGCAATTTGGTTTTAAAAATTAAGCTATTGGGGGGGGGTAGCTTTGATTAAACCTCATAAAGTAATAAATCAACCACGATGTCCATACAGAACAGTGCTGATTTTTGTTTTTCTTGGGCAGCCAGCCTTTGGTATTGGATATAAGATATTATACCCACAGAAGATTAGTGAATGGCAGTTTAAAAATTATAGTAGTTCTTTGCTGCATGAAAAGAGCTTTAAAAAAAATTTTTTTTTGTTCAAATAACATTGCCTCCTGAAAATGACAAAAATGAAACAACTAGCTATCTTAATTTCAAGCAGTGTTATCTCAAGCAACAATAGCTCAAGGATTTTGTTTTTTTTAATGACCTAACCCTGGGGGTAAATGATTGATAATGTTTGCTTTGCAGTCTCACCAGTAAAATCTTATTAGGAAATGATCTATTCATTTTTTTTGTGATAGAGTACTTTGAATAAAATAATATTTAGGCAATATCTAATATGTACCATCCTTTCCCAGATATACCTAAAGTACAACAAACAGTGGGCTCTAAACAGTGGGCCTCTTCTAACGCAAATCACTGTTTTTCCACAACAGAAATTTTGCTTCCTCTTTCTCATAGCTTCTACTTAGGTAGCCAAAGTTAAATGATTCTTGAGATCGCGATGTTGTCATAAAATTGTGTGGATTATTTTGTAGGAATATCATAATTTTGTTAAGTTAGCCAAATATACATATTTAGAAGTACACATTTATTATACATACATATATAAATGAAAATAATTTTGAAACCCTATTTATTTCTATAGTTTCTATCAGTCTGTAAATTTTAAATATAGTTTTCTGAATTACAACAAAATAAAATCAAATCATTTGGAGGCATTCTATCTAAAATCCAGAATTTATTGACTCTATGGTATGATTTGGAAGATTTGAACTGTGCTATGTTAACATAAATTAATACCAACTTAATTAAAAAAATTTTTTACATTCATTTTTGAGAGACAGAGAGAGACAGAGCACAAGTGGGGGAGGGGCAGAGAAAGAGGGAGACACAGAATCTGAAGCAGGCTCCAGGCTCTGAGCTATCAGCACAGAGCCCAATGCGGGGCTCAAACTCAGGAATCGCGAGATCATGACCAGAACTGAAGTCGGACACTTAACTAACTGAGCCACCCAGGCGGCCACCCAAATTAATTTTAAATGTTTTTATTTTTACTTCTGTCCTATTAACTCTAAATCATTTTCAAAGAGAGTACATTGTATAAAGTAAGATTTTTGGAGTTTAAGCTTCTATGACAGTTCCTTAACAAATTGATTCTTGAGAACCTTCATTAATAAACTGCAGTTTATTTATTATAAAATAAGAAGTGAGTTGTTTTCAAGGATTTTAGTTCTGGTAGTAATATCCTATAAATAAATTTTATGGAAACAGACCTTTGTTTTGTTTTGGAAGACATGTCAGTTTGGGCACCTTACCATATCTAGCAGCATTGATTGACCTGTTGAGTACTTGGTGTAATGAACTTAGCTACAAATCCTATTTATATCAGACACAAATTTACAATTACATAAAATGTCACTTTGAAATACTTTATGAGCAGAATATTTTTAAAAATGAGAAAACTAAAAAGAGGGCCATAAATAAGAACCGAGAGGACATTAAAAACAATTGGGATCATAAGGTCAAGGCCCTCAGTCAGTCTGGGTTTCAGGTCAGACTGATGTGAGACAGAAGAGCATTATCATTATCCTGTAATTACACTTTACACTCGAGAACCTTTCAATACCACAAAACTTCAAGTTGTTTTGCGTGATTTACATGCCAACCAGTGATACAAGGTGAGAAGGAAGAGGGTTCATCTACATCTAAGTATCAAAGCACACTTATTTTTGACATACATGTGTTTATTTTCCTTTTCTTTGGGCTAATTTCTTTTTAGAGAGGTGTCACTAAGCATGGAATGAAAAGAAGGAAAAAATATATAGACAGAGCAAATATGCATAAGCAAATTGAATTAATTAGGAAAAAAAACAAACTTTATTCCTTGCTCTAGGATTCAATATGACTTTGAGAGTACATAATCTCTGCAAGAACAATTTGGAAAATAAAAGAATGGTATTCTACTTTGAATGTATAAAATAGATTAAGTGTTCTGAACATAATAATAAACTCAGAAAAATAATGAAGTTCACTCTGATGCTAATATGCAAGCACCAGGGGGGGCCTACGAAAAATATAACAATAAAATCTAGTTTCACATTAATTATGCCATTTGACAAACTGAACATTGAGTTGCTTATGTCCAATAGCCCTTATATAGGCAAGATCACAGACAGTCTGAGATGTAAAAATGCTGGAAATCCATCTTCCCGGGAGGATTTTTGCCAATTAGTTTGGGACTAAAGAATCCTGCCAGGCATGAGGCTGCCCAGCAAGGTAGAGGATCAGAAACAAGAAAAAAGAAATATTTTATGAGAGAGCTAAAAAATCAGCAACTCAGCTGGCAGCACAAAACTATGCTTGAAAGCAACTTTAGGATTTGGAGGCTTTCATAATGGATTGCATTATAATTTTAGAGGTCTGTTTGGGGGAGATTTGCTATATCTCTGGCATTAGAAAATTGTGTGAAGATTATATGTTGTATTTATTTACTATGATAGGCTGCACCTAATGAAGAATCTTGTCAAGTGCTGTGCATATATTACAGTGCAGTTGATCGGAACATTATGGGCCCATTTTGTCACTTTAAGATCAGGAAAATATTCCTGGATATTTAGACATTTGTAACAATTGATGAGATGAATCCTTATTTTCTAAGTCTTTATTTGGAGATGAAACATCATGATACATGGGACAACTCTCTACTCATAAAAACAGAACCCGAAATATGAATATAACTTTCAAATAAATGAGCAGCTTTGTCACACAGAAAGAATTAGGATATGAACTTTATACATATGAGTTAGCTACATCACTTCTAAAGAAAAATGGGAAATACGTTTTATTTTCAGTATTTTTTCATTCCTTATTTCTAAATCTTTAGCCTTGGTTTTATTCTGAGATATCAGAAGTCCATGCTTTTTGGGTGGAGGATGGCATTCTACCTACTCTTTGAAAAACTACAACTGTGCTTGCCTTCATTGGGCATTTGTCAATTTCTGATTTGTGTGTCATGATACAATGAAGGATAATTAAATGGAAGGATTAGTAATTGAATGACAAAGCCAGGAGAATTTAGGAATCATGAATTCACTCTGTGATCATAAATGAGCTGAATACCCTGACTGTATTTGATACTTTTTACTATTTTCTTTCTGAAATTCTTGACTTCCTTGGCCTGGGTGATACCACACTCTTCTACTTTTCCTATTTCTTTTTGGGGGTAAGAAGCAGAGAAAATCCTCAATATATTCCAAAACACTCAGGAGACCACTAAACATCCTGTAAATATGCAATATTTATATTTATTGGATGATTAGCAAACTGTAGAGAGGTGACCAGTTACTGGGGAATAGATGAACACTCATCTGACAAGAAATAAGTTCTAGAAAGAAAATTGTCCTAGTACATAAATTAACTTTATGAATTTAAGGTCCAGAAAATTTAAGTTTTTGAATACTTATCAGTCAGAGTCCAAGCAGAGAAACAGAATCAGCAGGAGATGTACACTAACATATTTATGGCAAAGAATTTCCTTAACATTTGAATGTTGGCTAGACAATTCCAAAATCCACAGGACTGGCTGTCAGAAGGGCAGACTAGAACATTCAGGCACAGGCTAACACTGTTCTCAATGCACAGAATTCCTACTTCTTCAGGAAAGCCTCAGTTCTGCTCTTAGTGCATTTCAACTTAGTGAATCAGGCTCACACAAATTATCAGGGATAATCTCCCTTACTTAAAGTAGACTAATTATGGACTTTAATCACATCTGTAAAATACCTTCTGAACAACACCTAGATTAGTATTTGGTTGAATAACTGATGACTGGAACCTAACCAAGTTGACACCTAAAACTGACACACAAGTAATTCTCATAGGACTTTCTGGCATAGAAAAAGAGAACTTCAGATATAGTAAGCGTTGAGCATTAACTCAAACTTTGCCTGCTATTACCTATGGGATTCTGAGTAAATTACAAAACCTTTCTGCGCTGTTTTATTCTAAAATTTGATATGTTCTTGTTAATGAACTTTATCATTACCAAAATGGAGGTAGTATTAACCCATTTCTTGGCACATAGTCGCCATGAGTACTCTACCCTTAGCAGTCAGATCTTAGGGTTAGTACAGTGATGTTTCTAAATAACAGTGCTTTGTACAATTTTAAACCAGCAAAAAAAAAAGAGTGGCAAAAGCAATGATGCAGAGGTGACAAAATATATTGAAGCTTCTATAAGGTATATTCTCAAGGTTGTTGGAATGAGGCCTAACATTGAGTGTTGTCTGAATTAGCGAGCTATTGTGACAACTTGTCACATCACTTGATCATTTTGAATCTCAGCTTAGTCCCCTGTAAAATGGGCAAATAACTACTTGTTTTATTTATTTTATAGGTTAAAGAACAAATAAAAAATGTATATGAATGAACTCTGTAAACAGCTGTCATATTTATAAGTTTTTAGTCTTGGGAATTTGAGAATTATTATAAAGTAAATTTTATTTACTGTTTCTTTTTTAAAAAAGTTTATTTAGTTTTGAGAGAGAGGGAGCATGCATGTGAGTGAGGAAGGGGAAGGGACACAGAGATAGGGAGACAGAGAATCCCAAGCAGGCTCTGTACTGTCAGTGCAGAGCCCCATGTGAGGCTCGATTTCATGGACCATGAGATCATGACCTGAGCCGAAATGAAGAGTCAGATACTCAACCAACTGAGCCATCCACGCACTGCTATTTACTGTTGATTTCCTATAATCTTGATAAACTAAGACTCTTCCAAGTATCAATTTATTTTTAAAATCTATGTCTAAATTTATTACATATATAAATATAAAGAGTCCTATGATTTCTGATTTATTAGTCTCATTTCATTTGTCATTAATTTTCTTACTATGAAAGGCATATACAACTCTTTGTTAATAAAAATAGTTGGGGGAAGTAATAGAAGAGGCATGTCTTAAAGATCATTCTAATCAAAATTAAGTAAATTTAAAGTAACATAAAAACTCTTGTTCATTTGACCAAATTTAATATTAAATAAATTAAATGAAAAGTTTTAGTTCCTTTATGGATGGAATTTTTTTTTAATTTTTTCAATTTATTTTTGAGCAAGAGAGAGCACATGTGTACGTGAGTAAGTGGGGGAAGAGCAGAGAGCAAAACACAGAATCCGAAGCAGGCTCCAGGCTCTGAGATGTCAGCACAGAGGCCCATGCGGGGCTCAAACTCACAAACTATGAGATCATGACCTGAGCCGAAGATGGATGCTTAACTGACTGAGCTACCTAGACACCCCCTTGAATTTTTTTTTTAACTGTAAACATCATTTGTGCTTTCTATAATCATAATATTTCAGATCTAAAACATTACTTTTTACATACTAATTTGTCATTTATTTGTAATTGGGGTCACTTATATCCAGCTGCATCTGTAAGTCTGTCTAGCACAGAATGGGTATGTGGGTTTTCATGGATCAATGTACACAAACAAGCACACATGTTCTATTTATAACTAGTTCCCCTTGTTGCCAGTAGTTGGTAGGGGATAATACCCCAGAGCAAAATAATTGTTGCAGTTGATATGACAAAAAGCACTTTGGATGGCAGGACAAATTTTGTAGATTCTTAACTTTGTTGGATTGAAGATCAGTAAATGGGATTAAGTAGTTTCTCAATTAAAGACATTAAACAACTCAACAAAGAAAATTCTTGATCTAGTCTAGAGTAGGAGAAATTCAAAGATGTTTTAAAGTGTGTGATTCATTTAGTTGCATTATTTGGGTGACTATTTTAAGTAGACTCAAAGACACATTTAAATCTTAGATTTGACTGAATGACCTTAACCTTATGTAAACATTGTCCTAATATAAATACTTAAAATGTAAATTTTAGGAAATTGTATATCGAGGAGAGTCTTTCCATTTGTAACCACCCAGTTAACTAGTGAATTAGCTCGACCCTTTCCAATTCAGAACCAGTTTGGAATAAGAAACTCTCATTATAATTTACCAATGCCTAGATATGTAACAAAGCAAGTATAAAAATATTATTTATAGAATCTAGGTGGGAGATATATAGAAGTGCAATGCACAGTTTTTTCAACTCTGAACTCTCAAAAATTTTAAATTGGGTATTATTTCTTGCAAATACCATATAGTTTTACAGCAGTAGATAAACTATTCATGAACTCTGTATTTTTGTATTCTAATACCTGTAGAAATCTTAACTAAAAAATACATATAGTCATTTAATTCTTATGTCTAGTTTTTGTCATTTTGTCCAAAGGGTTTATGTTGCCAAAAATAATTCTTGCCAGTTCCAAAATGGAACATCCTTGTGTATACATAAACCCACATGAAGAAATCATTATTGGCCTGTTTGGAAGGATGTATATACGTTATGTTAACAATTATGGGTTGGTTACTCTTCAAGCAGAGTGTCTTACTCACAAATTAGTGACACAAGATGGGTCTCCCCCTCCCTTCAATTTATACTGTATGACATTTCAGTTGAGTTCTATATTTATGTTCCTTTTTTATTTTAATTTTTTTGCCATATAATATTTTAAGTTTAATCAAAAGTCAACTTAGAAAGGCCATTCTGCCTAAGGGATATTTTTCCATTAAGTATTATGACATATTGGTAGCCTTGAGGGATTATTGGTTTTTGAAGAAATATTAACAGCTGGAAATTTGCATTTTAATACAGTTCTCCTCAGCTACTCAAGCAATTTTATTTTTAAGAACTGTGACAGGTTTCAAAGCTTTAGTTCTAAAGCAATCTAGCCAAGTAGAGCTAATTTTTGTAATAATTTTATTACAAATAACTAAGTTTCTAATAGCTTTTTTTTTTACCTGAAAATTTTAGTTTGTGATGTCAGGGAAATCAACACCCAAATTTTATATATGTACTAAAACCAGACTTGATAATTGGAACAAGTGAGGAAGAATTCTTTTTAAGTCCCTACTTTGAAAAATTGAGGAATAAGAAAATAGCACATCTAATTAGCTTTCTCTGATTAGTAGTTAAAAATGAAGTTGATGCAAAGCAACCCTTCACAACAATTGTTTCAGTCTATCTAGGTAGTTGTCTCTTAGGGAAATGATTCCTGGGAAAGAAGAAGATGCTGTGAAATGAGAATGGAATCCTTCCCCCTTGATCCTTGTATTAAATACATACTCAGAATTGCTATTGAAATTAATTGAGGATTTTGGGTCAGGATCAAGCAACTTACCACTTAGAATGATAGCAGTGAATAGTACTGAATGGTAGCCTTTAAAATTACAAATGGATTTTTCCTCTAAAATTGACTAAGTGGCTAAATACCTTAAGATGGTGTAATAGGGAACACCAACTTCCCCTTTTCATTTTCAGTCTGAAATGAAAATTTAATTTGTTAGCCAAATCTGAGATGACAGGGCGACAGCATGGACAATTGCTCATTTGTTAATGACCAAATCAAATAACCATGGTTTCAATACAATACATTCTGAGAGAATGGAAGACTGGAGAAGAAAAAGTAAGAAAAAGGTGCCTGAACTTTGAGCAAATGGATATGTGCAGTTCTTATAATATTAAATTGGCATTATCACTAATATAAAAGTTTTCCAAAAATTCCAAGTTTGCAAATGTTGTTACTTAATAGATCACTAAGTACTAACCCTACAACTTTTTTTTTAAGTTCACCCATATTTGATCATTTTCTTTAATATTTAATTCTATTCAATAGAGTAAAAATATATAAACATAAATTAGCCATGGTAAACTAAGAGTTTCTCTTCTTTGGGTAACATTATTTTGTTGTTTGTTTAGAAACATAAGGCAAATGGTAGGAATAGTTTCTGGCAATGTCTTAAGTAGTGCCTATGGCATTCTTTTGCTAGGTGATATTAAATTAAAAAAAAAAAACAGCAAAGAGCTAGAATCCTATTCAAAAATACAGTGTGACCAAAAGAGATCACTGTTTCCTGGATATAGGTTAATAATTACTTTACCAATGTAATTCAAGCCAGAGTGGGTTTTTAGGTCTAAATTATATGACTATCTGAGTGTATCACCTGCACTCTATTGCTTAGAAAATATGGCCAGTAATGTCTATTGATGATAGAATTTTTATGGGCAGTGTCAGATATAAAAACAGAAATCAATCTATGACAAAAATTTTATTGGCTTATGGGATATTTGCTTATAATACTTGACTTTTAGAACACTACATAATCTGTGGTGTTTGTACTATATTATGACTGTGAGTACCTTTTTTTTTTTTTAAGTTTATTCACTTATTTTGAGAGAGAGAGGCAGAGCATGAGCAGGAGAGGGGCAGATAGAGAGGGAGAGAGAAAATCCCAAGCAGGCTCTGCACTGTCAGCACAGAGCCCAATGTGGGGCTCAAACCCACGAACTGTGAAATCATGACCTGAGCCAAAACCAATAGTTGGACTCTTAACCAACTGAGCCACCCAGGTGCCTCTGACTTTGAGTATCTTATCAAAATTTTGGTATATTAGAAAAGGCATGTGCCTTGGAATTATATATAAATAGGATTATATTCTGTTTATATCATTGTAACAATGTGATATAGATAAGTATTTATAAACTTCAGTTTCCTCTTCTCTAAAATGGTGATTATTCTTGCTCTTCTCTTAAGGGGTAAATTGAGACAGAGGATTGAATTAGATAAAGATGATGTAACACTTTGTACAGAAAGTATGCTCCAGTATATATTGGTAAATACTGTTTGTCCATTTTCCTTTGCTTCTGAGAAATATATCTTTATATATCAAAGGCAAAAGACGTTTGGACAGTTCTGATTTAGCTGTGAAAATGCTTGCGCAAAAGGATCTGAGTCTCTGAATATTAGGAAACAAGTACTGTTGGTTGAAAGGAAATTGCAGGAATAAGAAAAATCAGACCTCTAACAGTGCCTTTTGATTTAAACTCCTACAATTTTCCTGGCTTTCCTCCTGCCCTGAGTCCAAATCATACCAGTACAAAACTGTCCCATCAACCCATGAGTTTCTCACAAGTTGGTTTATTTGGTGTTTCATCTCTTTTGTTCCTCTGTGGTTGCTCTTGGGTATAAAGGGAACCAGAAATCTTGAGAGTGCTGGTCCAGCATTTAATAAGAAAAGAAACAACAAAACCATGTGGGCATTTGTGTCAGGCACTGTGCTAGGTGCTGTGTGCCAGCTGGTGAACAAAACAGGTTAAGACTCTTACATTTTAGGATTTACATCTCATTGGAGAGACAGGTTTTAAATAAACATGCAAACCTTACGTACATTATTACATCATGTAATTTTGATGAGAAGAAAAATATATTCTTTGAGAGAAAAAGTGATATTTAAGTTTAGAATTGAGAAATAAATAAGAGCTAGCCAGGTAAAATGGGTTTTGTGGTTGTGACTTGAGCTGATGATGGTATGGCAGAATATTCCAAGTGAGGGGCAAAAGGATGCATGAGGATTTAATGGTGGGAAAAGCCTTGGTTTATTCAAAGACCAGAATGAGACCCATTGCAGCTAAAAGATAAAACACATATGTAGCTTATGAGTACACGGACTCAGCTCTGGTTTTCACTGTTATACCCTGTTATTTGTTGAATAAATACATTCATAGTTAGTGACATCTAATAGATGATGGTCTTTGGTAGGCTCTTATTTCAAGTTTTAGTATTTGGTTTCAAGGCCTAAATTCTTGAAGTATTTAAAGTGATCTTTAAGGTACTTTAACAGTTGTCTTGCTTGGTATTCACTATTCTTTGGATGTATGAGTGTGGGTGTATGTACTTCTTTTCACAGCTTGGGGAATTGTACCTTGTAGTTTTATGTCAGGACAAGCATATTATCCATGTGCATGTGTCCAGAAGTTCCAATATAAAGTATTTTAAAAAACCACAAACAGCTTTTTAAAAAAAACATGTTCAGGTCAAATGTCTGATAAATAGTAAGGCAGAGCAATGACATTCATTAAGCAGCAATGAAGAGGATACTATGTTGGGCATCAGGCAGAACTGAGGCTCGTCTCTGCTTTGCCTTAGTAGCTGTGTGTGCCTAAGCAAATTGCTTAACCTTTTCTGTGACTCAGCTATCTCACATATGAAATAAATCTAAACATAATATAAGTAGCCAGTGAAATGTTGAATGAGTTCAATCTGAGACATGTGGAAAATGACAAGTAAAAAAGGCCACAGAGGAACCCAGATAGATGTGACACAATCCTTCTCCGAGTCATAGGTAGGCAGATGCTTCGGAAGTGACTACACAGACTTATTTTAATCCATGGTGTACATATGCAGGTTTGATGTGTATATTAAAGTAGACGTAAAAGTAATAAGTGTTATGACAGGTATGTATAAATTGACAACAGAGGATAGAAGAGGAAAAATGTCAACAAACAAATATACATCCACAGAAAATAAAATAGTCTGGGGGTACATGAAGTGGTGAGGGAAAATGACCCCTATATCTGCATAGGTTCACAGGAAAGTTCTATATAACAGCATAATGCAATGGTTATAAATTATGAAGACTTGGGTTGCTGAATAATTATTCAACTTAAAAATCTAAAGGCTTTCTACCTTTCAGGAGTTCTCAGTTTAGTAGGGGTAGGAAATATTTTAGAAATGTTCTTAGGAAGGTGAAAGATGTGTGTGCTCATAGGAACCAAGGAAAAGAGGGAAAAATGCCTCCTCTTGCTTAGGTCATGCAAGCCTTTCAAGGAAGGTGACATCTGTGGATGTGTTCTGATCTGAGAGACTGCTGAGAGATCATCCTTGGTATACCTGACAAACTCCCTCAACTGTGAATTGTTTATCCAGCTAAGCCATTTAAGTATGACCTAACATTTTCTTAGTCTTTATATATCCCATTGAATCCTTTCAATCTCTAAAATCCAATGGAGTAGTAAAACATTTGCAAAACATGGTTGGGATCTTTGCACTAAAACTCATTTATGAAAGCAAATGATGTCATTATAAACTTATTCCTCTGTGTTTCTTATATACTTCTTTCTTGCTTTTCAGTGACCTCAACTAATTTATTTTATTATTGGGTAAAAAAAAAACTTGCTGTGGATGTGAAGATCAAAGGGAAACTGTGATTTGCATTCTTGTTTTCTCTCTGGTTAAAAATAAAATGAGATAGAGTTGGTATCAGTGTACTAGCCCTTTTGGAAATTAATGTAAAAGTATTAGACCCTATTGAAGAAAGAGTGATATTTTAAGTGTCAAAACCCTTGCTAGAAATGAGCCAGTAGGATTTGCCATAGCCAGAAACAGCCCTAGTTCAGTATTTATTAAACAGCAGTATTCAAGTGAGCAGATTAGTAGAAAGGAGTGGAGGAGGAGAATTTGGAACATGAGACAAGGCTTATGGGAGAAGTAAAAGGGGAAAAAAAAAACCACTTGAAATTTATAGGTGGTAAGGGAAAATAAGCCATATATATGACTTATATAACCCAGCCTTTTTAATAATGGCCCATATAATATAGCATTTATATTGTTTATTGTGAGCCAAGAACTCATATATATTAATAAGACAGTTTCATACTGGTTCTAGGAAATACTTAGTAAAAGTATAAACTGTTAAAGTTTTATTTTTTATATATAACTATAGGATCATATGTATTTCCAGTTTGAATTTACATGTTAAGATTTTTTCTATGTATAAAATACTTACACACATTTTATTTCCATTTCAACTCCCAATAATCTTGAAGAGTATAATTTAGACTCCCTCTCCAGATGAGGTCACTGACTTTTAGAAAAAGTTAAATAGTTCAGTGTTAGATAGGTATGTATTATACGTATATTTAGGGAATGGCTGTCATGCTCTAGTGATCAAAGTAGACAATGTCCATATTTTTGCATAGTTTATATTTGAATGTGTTCCTATGGTGGAGGAAGAAAAAAAACCCACACGAATAAACAGGGTAGTTGCATATAGTGATGTGGGAGGAAGGTGATATATGCTTAATTATAAATGGTCAGGGAAGTCATCTCTGAGGAAGTGACATTTGAACTGGGAACTGTATAATAAGAGTCAGGCCAGGTCTGCATGAAAATGTTTCAGGTGGTAATTTGTATCAGGAGACACTGCAGCATTATTTTTATACCAAGTGATCATGACATGGAGAAAAGCCTCTTTGAGTTCTCTATAGCACATAGCTACTTTGAATGTTTGGTGTAGGCACTGCCTTTTAAAAATGTGTGTATGCAGTTATTTCCTATATACATGCTCTTTAGTATTCAAGAGTGTTCTTGTAACTCTGGCAATAATTCTAAGAGTAAGTTTAGTTCAGATTGTGCTTTCTTTCTTTTAAAAAATTCTTACATTCTCTGGCAGCTGTAATACACCATGAATATTAAATTAAAATCAATTGCACACTTACTTATCCTACTCTAGGGATAAAAAGCATAAGCTAACTTGGAATTAACTTCCACTTTAAAAACATGACTTCATTTCAAAAGCTTAGGGTACTATCTGAGAAAGTTTGATATCCTCATGTCTCTTTATTAGAAGTCTTATGCAGCTAGTTTGGGTAGAAATAGGAAAAAAGGAACAGTATTAAAATGTACATCAAGCAGACATGAGATTAACTCAGTTTTTTTTTTTCTGGATATTTTAGTACCTTTAGAGTGTGTAGTAGATCTTGGGATCTTCTCCAAGTATGTGTGTTTTCTTATTCCCACTCATTAAGCAACCATGTTCTTAACTAGGTACAATATTAATACTCACCTATTTAGTGTTCCCCTCAAGGGTTGCCTGCTATATATAAGAGGCTGCACTTAGGAAGTTCCAGAAAAGCCATTTGTTGGAACAAGTAAGATCCTAGGGCTCTGGCTAAGGCTGAGCCACAGGAGCTCAGGCTGACCATGGAGTGGTCAGATATACTCTCAGATTTGAACATAGAGAAATGCATCCTAGTTTATTTATGATCATGATAAAATGTTACTTATAATGATAAAGATATGATTGTATGAAACATTAGAGGGGAAAGGGAACTATAATCCATGCCTTAGGGAAAGGGCCAACTGAAAAGCAAGGACATTCTATCAAGACCAAGGAAGATGAAGCAGAGATAGTGCACAAAAAAGTGGTTGGCTATATGATTTTGTAGGTCAGAATGGATATTTGAGGTGAAGTTAAGAGGTCGTTAGCAAAGGTGTGGTATTGAAAGCTATGGGATGATTGGTATTATTTAGGGAGAAGGTATGGAGGAGATGTAAATCAGAGATGAAAAAACACTAAGGCATTTTGGTGTTACAGATGCCAAAGAAGAAGACTATTTAAAAAAGTGAGAGTTCAGTTATGTTTTATCACTGTTGATAGAAAGGATGAGGACAGAGAAACCTTTATTAAGTTTAGCAGAAAAAAAAAAGTTATTGGTGATCTTCCCTAACACAATTCTGGTACACTCGTGGGGAGAAAGAAGCCTTAGTGAGTGAGGTAGGTTTAGGAGTGATTGGGAAGTGAAGAAATGGAGACTGGCTGTGTATTCAAGGAGCTTTTTCAGGAAGTTGGAATATGAATCTGAAATGAAAATATTGGACAGTAGTTGGAGTGGGAAACAGAAGAGTCAATGAATGTTTTACTTGGGAGATGGGAGATGGTATAGAATTCAGAATGTTTTAACAGTGTTGAGTCAAATCTAGTAAAGGAAGAAAAACATAGAAGGAAACAGCAGTAGGAGCCTAAGTGGAAGGACTGTCCTTTAATTTGAGAAGAACCACTTATTTCTATTTCTAGTTGGGTTGAAGGAAAATGTAGACAGACTTGCAAGAAGGCAAATGTCAGGAAGTTAATAAGTTTCCATTCTCTGAAATATAGCTGGTAGGAAAGGGGTAGAAACCTACTAAGCACTTGAAGCTATTTCAATGCAGCATTTAAAGCCATCAGATTTCTACTCCAGTGGCTTCTCCCTACAGCTTCTGTTTGAGCCTTACATCGTCCTCCATTTACTATCAGTAGAGAATGTAGTGATTCCAAGATGGCCACATCTAGACTACAGAAGACATTTTTTCCCCTTTGTTACCCATCTCTAGGGGATGGGTAAGTGTTTTCAAGGCATTACAAATTGGGCCAGTTGTAAAAATGTGAAGGAAAAAAGACGACCCTGTATAGAATACCATCTATGGATCAGCCATTTTCACTTTAGTCCTACAATTTTCTGTGAAGGAAGGATCTTACTTTAATTTAGGAAACTGAGACATTAAGAAACTAACTAAAAGTCATACAGATAGTAGACAGCAGGGTAGGATTACCCCCTTTTCCTTCAGGAGAAGTATGGTGATATAAATCAACCCAAAAGGTTTCTTCTCCCAAGTTATAGCAACTTGTATAATACTTTGTAGCTCTGGAAACAGAAACTATAAAGTTTCTCTTTTAGATTTATTTAAAACATTATTTTTGTTGACAAATGATTTAAAAGCAACTTCATGAAGAGGACTGTGTTCATATTTAGAACTTCTCTATTGTAATACATGTCGTTTCTTTACAAAATAAATTGTTAAGAAATGTTAAGCACTATCAAGCATAAATGAATAATAAATGACATGAATCATGTTGCTATGTCAGTATTCAGACAATTATATTTTTAAAACAATCTTTTCCAAAATTATTAAGAATAACGACCAGATACATATTCTTCCCCCAAATACTCATAATTACAATTCAATACCCACTTTAAATGACTGAACTGTCTAAAGAAACAATTATCACACGGTTTTTTTTCATACATGAAATCTAACTGTGTTGCCTGACATTTAGTAAACAAGTAGTTAATATTGGTTGGTTGAATGAATTAACAAATGGATATAAAATACAGTCTTTCAATGAACTCTTACTAAATAATACCCATGGCATCTCTGGAAAGGATACTCAGTTAATAAAAAGTGTACTCTTAAAGGTTAGTTCCATACCTGTTAGCTCATCATGTGCTCATACCTCTATCATTTATTCAATTTATGTAGCATTAAATGACAGAATGAAATTACTGTGGTTACAACTCACATCAAATTGATAAAAGGCTTCCAAAACTGGCAAAGGGAAGTCTATAAATGAGTCTACCACTTCTCACTTTTTATTTCAAGTCAAGTATGAATGATTCGTAGCACTTCCATATCTATGACATTTTCATTATTAAAAGTTTATTTAATTATCAGTATTATGCCCTTTTCTATTAAGAACATCATATTTTATATTGACCATTCTTTGTGAATGGAGTTATCAAAGTCATTCAACCCACTTGGAAACCTGAATATTGGTTATATTATGCTGATGGAGTTTGCTATTGACAGGTTAAATAGAATACATTTTCCCAGGGCTCTGGCAACTTGTCCATATATTCAGTTGAACTCTTTTGTGCTAGTAATAGAATAAATATGTACAACTGATTTCTTGTTGTTTCCCATTTATTTCTTTTAGGTTTTGTAGTGGTGATATATTCAATGACAGTAACCTCTCCTTACTGTTTTTTAGATTAATTTATTTTGCTGCTATTTCATTATAAATGCATGACAAGTATAACAATTGGTGCTTGCTGCGGCAGCACATGTACTAGAATTGGAACGATACAGAGAAGATTGCATGGCCCCTGCGCAAGGATGACACGCAAATTCATGAAGCGTTCCATATTTAAAAAAAAAAAAAGAAGTAAAATAATTGTTGCTTGTAAATTAAGAACTGGACACATAGACTAACCATATTTGTTATTTTCTGTTAATATTGGTTCCTTCCAGTATGTCCAAGTACATTAAAATATGATATTATGTGAGCACTAAAATTAACATATTTTAATATATGCACCCATTTTTGTCTTCCATTCCAGATTGAAATCCATTACAAAGACTGATGTTTTATTCCTCTTGTGCTTGAAATTGAATTCTTCATCAGAATAGATAGTAACTATTTATATGAGAAAATTACAATTCCTCCAAATAGAAGAGGACTTCTGCTCCTAGTTAAGTTGGTTGTCACGCTCAGATGGTATATTTTGCTTTGTCATTAGCTTCAATTGTTTTTGAATTGGAAAACACTTACCATGTCATTGAATTATTATAAGTAACATAATAAGTTGAAATCCTAAGATTTCTTTGCTTAGTAACTGCTTGGCAGGAACTATTATTTCTTTGCCACATCTTCATCCTTGCTACTTTCTCTGGCAACTGGTAACTTGGCACAGGACTCTCTTACCAGGGTGTGGTTTTCTTCATATCCCTTTGAGCTCATATCAGATTTTTATTAAGGGATAACCAGGACAATATGTATTCTTTTTTTTTTTTTCTGGACAACATGTATTCTAATTATAGTCTACCAGCTGTAGTAAAACTTCCTATATTTCTACATATTTTCAAAGGAGAGGCTGATATATCCTCTTGAGTGGAAAAAAATTGACAGAATGAAAATCTGATTAGAAACCTTAGACTATAAATATTAACTTCTTTTGTAAGACACTTAAAGAAAATCTAAATTGTGCAAAGAGATTTTTCAAAAAGCATATCTATTTCTTTATAACAGAAGAATGGCATTTCTTTTTCATTTTAAAATTTTATTATAGATCATTTCAGGCACACATATACAAATACACAGAGATTAGGACAATGAAACTCTGTGTATACCATCTTCAAAAACTCAAATTTCTGGCATTATATAAGGGCCTAATGTAAGTGAATTAATGACTATGGATTCATAAGAAAAGTTTCCCGATAGCCTTTATGCATCAAAAAAATCAAGCGTGTTCCAGCCTTTTTCTCCTCAACTAAGATTGCACCTGATAGGAAAATCTGAAATTTTATCAGATTAGGGCAATTTTGATCACAATTATATTAATACAATTGCATCTTTATTGAACAGTGCAATTTCTTTCTATGAAAAAGTTATAGAAAACAGATTAGACTGTGTTCTTACCCTCAGGAATCTTACCTAAGTTTGGAGAAGAGAATTGAAAGAATTGTATATGTATTAGTGCAAGCTAGACTTGAGTTACTGTCTATAAATAGAGAAGAGCTATTAGCATATTAATTAATTAGAATTACATTTGCATTTTTATTGTCATGAAAAAATATCTGTGTTCTAATTTAGATCTCCCTGTTATATTACTCTCATTACTGCCTCTCAGTAAGAGATAATCAGCTTGAAATTTATATGAATATGTGAACAATACTGGTTTACATTTGGCAGAAGAGACCCATTCTGGTTAATATTTCAAAGCATGGCACTTCTTCAACACAATAGGGTTGTATTTAGATTATTAGAGAATTATGCTTTACAGTATAGCTGTTAAAAGAAACAACAATGGCGAGCTTTGCTTATAGCTTGTTCATGTATTTGGACGTTATTAACCTGTGTTTGCTCTTTACCCAAGAAAATGATATGCAGATACACTCATATATATAATATATGTGTGTACTTACACTGAGAAAACAAAGGTAGTCTTAAAGCTAAGTGTATGAATTAGTGCCTGGCTTGTGTGAACTAAAGAATATCTCACAATGTAACTAAATTTCACAATTCAAAATAAGGAGTAGAACAAGTATATCTGGTGATGTAAGCTGGTGTAAGACTGCTATATGTATGACAATAGGAAAAAGTGCCCAGAAAAGAGAAAGTAAAGGACATCAAAAGAGATAGCAAAGTGACTGGGAATGGAAGTATTCTGAGATGTTTTCAGTAGTTGTAGAGAGCACTAGAATTAAACTTTCGTATTTTAACCAGGGAATGTTTGGAAGCCTCTAAATAATAGTATACATTAAGTCCTCAAACATTAATAATAAAAAAAGTGACTAAGGAGTTGTAATGGCTAATTTTTCCCATGTTCTTTATAGCTGAACTTACCTATCTGATGAACTTGTTGGAGATAAAACAATAGCATAGATGGGCATATTTTTTAAAAAGTTTATTTATTTTGGGAGAAAGAGAGACAGAGAGACAGAGAGAGAGAGAAAGAAAGAGAGGGAGAGAATCCCAAGCAGGCTCCACGCTGTCAGCACAGAGACTGATGCAGGACTTGAATCCACAAGCCATGGGATCATGACCTGAGCCGAATTCAAGAGTCAGTCACCTAAGTGATTGAGCCACCCAGGCTCCCCTAGACGGGCCATAATTTTATCTGATCAATACATATATAATAACCATACCTTCATAATTTTTCAATAAAAATGTGCCTTTTTCACAGCATCTGATCAACAATTACAAGTTTGGGCCATTTGATGAACTCAGGAAACATATCTGATTTGGTTTATAATATTAAAACTAAGAATTTTATTGATTTGTTCTTTTTATTATCTAAGGAAAAAAGAAAAACTTGAGTTCAGCATATCATCCAGTGCATAAATACTTGTTGAATTGAAATATTCAGCAGAAAAGCAAGGTGGTTTGGTGGTAAAACTTAACTCCCAGAAGGAATTTGAGTCCATCATTTTGAGGAAGATCTTCTCTATTACAGTAAATATTAAGATAGTTTTGCTTATTCAGCATAGTATATACAACGTTAACCAACCGTTTTGCTTCAATACACTTATTCTTATTAAAGCTCCGATTATTGTGGAGAGCCATTTTTTGATTAATGTTGCTATTTCTGTTTGATAGCTTTGCCTCAAGGTTATAACTGTTTTGTGAAACATAATGCAGTTTAAGCTTGTTAGATCGATCAATTCTCATATCAGATAGTCATAAACATTTACCAACATCTTTTAATCTAAAAGTTACATAATATATTTCAGAGCCTCTTTAGTGCAACTCGTACTAACCAGCCATCCGTGTGTCTGAAACTGTTTATTTTTATAAACATATTTGAATATGAAAAATGATACAAAAGCATATAGGATGTTGAAAAACTTACATGGTGGATGGATTAGTGTGTTACTGAATTCTATATAAGGCCTTGCATGGGTTTTAAGAAGGCAAAGTGCTGCATAGTAAACATTGTCAAACATTGTATCAGGTACAATGTGTTATATAAAACGCATGACTTGGGGTTCAAAGATAAATATCAAGACAATCAAATGAAGACAATACAGTCATTTGCAGTCTATACGTATTTATAGAGTTAGTACTTCTTTGAACTTGAAAAGAGACCAGAGTTTAGGGAGGTACATTTTGGTGTCCGAGCAGCTAGATTTTTCAGGTGGATGATTTCCTTTGACTCATGGCTGAGGAAGATGTCAGAAATCCAAAGGGGAGCTTTGAGCACTATTGATACTGGCTTATATAAATCAGTATAAATACCTTGCAATTAATGCAAAAATTGACTGATAAAAACAAAAATGTAGCCAAATATAAATGCCCAGCTACTCTTGCCTAGAAACTCTGTCAGTATATGCAGTACTTATTGTAGCATATTAATCAGATGAGTCAGATTGCCAATAAATAAAGCATTACCATATTTCACAAAGGATATAAAAGATGGATCTAAGACTTTACATTCTCCAGAAAGGAAAATCAAGACAAAAATTTAATATGCTGGGTGTATAACACTCTGTTGACTTGGAGGAATCAGAATCATTATTAACTTCTGTCAGTATCCCATGGTTTAACTGCTAGTATATGTTAGAAAGCAAGAAAAAGAGACTCTTTTGTAAGATCCACATGACTTGACGGAACAGTATTCATGTTGAATCTGTGGATTTTCTAAAAATTTTTAAAAATATCTATTTTTGAGAGAGAAAGACAGAGCACGATCTGGGGAGGGGCATAGAGAGAGGGATACAGAATCTGAAGTAGGCTCCAAGCTATTTACACAGCCTGATGCAAGCCTTGAACTCATGAACTGCTAGATCATGACCTGAGCTAGAATCAGATGCTTAACCACCTGGGCCACCCAGGCACCCCTGATTCTGTTGATTTTGAGTACTACTGGCTACTTCCTCACACAAAGGTGATTTTGAAAATGTCAGGACTGGGCAACACAAAAGAATTCAGTAAGGGGCTCAATAGTGATTGTGTCTTAGACCAATCAGAACTCTATGATCTTATCTGTAATACATAAAATGATACTCTTCAGAGAAAGACAAGCTGACATAGTATGTAGCTTAACTGGAATGAGGAGAATCATGCAGCTCCATATTTGATAATCATCCCTTTGTATGAAATGAAGTTCCCAGTCAGAAAAAACTAACAATTTATTCTCATAACGTCCAATAGTAGTAAATGTAACAAAGCAGTAGAAATATTATAGTAGTTTTCTTAATTCTTACACCACTTGAACTATCTATGGCACTTTCCTTTGGATATTTCACATGTAATAAGTTTGGTATGATTAAAGGTAAGGAGACACAGGCCATACTAAGTATGGATATTGTTATTTTGTCACTCTTTACTTGTGTATATATGTATACACACACCTAAATTATTCATATTTCTTTTCATATTTATGAACACATATATTGTATAGAGTTATATTGCCTTAAATGCTGACAATGTCTAAAGCAATGATAAAAATGCAAAAACCATTTGAAATAATTTTGTGTTTTATTTCCAAAATGAAGTACTATTTTAAGCAGAAGATTATATAAGAATTTAATATATTTTAATAGTTTAAGCTAAAAACATGATTTAACATATTTTACATTGGAATGTGTGATTGACCAAAGATTTTCTAGTGGCAGTGAGAGTCTTGGCCTGAATTTTGAGTTCTAATCCTATATAGACCATTACCTTGTTGGATGACCATTACAAATGATTTCAAATCTTAACTAAATTATTTAGAGAATAGTAATTCTTGCTTCTCTCTCCTGCATCATTAATTTTCCATCAAAATGATTACTCACATTAGTAATGACACATTCTGTTATTGTTTATTAACAATTGTTTATTGTTTATAAACAATAAAATTGTAACAATGTTTTCCAGATTGTATTTTTTTTTCCACCTGATACTCCATTACAATACTTTCCTTAATTGAAGTGTACTCTGACCATTTATCTATGTGCTCTTCAGTTCTTTTCTTCCTATTCATTCTTAAACCTGTTTATCTGCCTTTCTCTCCATTCAGTCATGGAAATTACTGCTGTCAAGGTTCCAATGACTTACATTGTAAAATGGAATGGTTAATTCTCAATTCATATTTCACTTGACCTATGAGTTACATTTGACATGCCTGATCATTCGTTTGCCCTTGAAACCATTCCTCCCAACTTGGATTTCCATCTCCTTTTAGTTTTTCTTCTATCTTGTCACCTTTTTTCCAGACTCCATTACTTAGTATTCCTTTCTATTCAACCCCTAGATGTTGAAGATCATGGTCTTACAGAACATCCTCTATTTATTTTAGATTCATAGGTTTATTTTTTTTAATATGAAATTTATTGTCAGATTGGTTTCCATATAACACCCAATGCTCATCCCAACAGGTGCCTTCCTCAATGCCCATCACCCACCCTCCCCTCCTTCCCCCCCCCCCCCCCCGCATCAACCCTCAGTTTGTTCTCAGTTTTTAAGAGTCTCTTATGCTTTGGCTCTCTTCCACTCTAACCTCTTTTATTTTTTTCCTTCCCCTGCCCCATGGGTTTCTGTTAAGTTTCTCAGGATCCACATAAGAGTGAAACCATATGGCATCTGTCTTTCTCTGTATGGCTTATTTCACTTAGCATAACACTCTCTAGTTCCATCCATGTTGCTACAAAGGGCCATATTTCATTCTTTCTCATTCCCAAGTAGTATTCCATTGTGTGTATAAACCACAATTTCTTTATCTATTCATCAGTTGATGGACATTCATAGCTTTAAATATCATGGTATTAGTTAAAATCAAAGGAAGATACAGAACCACATAGTAATTTGAATAGAGAAAGTTTAATGTAATAATTATGAGTAACAGGATTGCCTACTAAGGGGAAAGGAGAGTCTAAAGCACTTTGGAATGCAAATATAAAGAGTAGCAACTATTTATATGGCTAAGACAGAACACCCACAACAGAAACAAACATGGAAAAGGACTTCTTTCCCCCAAGAAGTGGTCTAGATTTTTTTGGATAGATAATGGCCATGGCCAGCGGGATGGTACACAAGTCACTGAGATACTGCACCATGGAACTCTCTGGAAACTGCCTGTGGGGAGCCAACTCCTGGAGTTTCAAGAAAACTGCCCATGGAGAGGTGCTGTATGCCCCTGATTGCCTCACTATGCCAAAAGGTGCACATTCCCAGGAAGAAGAGAAACTCTCCTCCAGTGTCTCTCTGAAATCTACTGAGGAAACATTTCCTTGTACCAGCCAGCAAGGAGCAAATATGCTAGTATCATATGTAGGATAAAAAACAGTGAATGTGAAGCCAAGGTAATAGATTCCATAACTGACATAACTGATATATTTACCTTATCTATTTTATATTAATGTCTATGTATCTCCATATATCTCCATATCTATAAAATAAATATTTATATATATACACCTGTCTTCTCCCTAAGTTCCAGGCTACTATATCCAATTGCCTACTTGACATCTTCATTTGAAGGTTTAGTTGACGTCTCAAACATAGCATGGACTTTATTTCTATTTCCCTTAAACCTTAAACTTACTTTATCCATAGTCTTTCCTACCTTAAATGACAACAACTCCATCTTCCCAACTAGTGAGTTCAAAAACTTTGGAATCATTTTTAAATACTCTATTTCTCGCATTTAAAATCCAATCTGTTAATATATCATATTGACTTCATATTTAGACATTTCCAAATTTCATTGTATCTCACTTTAGTCAACACTGCTACCGGTATGGATGTCATGAGTATTATCTTTGATCCATTTATTTCATTGCCATCCTAACTTGTTTCTCTACTTGTGTTCTTGCTTCTCTAACATCTATTTCCAACACAATGGCTACAATGAATCTTTTAAAAATAAGTCAGGCCCTGCCACTTCCCTGTTCAAAGCCCTTCAATATTTTTCCATCTTACAAAAAGCTAATGTCCTAAACATGGCCTATATAACCCAAAAAAATGATTTCACTGGAGGCATAATGATTATTTTACTCTCCCTCAAACATTCCAAATTTGAATCCACCTCAGGATCTTTGCACTTGCTCCCTTTGTAGTATTTAATTAAATATCACTATCTCTGGCCATATTAAGTAAAATATCAGTCTGCTTCACTGACCCTTTGCCCTTCTCTACCTTTCTATCTTAGCTCTTGCTATATGAATTATCATTATCTAAAATACTATAATTTCTTTATTTATTTTATTAATTTTCTATCTCTGACACTAGGATTTGCATTCCATGAAGGCAAATTTTTTTGTTTGTATTATTCATTGTTGTGTGATCAATGCCTGTCCCAAAGGAAACATTCAACAAATATTTATGGAATTAATAATTAAAAATAGATGAATTAATAAGTAGATGATTATTTGGTAACATGTTAGAAACAAAATGATAACATTTATGTTACACCAAAGCAATATTTAAGTCAGAAAAGATGTCTATTGAATATAATTTAAAATTTTTCTTTCATAGGGGCTACTGGATTGTTCAGTCGGGTTCAACCTCTGGCCCTTGATTTCAGCTCAGGTCAGTTTAGGTTGCGGTCAGTGCAGATCCTGCTTGGGATTCTCTGTCTCCCTCTCCCTCTGCCCTTCTCCTGCTTGCACACTCGTGCTCTCCTTCTCTCAAGATAAATAATAAATGAACTTTATTTTAGTTATTTAAGTTTATTTATTTTGAGAAAGAAAATGAGAGCAGGGTAGGGGCAGAGAGACAGAGGGAGAGAGAGAGAATCCCAACCAGGCTCTGTACCAGTAGTGCTGAGCCCCATGCAGGGCTCGACCTCATGAACTGTGAACTATCACCTGGCCAAAATCGAGTTGAACGTTTAAGAGTTGAGCGCCACCCAGACACCCCAATAATAAATAAACTTAAAATTTTTATCCTCTCATAAAATGGAGTTAATATTTATTAGGTTTAAATATATTACCTTTTCTTCCTCCCTTAACCCAATATAAGTACATATAGAGAGAATTCTAATTTTTGATGCTGTGTGTTATTGTAACGTATGACACCTTTTTCCAGAACTATTTTTCTTTCTCTCTGTTTCTGGCCAACTTCAATGTCAAATAAGTCATAGTCATGAATAAATAGATGCTTTACAGTACAGAAACAACTATTTGTGTGTCTCTTTAATAATTTTTTAAAAAAATAGAACTGTGTTATATATAGGTATAACCATCATGCTTATTGCATTGATTATAGGAGGTGATTTAATAAATTTGTTATAAAGTATGCATAAAAAACATAAATGTGGTATTGCTTCATATATTGTGTAATAAAATCAAAAATTTTAATTTATCATAATTCTTTTCACCTTTATTTTAGGTTAACTTTTTGTACAATGATTTAGATGCCACAGGTCTTTTTTTAACTTTTTAGTGTTTATTTATTTTTGAGAGAGAGAGAGAGAGACAGAGTGTGAGCCTGGGAGGGGCAGGGAGAAAGGAGACAAAGAATCTGAAGCAGTCTCCAAGCTCTGAGCTGTCAGCACAGAGTCCAATGTAGGGCTTGAACTCACAAACTATGACATCATGACCTGAGCCAAACTTGGACGCTCAACGGACTGAGCCACCCAGGAGCCCTGCCACAGATCTTTTTAAACACAAAAATTAGAACTATTATGCCTTTTCCTCTTGACATGTTTCTTCAGAGAAAGCTAAGGAATTCAAGTCATTCCACTGACCATGCACCAATATTAATTACAGCATGAATGAAAATTGTAGTTGATGATGATGTTATTTTTCCACTGGGAATTATTTTATTTTATTTTAATTATTTTAGTTTACTTGTTTATTTTGAGAAAGACAGACAGCAAGAGTGGGGGAGGGGCTGAGGAAGAGGGAGACAGAATCCCAAACAGGCTCTGCTAGCACAGAACCCGATGCTGGGCTCACACCCACGAACCGTGAAATCATGACCTGAGCCCAAACCAAGAGTTAGACATCTAGTCAACTGAGTCCCCTAGGTGCCCCACTGTGAATAATTTTAAAATGTAATATCTAAAGCATCATTTAGTTCTATCATCATCTACCTCCTGAGATGACAGTCCATCCTACAGGTGTGTCTATTCACTTAGGAATACTGCAAAGAACCCATAGTTCTGTTAAATTACTCTCTTAGCTTTTACTGAGTTGGTACAACAGGAGGATTTCACACATCACTGGAAAGCCAAGGAAACTATTTCCAGATCATTATCACAAACTGAAGGATTGCTTACAAGATTGCTTGCTTAGCATTAATGTTATCTTCTTTGAGAGGGCTTCACTGACCAGCTTATTATCAATCTTACCAAAGCATACTTGATCAACCACCTTTCAGTGTTAACACTGTATGTAGTCCTTTTTTGACGCTTTTTATATTTTATATTAATTGCAACATAGCCTCTGCCTTATGGTTGCATAAAAATTCTCACTGAATATATATGAGTATGAATATACATATGACTATATATATGAATTAATGGGCATATTATTGAAACAAAACAAATTTTGTTTCAGTATTTTAAAATATCTCCCTAAAACATCTTAAGAGTTTTCATGTTTAAGTAGTTTTCAGTATTATAAGATGAAATTAATTAGGCTGTTTTACTTTCTTCTTATACTCTATCTTTTGTGTTACACCCAATACAAATATGTTGTGTCAAACTAAGATATGATTAATCTAAGTAGTAACCATATATCCGTGTTATCCATGTCTTTTAAAAGCAAGAGCTTGTTGTTAAATTAATTAGTAAAATTTCAGTTAATGTTATAAGAGGCTTATCCAACATTGAGTTAGTCTTTATATATGTCTCACTGATTATAAATTTGCATTTTATCAAGCCTCAGGTATGTTTTTCTTCACCAAATAAGGTGTATTATGTCTGGTTCATGTCTACAAATTTATGGCCTGCATGGCCAATAGTGATTGGTAGAGAAGAGACAGTTAAATGCTAATTTAATTCATTAAAATACAGTTTACTTGGATATTTAGTTCTAGAAATGGAAAAATGGATTTTTATCAGACTATCCTAAAGACAAGAATTTTAATCTCTGGTAAATATATTAAAATGTATATTTGAAAACATCAAGAAGTAACTAAAGCAAACAGAAATTGGAGGGCATCTAGCTCTTGGAGTAAGGGAACACCACTGGGTGAAATATATGTTTATATGGCTTTCCCTCTGAGAGCTCCCAATTTAATATGCATGAGGCAGCTGGAGCTCAGGAAGAAAGCTTGAGGTCTCAGAATATGAAGTTCAGGATTGCAAAAGCAGGTATCAATTAAGAGAATAATTTGGAAGGAGGAAGTATTCCCAGAGGGGGAGCCCAAACATCTGTGACATTCTTTCTTCAAATCCTACACACATCCAGAGGGGACTCTAAAAGTCCAAGGGAAAAACAACAGCTGAACTTTGAAAAGTTGAGTATGAATTTGACAATCTTCCACTACAAGGTATATAGAAGGTGCAGTTGGAATTCTTCCATAGATGAAGTATTTGGTAATAAATACTGTGGGTTTTATGTTGAAACTCAAGAATGGCCTCAACTTTAGAATTAGTGACTAAATTTCAGGACTAAAAGTTTTGCCCCAAAATAAGACTAAAAACAAAACAGATGCATTGTGTTTTTTTTTAAGCTAAAAAAATGTTTTATTATCCATAGTTGAGAGAGACGGAGACAAAGCATGAGCAGGGGAGGGGCAGAGAGAGAGAGAGAGAGGGAGAGGGAGACACAGAATTTGAAGCAGGCTCCACCCTGTCAGCACAGAGACTGATAGGGCTCAAACCCCAGAACCATGAGATCATGACCTGAGTCGAAGTCGGGTGCTTAACTGACTGAGCCACCTAGGCGCCCCAAAACAGATGCATTATAAAAAAGTCTAAAGGCAAGATGAGTCATTCATTGAACTGGTTATGAGAAGAAAATTTTTGCACTTTAGAGGAAGAATCCAAAGCCCCTATAATGTTTGATCTATAGTGTCTAGTATATGATAGAAAATATGAAACAAATCAATATGCCATTAAAAGATATGGGATAGAACAACTCAAGGTCAAGGGAAAACTAGTCAACAGAATCAGACCATAAGATAACTCAAATGATGGAAGTAGTATACAAGAACTTAAAAGTAGATGTATATAACTATGCCTGAAGATTTAAAGGAAATGATAGTTATAATGAGTAAATATATAGGTCATATCAGAGGAATAGAAACTGTAAACATGGAAATTTTAAAACCCCAAACTGTAATTTATGAAATATAAAGATTAATAAGTAAGCTTCACAATGAATTTAAAATTACAAAAAGTGGCCTAGTGAATACAAGGACAGATTGATATTGTCCAACTGGAAAATTGTCCAGTCATAAAAATGTAAGTATAAATAAATAAAATTAGAAAAAAAAACAACAACACAGAATTCCAGTGACTTATGTGGTAGTATCAAGCAATATAGAATATATACGATTGGAGTTGTAGACAAATATTGTTGTGCAATAAGGCACAACAGTTTTGGAAGAAATAATGGTTGAAAGTTTCCGAATTTTTATGAAAAACATCAAGACATAGAATCGAGGATATTAGTAAATAGCAAGCATGATAAATACAAAGAAAAGAAAAAAAACCTAGGTCAGGATTTTATACTTAGCAAAAAACAATTGTCAAAACTGAAGGTAAAATAAAAACTATTTCAGAAAAACAAAAGTTAAGAGAATTTTTCATCAGTAAACATGAAGTATAAGAAATGCTGAAAGAAGCCTTCTAGGCTGAAGGGAAATGATACCGGATAAAAATTTAGATTTACAGAAAGGTATTTACCATAATTGGTAAATATATGAGTAAATATGAGAGAATATCTTTTCTTACTTCTCTTACTTAAAAGACAACTGAGCAGAAGATGATTATTTTTATGTTAATGATATGTGTATAATTAAAATGTATGATTTAGTACCACATGGAATGAGTTTGGGTGCTGTAAATTAAGTTGTGCCACTCTGAAGTTCTCAGGTTTTGTGTGAAATGATACAACAATAATTCTAAGTGGCTAATTTGAAGATGCACATTTAACCCTTAGCTTTAAATAATACAAAGAGGTGTGGAGAAACAGCTAATAGAGAAATTTAAATAGAATGTCAAAAGATGCTCAGTTAACCCAAAATAAATCAGGAAAAGAGAAAGAAAAAAGACAGGTGGTGTAATTAGAAGAAAAATAACAAAATGGTGAACTTGAACATAACCACATTTATAATTACATCAAAAGTCAATGCACTAAATAAATATTTTAATTAAAAAACAAAGACTGTTGGAGTAGATCAGAAGTTGGCAAACTTTAGCCCATGGATTAACAACCTGTTTTGGTAAATAAAGTTCTTTTTGGAACACTGTTACATCCATTAACTTACACATTGTCTTTGGCTATTTTTGCATTATAATCGCAAACTTGAGTATTTGTAACTTAGGGATCTTAAGAAGCCTAAAACATTAGAAATGTGACCCTTTAGGAAGATATTTGACAATCCATGGAGTAGATACAATACTGCTTGGCTATTATAAATTGGAACATATACCTACCCTATA
This sequence comes from Acinonyx jubatus, assembly GCF_027475565.1. Lineage (NCBI taxonomy): Eukaryota > Metazoa > Chordata > Mammalia > Carnivora > Felidae > Acinonyx > Acinonyx jubatus. The sequence continues at coordinate 65,764,847 of NC_069383.1, read as the reverse complement.
TACTGAATTGTTAACTCAAGAGCAATATAAACTTATATCCACAAGAGAGTTGTATAAAATATGAATAGCAGTGTTACCCATGGTAGTCCTTAACTGGAAACACTTCAAATGTCCATCAAGTAAAGAATGGAGAAGCAGATTATGTTATATAATGAAATGCAGTGCACTGATGGAAAGAATGATGAATCCACTATGGTTGAATTTCAGCAACACCGTGGTGAATAAGAGAATCCACAGAGGGGAAAAGTGCATACCGAATGAATCCACTTATATGAAGTTCAAAAACAAGTAAGATTAATCTATGTCTTATAGAATCAGAGCAGTGGTTATCTATCTATCTATCTATCTATCTATCTATCTATCTATCTATTTAGTGATTGGGGATTGGTTGGAAGGAAGTGTAAGGGAATTTTCTGTGGTAATGGAAATATTACATATTTTATTTTTATTTATTTGAAATATTATGTATTTTAATTAGGTGGAAGTTATAGCAGTATATGCACGTATCAAAACTCAAGGAGTAATATATTTAAAACCTATATATTTGAGCTTAAATAATTTTTCTCAATCAAAAAAATAGAAAAATACACCTCAAAAACAAAGGGAAAATATTTTGTTCCTGAAATTCTAAATACATATTACTTTTGACCATTCAATATTTTTTTTATCTAGTAAAATGTAATCTTGTTTTGAATACTAGTCTATAAATGAGATGATGAATTATCCTTCAGCAAGTGACCTGAATTATTTTTTTTCTTATTTTTTAAAAAGTATTTTGTCTTTAATAGTTGTATTTACTGACTTCCTAATAATATAGATTGATTGAGTAAGGCTGTTCTATTTCATTCATCTGTTGGTCTGTTTCATTGAATCCAGCTTGTTTTTTTTTTTTTTTTTTTTTTTTTCTCACAATATACATAAACTGTTGAGCTTTCAGAGCAACCTTTCAGGATGTACATTGATTCCGTTACCAAACATGTATTTGATCTTTGTCTCCAGATTTCTTCTACAATAGCCTTGGAATTTTTTTTTTTTTTTAGTTTGAACATTTGTGAGTAATTGTAGGATGGTATGAACTTTATAAAATTTAATGACATCTGTAATAGCAAGCACTAATAAGACTTAACATTAAAGTATTACAGTGATGTACTGTGAAAAAAAACAATAATTACTATTATAATAGAAGGTTGGGGAATTATTTGAATTAAATCAATGAGGAAAGTGAAAAAAAAATCTCTAAAAGTATCTATGTGAGAGAGAAAAAGATCATATATTTGGATATGAAAGTAATTTTTTTTGTATTAAGGATTTCCCGAAAGCCAGGTTTGCCAAAATGTCAAATTAAAAGCAGTGCCATAAAAGAGGGATTTGTGAAAATTCCTGGATTATGTGAAAATGACTCTTAAATCTCAGTGTGTCTATCCAATTCAAACTGTACTGCACTTTACTTTCTACCAGTGATAGTGACTGAATAACTGTGGGTCATGTGTATAAGAGGGTATATGCAAACAGTCATTTGCCTACTGCACCTTAACTTTATATGTACTGCTGATCAAACTAGTTCTAGTTCTAAGATAAACACATCAGGAAAGAAGTAGGGCTGGCAGGTGGGGGAATGTGGACCTGGCAAATTCCCTACATAACTGGCTCAGTGTATACATTTGCTGTTCTCCTTTATGATTACATGCAGCTCTACACTATAAAAAGAAAAGCAGCCTACTGTTTAAAATGCATTTAGGGGACTATGAAGGTCACAATTGAAGTGTGAATTTATTTTAGTTGGTTTGAGTTTCAATTCTAATGCTTTTACTCTACTGTGTAAAATCTCTCTCTCTTGCTGTTTTGAAAATTACACTTGTACAGAGAAAGCTCTCATTTAATTCAATATTACTTTACTTTTATATACATAGTCTTTCTTTAAAATCATGTTCCAAAAGGCTGAGTTAAATAATACGGCTTGAAAGTGAAAATTAAAAAGTAAAGTCAGGGAGAGAAAAAGCAAGTGTCCACCAAGACAGTGAAACATTAAGATGGATAATTTTAATATCATTATCCTCAAAGCCACAGCTTTGGAGGAATCTTACTGTTGAGTCAACTTAGGAAGATACATAGCTTAAAAATTTCCTCTTATTGGTATAGACTGTCTATTCTTTTATGTACACTTTCAGGGCCCTTCTCTAGTATTGCCATATTTAGTAAATAAAAATACATAATACCAAGTTAAATTTGAATTTCAGATATACACTAGATGTTTGTTTTGTATAACTATGTCACATGTAATATTTGAGACATACTTATCCTTAGAAATATATCAATTTAATTTAACCTTGTGTTCTGTATTTTATTGACAGCCTTTTTTCTTATATTCAAATACCGAGGAGTAAACAAAATGATGGTTTCTGGGGATCAGTGTCTTGAAGAGAGACCAGTGTGAAGTTTTAGTTAAGATCCTGGCCTTAAATATAACTTAAGCTATCTTTATGATTTGGCAAAGTGACTATGTATTAGAGGGGAATTATAGCTTAACATTCAGAACTTTGTTTACATGGCACATTATCTAGAGGGAGGTTGCAATGACAACCATGTTATTATGCATATTTGTTTTTAGTTATCTCCCAAGATTCTAGGTACTTCCAATATCCATAGTTCCTGGATACTTATTCAACTTTTCTTGTGCAGACATTCACTTTCATTCTGCAGATTTCAGACTCCTCATCCAGCCACAAGCTTCAGTTCCAGAACTTTTAACCACTTTAAAACCCTATTTGCCCTTTCATGAGACACAAAAACATCATTAACAGCAATATTGTTTTCTTTTCTATAAATCTACTTTTTCAGATTTTTTTAAATAAAAGGAGTCTCATTACCAATATATTTCACCAGATTAACAAAAAAAAAAATAAAAAAAAACACAACTATTCTCTTTAGCCACTCATCAGACTGAAATTGATGATAAGGTATCATAGTTTTTCAGGCTGATGATACTTTTCACTTTCATATGGGGTGATTAATTCAATAGAAAATGTACTCCCTTAACAAGTAGGCTTATCATCCAAGACAGATTTATCCATCCTATTAGGGGATTAATGGTACTGTGAATATATCAGGAACTCAAAATGCAAACCTTTCTCTTGAATATTTTATCTACTCTTGATAAACCCTACTTAATTCTACCATATCCCATACACTTTATTTACCTTACAGCAGGATTTAATCTCTAAATATATTACAACATTTTATCTTGTGAATTTATTTACCATTTAGAAGGACCAAAACAATATGTATGGTAATGACATTTAGAAAAACTGATACTTCCCAAAACCTAGTGTCAGCTCACAGAAAGCTGTGGAGAAGAAAAACTCTGAACCCCACTGAATACAATTAATACAATCAGAAGCTTTATAATTAAGAGTAAGAGAATGAATACATGTGTAATCATCCTTAATATTGGTGTCTGGCAAGCAAGCTTTTCAGGATTCATTAAAGAGTTTCACTGATACTCTGTAATAGGATGTGAATAATAGGATTAATATAGCTATGGGCAGTGTTAGGTCAGCTGGCAATAGATCAATCCAAAAAGCAGAGCATATTAAAAGGATTATAGATTAGCAATTAGATGGCTTCACAAACAAGGAATAGTTTCTTGAGCATCTCTAAAGGTTAAGAGAGATAGAATGTCAATTTTTTTCAGTTTATAATCCAGTAGTGCCTAAAGATGAAAGAAGAGATGGGATTTAGGCTATGATCACAATTGACATAATCAAACCAAACCATCCTTTAGTATCAGCATCTGGATTTCAAAGGGAGCAGATCTTAGTATAAAGTGAAGGGAACACTGGTGATATAATAATGAAATAGTTCAAAGGACAAAGGTTTAGGCATTAGGATTCTGAGAGAAATGTCGTAGTCAGTTACTCAGATCTTATATTCAGCATTAAGCTTCCAAGCATTTGTGAGATCCCATGGTATATGTAAGTGAATTCTCAGTTTCTGTAGATGAAAATCAATGCTGTGCATTATGACTATCACATTTTGTTGAAATTTCAGCTTGACACATACTTTAAATTTATCAGTAATATATAGCTATCTGAGTTTCTGTCTGTTTTATTGTTTTCTACTGAGATATTTCCAAGTGGTGGTATTATACTGCTTTTGATTATACGATCTATAAAGAAAGTATCATGTAAGAACCTGCTGATATTTAGGATTTTATTTTTGATGATTTGTAAGTTAATGACTAAGGAATTTGTATCAAGAAGCTGCTATAACTAAACTGTTTCCAGAAAACAGGTTTTTTTTTATGCTTTCATAAGATAATATAAAAATGCTACTTACTATTCAGGAGTATAGAGTCTATACCACTATTTATTTGGTGAAGCAATAAGTGTGAAAACCTGCAAAATATACCTGCCATATCACATTACATGAGAGTATGTGGAATGGGCCTTAGATACCTGCTGTGTTAACCCTGTTATTCCAACATTCAACTTTCTGCAACCTTTGACCTTCTTAATTGGGCGGTTTGGCCCAATGAAATGTTTAGTGTTTAAGAGCGAAGTGTAACAGTGGTGCTTTCTTCATACCTCAGGGTCTTCATAACCTCTGAGCTCACTACCAATTTCAGTTGGAATTGAGCTCACACATTTCCTTGCGCTGCTGGCTCATATGTTTAGGTGCACGGTGTTTATGTCTCATTTACTACATGTAATTGGTAAAAGAATGCAACCCATGGCTAAATCAGGGCAATATAAGAGCTTTTAGTCTTGGAGTCCTATTTCAAATTCATTTGCCAATTAATAAAAATATGTTGAGTTAACCTTTGTCAAAACTGGCATATTTTGTCTTGTTCAGTGATGCTAGTATAAACCTTATGTTAGACAATTATCTGAGAATTAGCTGCTCATTTTGAAAGCATGCATTTTCAGGCTTTGGTGGAGTTGTGGTATAAGGAATTTTACTAAGGTAATGATTGGCTTTCCAAAAAGAGAGAAGAGTTATTATGGACTTATTTGACTCAAAATGTTCAGCTCTAATTCCCATATGTGTAATGTTAAATATCTGCCATCTAGGGACTTCTCTGATACTTTATTTTTGTATAAACATCAAAATGGGGCTCTGTCATGCTATAATACATAGAAATAATAAGTAAATGAATGAATGAACAAAAAGCCAAACCTCAATATGATTTATAACTGTTATAATATCACTTAAAAAGGATTAGGTATTTTAAAATTTGGAAATTATCATGGGGATGGTATGATTTAAATAATAGTCATATTTGCAGATGTGGAATACATGTTTTCAAGCCCAGAAGAAATCTAAAACTACAGGCAGTCATACTTCAGGCAGTTGGTGAGGGAAGGGGCTTGCCCACATGACTGTCAGCAAGGAGAGCAAGGCCACATGTGGACAGTGCCAAATTGGAAGTCAGATTTTTGAATGGTAGGCGTGAGTTTGCTATTAAACAGCTTTTTAATCAGACAAAAACTTTTGTGTATAAAAATATCAGGTAAGGTAGTGTGGTCTATATTTACAAAGTAAACTAGGGCTTATATTTTAAATAAGAGTAATCTTATTTTTTTCACAAAGAGTTTATGAAATATGAAAATAATCTGGGGGGATTCTAGGGAAGATGGCAGCATAGGAGGACGCTGGGCTCACCGCGCATCCTGCTGATCACTTAGATTCCACCTACACCTGACTAAATAACCCAGAAAACCACCAGAAGACTAGCAGAACTAGTCTCCGGAGCCAAGTGCATACGAGAGGCCCACGGAAGAGGGTAGGAAGGGCCGAGAGGCAGTGCGCGCTCCACAGACTGGCGGGAGGGAGCTGGGGTGGAGGGCGGCCTGCCGGCCAAGCAGAGCCTCCGAGTCTGGCTTGTGAAAGCGGAGGGGCCGGACAGAGTGTGTTCCAACAGCGAGCGGGACTTGACATCTGGAAGGTTATAAGCTAACAGCTCTGCTCGGAGAACGGGAGGGCTGGAGAACAACGGGAGGGAGAGTTGTTGAGCCCCGGACGACAGAGCTCAGCTTGGTGGGGAACAAAGGCGCTCGCCAGCGCCATCTCCCTCGACCATCCCCCAGCCAAAATCCCCAAGGGAACCAGTTCCTTCCAGGGAACTTGCTTGCATCGCGCAAACACCCAATGCTGTGCTTGCACGGATCCATCCCTCCGGTGGGTCTGACTCCCTCCCGATGCCACAGGGCCCCTCCCAAAGCAGATCTCTGAAGGAAAAGCAAGCTGAGCCTGCCCCTCCTGCCCCTGTGCACCTTGCCTATCCACCCCAGCTAATACGCCAGATCCCAAGCACCACAAGCCTGGCAGTGTGCAAGTAGCCCAGATGGGCCATGTCACCCCACAGTGAATCCCGCCCCTAAGAGAGGGGAAAAGAAGGCACACACCAGTCTGACTGTGGCCCCAGCGGTGGGCTGGGGGCAGACATCAGGTCTGGCCCCGCCCACCAACTCCAGTTATACACCACAGCACAGGGAAAGTGCCCTGCAGGTCCGCACCACTCCAGGGACTATCCAAAATGACCAAATGGAAGAATTCCCTTCAAACAATCTCCAGGAAATAACAACAGCTAATGAACTGATCAAAAAGAATTTAAACAATATAACAGAAAGTGAATTTAGAATAATAGTCATAAAATTAATCGCTGGGCTTGAAAACAGTATAGACGACAGCAGAGAATCTATTGCTACAGAGATCAAGGGACTAAGGAATAGTCAGGAGGAGCTGAAAAACGCTATAAACGAGATGCAAAATAAAATGGAAACGACCACGGCTCGGATTGAAGAGGCAGAGGGGAGAATGGGTGAATTAGAAGATAAATTATGGAAAAAGACGAAGCTGAGAAAAAGAGAGATAAAAAAATCCAGGAGTATGAGGGAAAATTAGAGAACTAAGTGATGCACTAAAAAGAAATAATATACGCATAATTGGTATTCCAGAGGAGGAAGAGAGAGGGAAAGGTGCTGAAGGTGTACTTGAAGAAATAATAGCTGAGAACTTCCCTGATCTGGGGAAGGAAAAAGGCATTGAAATCCAAGAGGCACAGACAACTCCCTTCAGATGTAACTTGAATCGATCTTCTGCACGACATATCATAGTGAAACTTGCAAAATACAAGGATAAAGAGAAAATTCTGAAAGCAGCAAGGGATAAACATGCCCTAACATACAAAGGGAGACCTATAAGACTCGTGACCGATCTCTCTTCTGAAACTTGGCAGGCCAGAAAGGATTGGCAGGAGATCTTCAATGTGATGAACGGAAAAAATATGCAGCCGAGAATCCTTTATCCAGCATGTCTGTCATTTTGAATAGAAAGAGAGATAAAGGTCTTCCCAAGCAAACAAAAACTGAAGGAATTCATCACCACTAAACCAGCCCTACAAGAGATCCTAAGGGGGATCCTGTGAGACAAAGTACCAGAGACATCGCTACAAGCATAAAACATACAGACATCACAATGACTCTAAACCCGTATCTTTCTATAATAACACTGAATGTAAATGGATTAAATGTGCCAACCAAAAGACATAGGGTATCAGAATGGATAAAAAAACAAGACCCATCTATTTGCTGTCTACAAGAGACTCATTTTAGACCTGAGGACACCTTCAGACTGAAAGTGAGGGGATGGAGAACTATTTATCATGCTAATGGAAGCCAAAAGAAAGCTGGAGTAGCCATACTTATATCAGACAAACTAGACTTTAAATTAAAGGCTGTAACAAGAGGTGAAGAAGGGCATTATATAATAATTACAGGGTCTATCCATCAGGAAGAGCTAACAATTATAAATGTCTATGCGCCAAATACGGGAGCCCCAAAATATATAAAACATTACTCACAAACAGGAGCAACCTTATTGATAAGAATGTGGTCATTGCAGGGGACTTTAACACTCCACTTACAGAAATGGATAGATCATCTAGACACACGGTCAATAAAGAAACAAGGGCCCTGAATGACACATGGGATCAGATGGACTTAACAGATATATTTAGAACTCTGCATCCCACAGCAACAGAATATACTTTCTTCTCGAGTGCACATGGAACATTCTCCAAGATAGATCATATACTGGGTCACAAAACAGCCCTTCATAAGTATACAAGAATTGAAATCATACCATGCATACTTTCAGACCACAATGCTATGAAGCTTGAAATCAACCACAGGAAAAAGTCTGGAAAACCTCCAAAAGCATGGAGGTTAAAGAACACCCTACTAAAGAATGAGTGGGTCAACCAGGCAATTAGAGAAGAAATTAAAAAATATATGGAAACAAACGAAAATGAAAATACAACAATCCAAATGCTTTGGGATACAGTGAAGGCAGTCCTGAGAGGAAAATACATTGCAATCCAGGCTTATCTCAAGAAACAAGAAAAATCCCAAATACAAAATCTAATAGCACACCTAAAGGAAATAGAAGCAGAACAGCAAAGGCAGCCTAAACCCAGCAGAAGAAGAGAAATAATAAAGATCAGAGCAGAAATAAACAATATAGAATCTAAAAAAACTGTAGAGCAGATCAACGAAACCAAGAGTTGGTTTTTTGAAAAAATTAACAAAATTGACAAACCTCTAGCCAGGCTTCTCAAAAAGAAAAGGGAGATGACCCAAATAGATAAAATCATGAATGAAAATGGAATTATTATAACCAATCCCTCAGATATATAAGCAATTATCAGGGAATACTATGAAAAATTATATGCCAACAAATTGGACAACCTGGAAGAAATGGACAAACTCCTAAACACCTACACGCTTCCAAAACTCAATCAGGAGGAAATAGAAAGCTTGAACAGACCCATAACCAGTGAAGAAATTGAATCACTTATCAAAAATCTCCCAAGTAATAAGAGTCCAGGACCAGATGGTTTCCCAGGGGAGTTCTACTAGACGTTTAAAGCAGAGATAATACCTATCCTTCTCAAGCTCTTCCAAGAAATAGAAAGGAAAGAAAAACTTCCAGACTCATTCTATGAAGCCAGTAATACTTGGTTCCTAAACCACACAGACCCACTAAAAAAAGAGAACTACAGGCCAATATCCCTGATGAATATGGATGCAAAAATTCTCACTAAGATACTAGCAAATCAAATTCAACAGCATATAAAAAGAATTATTCACCATGATCAAGTGGGATTCATTCCTGGGATGCAGGGAAGGTTCAACATTTGCAAATCAATCAACGTGATACATCACATTAATAAAAGAAAAGATAAGAACCATATGATCCTGTCAATCGATGCAGAAAAGGCATTTGACAAAATTCAGCAACCTTTCTTAATAAAAACCCTTCAGAAAGTTGGGATAGAAGGAACATACTTAAACATCATAAAAGCCATTTATGAAAAGCCCACAGCTAACATCATCCTCAATGGGGAAAAACTGAGAGCTTTTTCCCTGAGATCAGGAACACGACAGGGATGCCCACTCTCACCGCTGTTGTTTAACATAGTGTTGGAAGTTCTAGCATCAGCAATCAGACAACAAAAGGAAATCAAAGGCATCAGAATTGGCAAAGATGAAGTAAAGCTTCCACTTTTTGCAGATGACATTATATTATACATCGCAAATCCGAAAGACTCCACCAAAAGTCTGCTAGAACTGATACATGAATTCAGCAAAGTTGCAGGATACAAAATCAATGTCCAGAAATCAGTTGCATTCTTATACACTAACAGTGAAGTTACAGAAAGACAAATAAAGAAACTGATCCCATTCACAATTGCAACAAGAAGCATAAAATACCTAGGAATAAATCTAACCAAAGATGTAAAAGATCTGTATGCTGAAAACTATAGAAAGCGTATGAAGGTAATTGAAGAAGATATAAAGAAATGGAAAGATATTCCGTGTTCATGGATTGGAAGAATAAATATGGTCAAAATGTCAATACTACCCAAAGCTATCTACACATTCAATGCAATCCCCATCAAAATTGCACCAGCATTCTTCTCGAAACTAAAACAAGCAATCCTAAAATTCATATGGAACCACAAAAGGCCCTGAATAGCCAAAGTAATTTTGAAGAAGAAGACCAAAGCAGGAGGCATCACAATCCCAGACTTTAGCCTCTACGACAAAGCTGTCATCATCAAGACAGCATGGTATTGGCACAAAAACAGGCACATAGTCAAATGGAATAGAATAGAAACCCCAGAACTAGACCCACAAACGTATGGCCAACTAATCTTTGACAAAGCAGGAAAGAACATCCAACAGAAAAAAGACAGTCTCTTTAACAAATGGTGCTGGGAGAACTGGACAGCAACATGCAGAAGAATGAAACTAGACCACTTTCTTACACCATTCACAAAAATAAACTCAAAATGGATAAAGGACCTGAATGTGAGACAGGAAACCATCAAAACCCTAGAGGAGAAAGCAGGGAAAGACCTCTCTGACCTCAGCCGTAGCAATCTCTTCCTTGACACATCCCCGAAGGCAAGGGAATTAAAAGCAAAAATGAATTAGTGGGACCTTATGAAGATAAAAAGCTTCTGCACAGCAAAGGAAACAACCAACAAAACTAAAGGCAACCAATGGAATGGGAAAAGGTATTTGCAAATGACATATCGGACAAAGGGCTAGTATCCAAAATCTATAAAGAGCTCACCAAACTCCACACCCGAAAAACACATAACCCAGTGAAGAAATAGGCAGAAAACATGAATAGACACTTCTCTAAAGAAGACATCCGGATGGCCAACAGGCACATGAAAAGATGCTCAACGTCGCTCCTCATCAGAGAAATACAAATCAAAACCACACTCAGATATCACCTCACGCCAGTCAGAGTGGCCAAAATGAACAAATCAGGAGACTATAGATGCTGGAGAGGATGTGGAGAAACGGGAACCCTCTTACACTGTTGGTGGGAATGCAAATTGGTGCAGCCACTCTGGAAAACAGTGTGGAGGTTCCTCAAAAAATTAAAAATAGACCTACCCTATGACCCAGCAGTAGCACTGCTAGGAATTTACCCAAGGGACACAGGAGTACTGAGGCATAGGGGCACTTTTACCCCAATGTTTATAGCAGCACTCTCAACAATAGCCAAATTATGGAAAGAGCCTAAACGTCCATCAACTGATGAATAGATAAAGAAATTGTGGTTTATATGCACAATGGAGTACTACGTGGCAATGAGAAAGAATGAAATATGGCCCTTTATAGCAATGTGGATGGAACTGGAGAGTGTGATGCTAAGTGAAATAAGCCATACAGAGAAAGACAGATACCATATGTTTTCACTCTTATGTGGATCCTGAGAAACTTAAGAGAAACCCATGGGGGAGGGGAAGGAAAAAAAAAAAGAGGTTAGAGTGGGAGAGAGCCAAAGCATAAGAGACTCTTAAAAACTGAGAACAAACTGAGGGTTGATGGGTGGTGGGAGGGAGGGGAGGATGGGTGATAGGTATTGAGGAGGGCACCTTTTGGGATGAGCACTGGGTGTTGTATGGAAACCAATTTGACAATAAATTTCATATATTGAAAAAAAATAAAAAATAAATAAAATAAAAAAATAAAAATAAAAATAAATTAAAAAAAAAGAAAATAATCTGTTCATTTTTCCAATTCCTAGAAATTTGCAGGGTAATCAGTCACTTTTTAAGCTCTTGATCTTTTCAGGTGTAATTCGCCTGGTTTAATTTTATGTTTATATGTATGTAATACTCTAATTTCATAGAGATTTTCAGATTCAATTAGAGTCTAATTACACTTAATATATTTTGGTTATTACAAATTTTTTTAAATGTTTTTAATATTTATTTTTGAGGGATTGAGAGACAGAGTGCAAGTGGGAAAGGGGTAGAGAGAGGGAGACACAGAATCTGAAGCAAGCTCCAGGGCTCGAACTCACAAACTTTGAGATCATGACCTGAGTTGAAGTTGGGCACTTAACTGATTGAGCCACCCAGGCACTCCTAAAGAGGGTGATTTTTAGAAATAATTCACTTTATTGTTATTTTATTCTCATGATTTCTCATTTTATAAATGGTTTATAACTTAACTTTTTAAATTTTTTTATTTTATCATGTATTTTTAATTTTTCTTAAGTTTATTATTGCTTTGTTTCTTAAGTTTATTAAGAGTTTGCTCAGTACCACATAAAATATGGATTCTAAATTTTATTTATATTTCTATGTGATTTTATATTTTATTCTAGGTTTTATCTTTGAAATATTTTTATTTAGGGTATTTTAAAAATATCAGTAGTTGGTTTTGGTTCATATTCTGAAATTAATGTCTGGTTTTATTGTATTATATAGGAGAGTATAGACTACATGATTATATTAATTTGATTTTTAAGATTTTCTCTAATAGGGTGATAAGTTAACAATAAGAGGTTAATTATTTTTGCCTCTAACATTTAACATATCAGTTTTATTATCAGCTTAGAAATACTTTGAAGGTAGTTTTTACCCTAAATCAGTGAGCACATTACAAAAAGAATTCCAGGAAAGTGATTTAAAATTCACCAAAATTTCCACTTATCTAATATGACTGGAATGTCATCAAGTGTTTCTCAGAGGAGAAGCTTCATAATTAAGTTGTACATGATGAATTGATTTAGCACCAGAAGCAGGGAAAGTGTACGTCTGGCAATGGGAGAAGCATGCAAAGGCAGTCAGGACAGGGAGCTCCTAGAAAGGAAGGGGTCTGTATGATCACTGGTTTCTGGATTGGGTGACTGAATGGATGGTGATGTGCTTTCTTAAGGTGCAAATGCAGGCAGATTTGGAGAAGGAAGAAACCAAGTCCAGTATTACCTATATAAACATGCAATCATACCATTATTTTTATTTTTCAAAACAATTTCAATGTAACATACCATTTTTTCCCCACAACAAAGCAGTGCAAGAAATAAGGCAGTTAATATTTCCCTTTTACATATGGGAAGATTAATTAAGTGATTTGCTGAAGGTCACAGAGCAACTAAAGAGTGGACTCAGGAATCAAATTGTGGTTTCTAATTTGCAAATTCAGGGCTTTTCCTGCTATATTGCTAGAGATTCACACTGTAATTATTTAGCATTCCTTTAAGCATATTGGTTGTACACTATTTTCAAATAAAGTAGATGTTCATTCAAGTCCTTTAATACGTATTTAATATAGATTCATATATATATGATAAAAGAGTCACCTTCCTGACAATATTAATTTATAACTTTTTTGCGTAGATTTCTAATATTAAACATTCCTCATTTTCAATTCCAGGAGAGAGTGTAAATGATAGCAAAACAAAACACTGTAAAGTTTTCAGACCATGATACTAGGTCTGGAGAAAAGTTATTTCTAAAGGCAAGAATTTAACTTAACTGGTGAAACGAAAACCTTTCCTTTCATTACAAATAGCTTAAACGTGTAGTCTCATAACTGCCCCTAGCCATGAACTTCAAAGCCCTCCCAAAGCAGTCCTGGAACAGGTTTCTTATTTTCCACTTGAACTTCTTAATCACTCTTCTCTACTACCTACTATTCATGCTTTGGAAGTAGAAGGAAATATGAATCTGAGTTTTAGCTGAATCAGACATAAACAAAAACCAGGAGCTAGAGTGAAATCTGCCATTCTGTCCAGCTCTTTTGTAACTAACCCTATGAAAATTTCTGAGCTCTATCTCTTTATAATAAATCAGATTGAGTTGTTCACTTCCATTTGCTAGGAGGGTTGTCCTTTAAGAAATGGACTTATTTGTGAAAATATAGTAGCAGTTTAATAAGGAACACAAGAACATGGTAGTGTGCACACTCCATTCTATCTAATCTATATGTTTATGATTTCAAGAAAATGCATACTTGTGATAGAGCCAAGTTTATTGCACGGTTTGTATTTATTTGTGTTTATGATTTCAAGAAAATGCACACTGTGATAGAGCCAAGTTTATTGCATGGTTTGTATTTATATATTGTATTGACGATATTTTAAAAATTGGCTACAGTAGTATTTCTGGTCCTATATGTTCTTCTAGAAACTTGTCAAACCACAGAAGTGGAGTCTATTTCTCCTCCCCTAAAAGCTGAGTGGGGCTTTGTGATTGCCTTGAACAGAATCTGATGGAAGCGACATTACAAAACTTTTAAGGTTATGTTGTAAAAGGGAATTGAGCTTCCACCTGACTCACTCTGGGGGAACTCTTAAGATTGTGTGTAAGAGGTCTGGATTCCTAAAGCAGCCATGCGAGAGAGACCACAATTACAGGTCACATAGAGATACAGAGAGGTGCCTGAAGACCCCTCGCTGTTAAAGCTCCCAGCTATTAGCGTCTTCCCACCATCAACTGCCAGATATACAAGGGTGTAAGCCTTAAGGTTATTCCATCCCTAGTTTTCAGGCTGCCCAGTTGACACTAATGGAACCCAGACAAGCTACCCCCACTAAGCCCTGCACAAATTGCAGCTTTGTGGGGAGACTAAGCATCATTACTGGGTTAAGCCACTAAATTTGGGGATGGTTTGCTATATAGCATTTGGTGTCAAAGAAAAGATGCACTTTAAATTGCACGATATCAATAGATTTGACCCTTGATTATTTAGGAAACAGTATCATTTTATGTTTTATTTATGTACTCTTCATATCTCTTCTGCCCACCTCTTGGAAATTGTGTCCCTATCATTGCTATATTGGGAATGTGAAAGATAAAAGTAACAACAGGTAATTTGATTGTGTTAAAGTATTTTTAAAAACGATAGTTGGGGAGAGAGAATGGGGAGAAAAATTTTCAATAGTAGGATGAAAAAAGTTACTGGCATGATTTTATTGTGATTTCCTATGCAAGTCCATGTTACTTCAGGCAACAATACATTTGCTGTATTACAGGTTGGAATCTTCCACATAATCTTCAGAGTTTCTCCCCCAAACTGTAGAATAATAGTATTGTTTAAAAAGTCAGTGTCTCTGTAAAACATTATGGAGGTTCCTCAAAAAGTTGAAAATAGAACTACGAACTACCTTACAATCCAGCAATTGCACTGCTAGGTATCTACCCAAAGAATACAAAAATGCTAATATAAAGGAGTACATGCATCCCAATGTTTATAGCACATTTATTTACAATAGCCAAATTATGGAAGATGCCCAAGTGTCTATCAACTGATGAATGGATATAGAAGATGTGGTATATGTATATATATGTATATATATATACACACACACAATGGAATGATACTTAGTCATTAAAAAAAGAATGAAATCTTGCCATTTTCAATGACATGGATGGAGCTAGAGAGTACTATGCTAAGTGAAGTAAGTCAGAGAAAGACAAATACCGTATGATTTCACTCACATGTGGAATTTAAGAAAGAAAAGAAATGAGCAAAGAAAAAAAAGAGAGAGAGGGAAGCAAAGCAAGAAACAGATTCTTAACTATAGAGCACAAACTGATGGTTACCGCAGGGGAGGTGGGTGGGGAGATGGGGAAAATAGGTGATAGGGATTAAGGGGTACACTTGCTGTGATGAGCATCGGCTGTTGTATGGGTGTTGAATCACTATATTGTACATCTGAAACAAATACTACAGTGTATGTTAACTGGAATGTAAATAAAACTTAAAAAATAAAATAGAAAAATAACATTCAGATTAAAAATTAAGAACAGGGGCACCTGGTGGCTCAGTTGGTTAAGCATCTGATTTGATTTCAGCTCAGGTCATGGTCTCATGGTTAGTGGGTTCAAGCCCCTCATTGGGCTTTGTGCTGACGGTGCTGAGTGTGCTTGGGTTTCTCTTTCTCTCCTCTCTCTGCCCCTCCCCCGCTGTGTTCTCTCTCTCTCTCTCTCTCTCTCTCTCTCTCTCTCTCTCTCTCTCTCCCTCTCTCTAAGTAAAAAAATAAAAATTAAAAACTTAAAAAAGTCAGTGTATCCCTACTCAGATGACAATTTGGCATTTTTTCCTTTCTTAGATTGTAAACTTAATTCAAATGAACAATTCTTTATGTTCCATAAAAGTCTTAAACACAAGTCCACGAAATGAAAAGATGGAATGATTATTTAACAATATGTACAAAGAGGGAACTGGGCTGGACACCCAGCATGGATGCCACTAATGACCACTTAACCACAGAAATGCCTTTGGGTTCTCATTTCAGTGGGAAAAAGGCTGTGCCCTTTATAGGTAGATACTTTGCTGCTTTTGCCTTCCTATGTATACCAGTTCTCTCAGAGATGGAGTCTGTTGTCTTCAGAACCCTTAGCTCTTTCCAAGCCTTTGACAGTTAATAGAAATGGGCTTCAGAACACAGGTTCACTCCTTTAAAAACAAAGCCTTCCCTTTCTCCCTGATAGCACAGTTATTGCATAATTATACTTATCAGCTCCCTCTCACCAGCTTTTAATCATACATTTTCCTGTCAGGGTCGTCTTTGTGGTTGCACACAGTCACTCTGGCACATGCACATACATACACATACAACTATTTCCTGACCCCTTGGAGAAAGCACACATAACATTTAAGAAATGCAAAACTACCCTGCAGCAAGGGTATAAGGAAAAGGGCGGGTTGAGAAAGAAGATAAAGTTTAATGTTCTCACATGAGACTGTAAACTGGGGGGAAAAAAAAGGACCATGATATTATATAAATAAGGACTTGTTTTGTTTTGTTTTTCTCCATGGAGCCAACTAAGTCAGTAAGAAATGCATTGTTTAGAGAAAACATAGTGTTGAAATTTTATTTCTTTATTAAAAAATGTTTGTTTTTTAGAAAGAGAGAGAGTGGAGGAGGGACAGAGAGGGAGAGAGAGAATCCCCAGCAATCTCCTCATTGTCAGCATAGAGCATGATATGGGGCTCAAACTCACGAACTGTGAGATCATGACCTGAGCCGAAATAAAGAGTCGGATTCTCAATTGACTGAGCCACCCAGACAACCCCAAATATTTTATATTCATTATCTTAAATTATCAAAACTACCATCCTCCAATTGCTTTGATTGTTGCCTTTCCCGATCTCATTAATTCCTGATAAATTTGGCTCAAGATTATTCCACAGATTTATCCCCTTCTCTCCAGTTCTACTGCCTCTACCCTGTTCTAGGCACCATGTCTACCAAAGCCTCTGGCTCCCTTGTTCCTCTGTGTCTTGTCTTATGATTCTCCACATCACTGCACATAGATCTCAAATCACAGTTAATTAGAAGACTTTAACAACTAACTATGACCCTTAGAATAAAATACAGACTACTTGCTATGGGATGTACAGTGTGTCATCTGACCCTGCCTCACCCTCTCAAACCTCATCTCAATCCACTGGCTGACTACAGACACCCCTGTATTCTGTATTCTCCCATTGCCCTCTAATACCTACTACAAACTCAGAGCCTTTGTAAATGCTCATTACTTGGCTTGCAGTCACTTAATGCTGCTCTTTGCATTTTTAGCTCCTAAACTCAGTTTAAATAGACCCATGATGGAGGGGTCTTCCTTACACATATTGCTGAAAGTAAATTGTAACCCTAACCCTTCATTATTCCCTATCTCATTCACCAATAGGTACTCTCCACAGCACTCCTTACAATCTACACTTATTTTTTTCTATTTACGTATTCACATCTTTCTGTACTCAAATAAATTGTCATTCAAGTGTATGCACAAAATAAGGACATTTTCAAACAAAAACTTAGAATTTATCCTGAGGAAATACTAAAAAAAAATATAGATGAAAAAAGAGATCATAAATTCAGAGTACAGGAGTGAAGTAAAAGCAAAATTAAGTAAAGATACTATATTGTTATAGAAATAATTAATTACCTTTATCATACTTAAAAATAATTTAAAAGGGAATAGACTTTCAGCTGTAAGATGAATAAAGTCTAAGCATCTAATGCAAAACATGGAGACTGTAGTTGATAACACTGTATTCTATAATTGAAATTTGCTAAGAGAGTAGAACATAAATTTTATGACCAAAAATAAATGGATTCATTAAAAATAAAAATAAAAAAGATAAATATGTGAGGTGATGAATGTGTTAATTAACTACATGAGAGCATCCCTTCACAACGTACATGTAGGTCATCTCGCCATGGAGTAGCTTTAAATATCTTACAATTTGACAGTTACACCTCAAAGCCGAAATTATAAAAAAGGTGGGGGAAATGATCTCTATACCTTTAAGTTACTTTCTTTGAAAATCTGGGTGAATGGAAAATTTTCCAGGAAAAAAAAATGGCTCAATAAGTCATAAAAACAGAAATAGAATTTTTATAGTTATGTAAGTTAAATTAGTATTTAAAATATCTCCCTCTAAAAACCTTCAAATCAGAACTTCTGGTTTTCAACCATCAAAGGAACACATCACACCTAAAGTATATAAACTCTTCCAGAGAATAAAAAGGAAGAAATCTCGCGGCACCTGGGTGGCTCAGTCAGTTGAATATCCAACTCATGATTTTGACTCAGGTCATGATTTCATGGTTGTGATATGGAGCCCCCTGACTGGCTCTCCACTGGATGTAGAGTCTGCTTAAAACTTTCTGTCCCTCTCCCTCTGCCCCCTCTCAAAAATTAAAAAAAAAAAAAAAGAAAAAAGAAAAAAGTCTGTCCATTTCCTTTCATTGGATTATCTTGATAAGAAAACATTGCAAGAACTTGATAGGCTCTAAAGTTATAGCTTAGCATAAAGAAACATAGATGTAAAATTCATAAATAATGTGACAAATTGAAATAGTGTATGAAAATATAGTATCTTTGACTAAATTGAGCCTTTTACAAATGAAGAGGTGAGTCAATATCAGAAAAATCTGATGCAAGCCACTATGTGAATGGATTAAAGGATATAACCCAATAATAATTTCAGTAGCTAAACAAAAGACATTTAATAATTCAATGCTCATTCATGAAAAAAAATTAAACCAACTTAGAACAGAAATATGCTTTTATTTGATAAAGTATATTTACCTATAGCAAGTTAATCATGATTTTAAAAAGCATTTCAACACAGGTAGAAACAAGGAAAGGATGCCTGTTGTCACCCTGTCCATTCAATATTTGTACCAAAGGTACTGGTCAAGGCAATTAAAGAAAAATGAGAGAGAGGGAGAAGGAGAGGGAGAGTGATGTAAGGGATAGGATTGTTAATTCTTATGGACATGTCTGCACAGAAAATCCAAAAGAATCTAGACATACAATTAGAATAAGATAATTAAGAATTGTTATGTATAAAAGGTATAGGATACAGAAGATAATTATTTCATCACTAGCATTTCCAATGAGAAAATAAAAATTCTATTCACAATAGCTATACAACTAATATGGTTTCTAGAAATAATTTTCCAAGACATCTGCAAAATATCAGTGGAAAAAATGTTATAATCCTAACATATAATATACTATTATATATAAGACCATATATATAATATATATAAGACAAAACATAATATAAGATAACCTAAAAAATAGGGATGGGAAGGATCAATTTTATAAAAAGTTCAGTTCTTCCCAATTTATGTCCAATTTTCACTACGATTCCTGTAAAGCCCTATATGGTTTTCATATGGAACTTGATTAGCTGAACTTAAAAGTCATATAGAATAGCAGTGTCTAAGAAGAACCAAGATAGTAAAGATAAGAAGTAAGAAAAGGAGAGCAATGTTGTGTGATACACCTATTTAGTTATCAAGATAATTACTCTAATGTATGATACAGTATGTTACTGATGTAAGAATAAAGAAACAGAAAAATGGAAAAGAATAGAAATTCCTAGGGAAGACCCGAGCATGTGTGCATTTTAGAATATAAAAGATACTACAGGTCAGTGGAAAAATAATTACCTATCAATAAATGATGCTAAGATAATTGGATTTTCACTATTATCTATTATAAAGTGCACTTTTTAAAGTTCATTTATTTTGAGAGAGAGCAAGCAGGGGAAGGGGCAGAGAGAGAGAGAGCGGGGGACAAATTCCCAAGCAGGCTCTGTGCTGTCAGTGTCAGAGTCAGATGAGGGGCTTGAACCCAGGAACCGTGAGATCATGACCTGACTTGAAATCAAGATTGGTCGCTTAACTGACTGAGCCATCCAGGCAACCCCACTTTTGTTTTGCATTTAAACATCTTTGAAACTGCAATGTGTTCTAAGGGCAGTGGCAGCTGATAATCACCATCAACCAGGTGACTCATCTCAACAGAGTCATGTGCTTTTTTACCTCTACTTCTGTTGATACCACTCACTAAATAATGCAACTCAAGGCAGGAAAAACTGGCTCATCTTCTGGAACAGGTGAAATCATAATAAGTTCTCCAGTGACTAATTTGAATAGAACTATTGTTAAAGCATCAGGCATTACCAGTGATTTCTTGTTTTCTTGGGAGAGAAGCTGCTTAATTTCTAGAAGTGTTTGATTTTGTCAAATAAAAGAGCAAAACTGTGGTCTGGTCAAAAAGTAAAATGAATTGAAATTTATAAAATAGACTTCAATTAATTGAAAGAAAATCCTAGTTCCAATGTGCCACACACTTAAGGGAAGATGTATCATGATGCTAAGTATTGGTGAGAATGAAGGGAGAAGTTTCTTAGATATTTTTTAGTACTGAAAATTAGTTCAATATCTTTAGAGAGCACTTGAGGAATATTTGGTAAAACTGAAAATGCACACATGCTTTATCTAGCAAACCTTTTTCTAGTTATATGCAAGGGTTTGCAACTCACAGTGAGGTGCTTGGACCATCAGCCCCTGTAGTACCTGGAAATTTGTTAGAAATGAAGTTTCTCAGGCTTCACCCATCACCTTGAATCAGAACCTAGAGTTTAGTAAGATACCCTAGTGATTTCTGTAAACATTAACGTTTAAGAAGCACTGTACTAGAGAATCTCTCGCATGCCATTCAGAAAAAATATGTATAAAAATATTTATTCTTAAAGAGGCAAGTAAAAAAACAACACATGTCAACTGGTAAGAAAGAGGATGAATAAAATGAGATGAACTCATGTGATGAAATATATAGTGGTTGAAATCTATGAATTAGATCTATATCCTCAACCTTGATCATTAAAAAAATATAATATTAAATAATACACCAAATTATAGGATAATAAATACTTTATGACAATGTTTGCATAACTAAAAATGAAACAAAACCCATGTAAGCAGAAATATACATATAGAAAATATGTAGTCAAATATGTGTCAGTGAATTTGGGAAGGAAGCAAAAATGGAGGATAGAAATTTGAAGAAGATAAACTGCAAGCTTACTGATGTGGTTTTTATTCCTTAAAAATAAGGAAATATTAACATACTACCATAATTTTTTTTGTTAACTGGGAACAATATTAATATATTTGTTATAATATCTTTTTCAGTTTTCTAAATATAGTTTTGATTAAAACAAAAATAAAAGTTGGACAAAAACATAACACAATTCACAGAAAAAGACATAAAATTGCTTAAGCATATAAGATGCTGCTCACTCATAGTTAAATAAATGTAAAAAATGAAACAGTTTTGTGTTTTTTATTGATGAGTTTGTCAAAGAAAATTTTTGATAAAAAATTTTTAGTAAATTAAAAAAGAAAGACTCTCATATACTGCTTATGACCATGTAAATTTTTGAAGTTTTATGCTTGGTTTATATGTATCAAGATTTTTTTTAAAGATTTCTTAACATGCAAGCCTCATTGAGTTAGCAATTCCAATTCTAGGATTCAAAGTTTAGAGGCTAACAGTTGTGTACAAAGAATTTGTGATTAGTAATGTTGATTATGACATTACTAATAATTAGACAAACTGAAAGAATATAAAACTGGAATAAAAATGATAGGTATACATCATAAAGGATTAGTTAAAATATGGTAGATACATCAACTCCATGTAGGAGTGGTCAAAGATTATGGGCAACTTTAATTTTTACAAATTTCTGTTTTGTTCAACAAGAATGGTTTTATTGCTTTTGAGTTTAGAAAAATTGTCATTTGTCAAAATACAGCTTTTTTCATTTCTTCTTGTATAATATTAATAATATTTTCATAATGCGTGTCTTTTAAGTAATGTCCCTATTTCCCTTCGTGTGAGTGAGCACAGAATATCTCATTGTTGCTCTCACAGAAAAATATCATGAAAAAGGGAGGTTTGTTTTATTTGGTATTTATTATAGTCTGAGAATGTAGTTAAATAGATAGGTTCTATTAGGTCTTTGTAGTTCTCCCCTCAAATAAAATGCTTAAAATCAGAGATACTGCCAGTTCTTCATTATTGACAGGGAAATGAGAACATGGCGAAGGTACAGTTTCATGTACGTTGTGGACTTTGGTATTATTTTATGAGAAAGTATAGTCGTTGTATTAAGGAATTCAATAGATTATACATTTTCAATCATCATTAATATTTAAATTTTATGATTTACTTAACTTTTAGATTCTCATTAATAGTTAAGCATTATGATTTATTTAAATTGATAATATTTCATTAGATTTTAAAATTTAACATTAATCAAATTAAATCTAAATCATTAAATCCTATATTATTGGAGAAGAATCATGAAATATCAGGAAGAGTAGGAATGAGTATATTTCAGGATATATATATATATGTATATATATATATATATATATATACACATTTATAAAAGGCACTGACTATAGTCATTGTTTTATGTAAATGTACTTGAAATTATCAGTTTCTAAAATACGACGGCTAGGTTTGCTTGCTTAATTTTACCTGTAACTATGTTAACATTTTATAGCCAAGTGCTTAATAAATTATTTTATTGATCATTGCTAAATTTAGGTAAAGTATAATATACATATCTACACAAGCATATAGATATGGAGATAAAATTGCCTTTTTTTCAGTCATGAAAGTCCTATATTTATGTTACTTAAAAAAAAAGACAATTAGATGACATCTTGGAGTCTTAGAAAAAGACATTTTCTTTTTGAACATGTATACTTTACAAGTTCAAGATATGTTTAATAAGGGAATTGAAATTTTAGTGACACATCCATGAACTGTCTTTTAATTTTTATCAATTTTTATCTTCAATGTTTAATTTCTTTTTTCTTTTTTTAAAATAAAATTGCATTTTAAAAATTACGATGTTGTGGCATGATACCCATATTCATGTATCTATGTTATGTGTTGTCACTGCATTATTTTGTATTCCTCAAATATTGCATAATTGCAGCTTATTTATAGCCAGATTTCTTTTTGTTTATAGGGTAGAGGATGGAATGCAATACTACGATTTCTTTCCCATCTTATTCTAGTTCACTGACAAGGAAATAGAAATTGTTATCAACTTCAGTTTCAGTTTCTTAGTTATGATGATTTCTTTTCGTGTAATAAAATATCATTTTTGTGAGTTTACCTCTATTGTTCTGTTGTCACTGACCTGGCCTCCAGAAACATGATTTCATAGAGCATTTTCTTAGACAGTACTTCCAGAAATGTCATTATAGCACTAGAGAATTGGCATTTTCTGTGCCAAGATGTCATCCTAATAATACTGTGTCTGAGGAAATGAAGCTGGGAGAAATAGCTAGCAGGGTGATGAAGGACAGGTTTGCCTCATCTGTAAATAACAGTGATTTGTGGGATGATGATCTCACCAACAGAGCTTCTCTCCTCCTCTTCATTATGATCTTCTGCAGTGCCCAGTGAAGCTGTCAAGGACCCTGCTGGGAACTGGGAGTGATGATGGAAAGCTCTTGTTTTGTTTCCCATTTTAGTCATTTGTGAATGTCCTGTAGCTCTCTCCAGTGCAGAAGTGAGAAGTCAGGTTGTGGTGGAACTCTTCTCATCTCTCCTTGCTGCTAAGGGCAATTCTTCTCTGTGCCAGAGTTCTGCTTACTCTGTAATTCAACCTAAACCTCTTTAAGAGGGCATGGGTAGGTAATGGAGGAAGAGTCAGGACCGATATTCAGGTGGGGATTTAGTAACTTACACTACGTTTGCTATTGCCAAGCTCTGGGGAGTGTTTCCTCAACCATTAAGCCAGAAGTGAATGAGTGTTCACTTAAGGTTTCCCTAAGCAAAACTGTCAAAAGGATAGTGTCCATGCTCCTGTCAATCACATTGAATAGAACCTGAAATAGCACCATGCTCATGATCACATAATATTTGCTGAAGAGATGAAACTGAATAGGAGAATATATTTTAAAAGAGATCCACTATAGATCAAAGGACAAGGATCTCTTTCAATGAAAGCAGTCCCACCAGAGATGAAAATGTGTTTCAGGAGACTTAGGGATAGATAGCAAAATAGATCCAATACATAGTCATTTCTATAGCTCTGATTGGAAAGAATGTCAGAGTTAGTTACAAGCTATTTGTCAAAGTAAATGTGACCCAAAAAAGGGTAATTTTCTATATTTCCTTCTCTACATCTGACAATTTGGGTATTTTCATCTCCTTTCCAGAAAAATATCACTCCACATCTTCTATTTTGGAACCAATAATGATCCTATCAAATTCACTCTCCATTTATTTTTTTAGATGAAGGCACTAGAGAGGTTAAATGGTTTATCTCTTAAGTGAGAGACCTAGGACTTGAATTCAGTTCCATTTGGTGTCAAACCCATGTTTTTGGTTAACTCTGATATATGGTCCCTCATCCTTTTTCAGTTATAAGTACCAGAAAATCCAAGTTGAACTACCTTACACAGAAAGGATTGTTTCCTGGAGTAAAAACTGAAAACTCCAGACACAGTGTGTTAGACATTAATATTAGTCCAATATCCAATTTCCCCAGCCTCCAGCTGTGTCTGAAACTGAGTGACCATAAACCATGCTCTACCTGGAACTGTCACTGTAACAGAGTTCAGAGTGGTCCATAATTAGGTTGGTCTCAATGCACCTTTTAAAAATTATCGTCCCCTATTCAACTATTCGCCTTTTTGCCTTTTCTGTTTCAATTAGGCCTGCTAGTTGCTGGCCTAGGAGCATACACCCTGTGTTTGTTTCTCTCAACTTGAAAAAATACTGGGATTACTCTGTCCAAACTTAATTCTATTAGTTCTTTAACATCTGCTTTAAGACTAATGTCTTCAACAAGGCCTACGTGCTTACCCTTAGTTCACTTTGATGAATTCTTATAGATTTTGTGTGTTACTCTGTTGTCTAAGTATCAAGTCAAACCAGAGCTTAGATGGCATTCAAGATTATTGGAGAATGAGTGTGGTGATTGTCTGGTCTTACCTAACTCTTCTAAGAATTAATCAGAAATAGTGATTATGGTAGCTAACTTTTAATGAGCATTATTTGTTAGCCATTGTTTAAATTCTTTGCATGTATGAGCACATTTCATGCACACCTTAGGAGATGTATAGCATTATTAATATTTAACAGATGAAATTGAGGCAATGAAAGCATAGGCTACTTAAAAAAGTCATGAAGTTAGTAAGTGCAAGACCCAAGACTTGAATCCATACTTAACCATTGTAATGTATTTACCAAAGGATATGGTTCTTTAAAAAGATTATAGTCTAATGGTTGCTTATCCAACAGGTAAAAATCAGGATGGAAAAAGAACTTAAAATAACTTAAAGCCATTTCAGAATGAAGTGGGACAAGACATGAAAAAGGGAAAATTTTGGGTAGATATGTTTACTGTCTTTAAGTATTATGCAGCCTGTCAAATAGGAGAGGGATTAGCTTATCTTGAATAGACCTGAAGACTAGAATTAGAAGCATTAGGCACATATTTTCACCTAAACATAAAAAAAGCTATTTCTACCTGTCAGAGCTGTCTGAAAATAATTTCAAAAAAGCTTTTTTGAGAGAGCAAATTTCCCATATCTGGAAGTTTCCCCAGTAGGTTGGTTGACATCTTCTGGCAAGAGTGTTCTCAGTGGGAGTCAAATATCAAAAGCTAGTTAAAACACACATGTTTTAAGGGCCTAAACATTCCATGAATCCTCAGAGGATTATTCCTTCTGGCTGCTGGGACTAGGAAGTAATGTAATGCCATGGGTATATCAGGACTTGTAAGCAAATAAATGAAGTAGGAAAATAGAAAATAAGAAGGGACATGGGGGTAGGTGGGAGATGCCGAGGAGATGAGTAAAAAAAAGATAAGCCATGTCATCTAGATCTGGGCCCAGGGAGGCCCTGCTGGGCAGAGTAGCTACAGCAGAGACAGTTGAGCCACCAGATAGCCTTTTCCTGACCTTTCAAATGTTCACACGTTTAATGGTGGTTTAGGGTTGGCTTAGCTCAGTTGTTATTTTTTCCTCTGAGACAGCTTTTTCCTCTTTAGTTAGGAAGGCAGAGCTCTGACTCTGTTGTGGAGAAAAAGCTATTAAAAGGAAATTGTGGTATATAAAATGGAGACACTTTTTTGATCATATTTCAAAGGATTTGAAGGGAAAGACAAGAAAATCAATAAATGCATGGATTCCTTTACACTTTAAAAAGACAATTCTTTCCTTTCTAAAGTCTGTTTCTGGGTGTTCCTGCTGTGAAATCAGCCCATAACACCCAGATTTAATGGAAATTTACTTAGTAAAAGGATAAAATAGTAAACAGAACAATGAAGAGTTCAGTTACTTCTTTCCCTTTCTACCTTTTGACAAGTGATAATACCTGCAATGGAAACCATATAATTTTCAGTCTGATTATTTATTTGTTTGTTTGTTTGTTTGTTACTTATTTATTTTGTTAGAGGAAGGTTGGTGTTTACTTTCAAATCTGAAGTATAGAATCAAGTCCTGTTTGTTTATCATAGTAGCTAATAATATGTTGCAGATTTTTATCTATGACAAAAAATTGTCTATGATATAGGAACTTTTTCTCATTGCTACTTTGGCTAACACAACCATGAAACAAGTGTTTTTATATGTGATACTTTAGCAAAGGGAAAATCACTATGATAATAAAATCCCTTGAAGTTTGTGAGGGCAGGTCTCCATTTTCTATATTTTGTGGGTTATTATTCTAAAAAGAAATCCATCTTGGAAGTAAAGAATATTATTTGCTTGAGGGGATTTTCTATAAACCAGATCCCTTCTAAATCCTACTCTCTTCAGTAAGTATAATATGGAACAGTCTGTCTTCTGTAATTACTATGCAATAGGAGATTTTGTCTTGATTCATCTACATATCTTTGTTTGTGTTGAGAATACTAGAACCTATTATTCTCCCTCTCTCTCTCTCTGTCTCTCTCTCTCTCATTCACATGTGAATGAGACATGTGACACAATGTCTCATAAGACACAATACATGTACCCTCTACTCTGTTTGCTCCAGTATCCACCTTTTGCAAAATGATAATACAGTAACCAGAATATTGATGTTGATACAGTGAAGATAACAAAATATTTTGCATACCACAACCATTCTTCACGTTGTCATTTTTCTAGCCACAACTACTTTATCCTGCTTCCACCCATTCCTTGTCCCCTGCCAACGACTAATCAGTTCTCCATTTTCATAATTTTGTCATTTCAAGAATGCATGTATGTGGAATCAAGTCATGTCTTAGTCTGCTCATGCTATCATAATTAGGAATTAGGAAGGTAAAATGATCTTCTCAAGGTCACACCAAAAGTTCTGGCCCAGGTCTATTTATAGTTTATCTTTAAACTAGTTCACAGACAGGGACACGCAAAACACTAACTATGCTCCAGGAATTGTTATTCCAATCGAAAGCTTTAAGGAGATCCATAAATGTATTTTCTTTTACATTTCTTGTTCACAGTCTTTTTATTTGCGGAATAGTGAAAGAACAAAGATAATAGTACTTGTATTTCACAAATATACAACATATATAATCTCTGGTCCCTGAAGTTTGTCTTTATTTGCAAGGTCACTTGCTTGCTTTGTGAGTTATCTATGCTTCCTCTTCCCAATCACTGAAATGAATGTCTTTGTAGAAACCTAATAATCTTGAGACTGAAAGAAGTAACATATTATCCTAAGGATAGAAAAGTTATAAGGAATAAAATGCTACATTTTTTTTTTATGGCAGGCATCTGAGATGGCATTTAGTGGGGGGCGGGGAATGCCTTTTGCTCCATAGAATGGCAAGTTAATGTCATAATAGTATTACCCACTTTGTGAGTTGCTCCTTTTTCAAAGTCACATCTTCAAAAAAAAAAAAACTCAAGAAAGGATAAAGCAAAACTATTTTTTTGGGCAAAAATATATTAATTTTCTCATTCGAATTTCTGGCTGTTATCTGTATAATTACGGGGTTGACTTAACAGCAGTATACAGGAAATTCTTTAAAATAGTTTTTTTATGTTAAATTGTGACAGCTGCTTTGATTTTGACAGACACCCAGTAAAGTGTTTCCGATGCAATATGACAGTGCCAGCCATGACATTAATTGCATCTTTTGTTGGAAAATGCCACATGTAACATTTCAAACAGAATCCAAACACCAGGATAACTATTCATTTATTTCACTGTGCAACAGAACTCTGAAATATTAGCCTTCATTTTGTCTTCCTCAGTTACATAATTGACTATTTCGACTATATGCACTGATCACATTAGCCAGCCCTATCAGTTAACTAGACAGTCTAATCAAGTATGTCTGTTATCAACAACATATTATACCCAATCCATTTAAAGAGATGTTAGAGTTGTAAATTGTATTTTATTTTAAGGGTAAAATTAATTTGAGAAATAAACAAGTCAGATCATTTTTCCCTAGAAAGTCATAAAAATGTGAAACATAACTTCAGGTTTGGAGACATTGATATGAATATATAAAAGAAGGTAAATTGATCACTTCAGCTGGAATTAGAATTTCTTGGGTTCTCTGTCTCCTCTTTTTCTTTTTTTGACAGGAACATCTTTCTTAGCATGAGTTGCAATACTGTTAATGCTAAATTATTGCATTACATGCATTCATATATTTATTCATTCATATGTTGATTTAATAAATATTACAAAATCTATTCAGTGCTGTGCACAATGGCAAGCAAAATAGTAACAAGTCGCTGCCTTCATGAGGGTTGCATTATACCAAATTTTTCTTTAAAATAGTTCATGGTTAGTATCATCATAGTTAGTGCAAGTGTTTTCTTGCACTTAAAATCACCTTTAACACTTGGGATATAATGACCCTTTACCCAGAATCAGAAAGTCTAAATTTTACCTCAGAAGCACTGTAATAATTTGTTTCATAGTTCCATTTGTCATGGCTTCAAGTTTTCCTTCTCACCTACCTAATACCTGAGAGGTTTTTTTTAATTCATATCCATTTACAAGATCACAGTGGCAGCCTCAGAAAATTAAAATCCCTATCCATTTTCTGATTTGTCATTGTCATGGCAGTGAACAGAAAATAAATAATGGGCATGGCAATAACTTAGAGCACAGGAAATACTTTCACTGAACTGACTAATGTCTTTTGTGTTCAGTAGTGATGATCAGTTACAATTTCATAATAGCTATTTCCCCATTGATAATGTCAGTGCTTTACCAACATTGTATTCATACTGTTGCACTTTTTAAAAAGTTGGTACCAGCAATGGATGCCATCTGATGTCCTTGGAAACATTTGCCAAGATGGAAAAGTCCAATCTCTATTATTGACGAGGCCACTAGAGAAAGATACATTTAGAAATGATTAAGAATATATTGATTATCAGATTTTATTAAGATATTGAAAGGACTAAATGTCCTCCATTTGCTTTTGAATCTTGGAACATTAATCAGCACTGAATCAAATGATGCATTATCCACTTGATTACACAAGATGGTATCACAGGCTATTCACAGAGAACTGGTGCATGCTTTCAGCCTTGACCCATTACTTAAATATAAGTAATTTTCAATGTTCTGTCAACATCTTTCTTGTTTTGTCTTTATACTTGCTCTGAGTGAATTTGTCTATTCTTATGACTTTGAATATTTTAATGGCTCTTAAATCTAGACCTCTTTCCTAAACATAATTTTCAAGTTTGTCTTATATCTTTATATTGTTTCTAATTATAATGTCTTTGAAATTTAGGGGACTTGCTCTCCCAAATTCTGTTCAACATCTCATGTTTCTCAAATTGTTACTTCTTTCAATTAGCTAGTATGAAATATTGGTAATGGCTTTATTTAGTCCCTTGTTCTAACCTCCATTTCAAAGTTACCAAATGGGCACATTTTTCTATCTTCTCTCATGTAGGTGTTCTATTTTTCATTCCTACTGCCATTTCTCTACTTTAGGCCATATTGTTTCTACACACCCACATATACACACATTTGCCTGTTACAATAGCCTTCCAACATATACTTCCTCAGAGTTCTCCCTAGAAAATATAGAATTGGTCCTATTCCTCCACTGCTAGCAAATGTTTATTATCTCATCACTCCAAGCTTCCTAGCCTGATAGTCAAGGCCCTCTGCCCATTGCAATCGTTGCCTCATTTGTTTTCCTGTTTCGACTCAGGCCCACTTCCACACCATTTTGCACATACACCAGATAGACATATTGAAAATGTCAGTCAGACAAAGTCCTCACATGTTTATAAAAACAATATAATAAACTTTCCATTGCTCCTAGAATACAATTCAACCTCCATTCTCCAGCCAAAGGTCTGTGCGTGATCTGGCCCTGACTGCCTGCCTAATTTCTCAGACTCTATTTGTGCCACTCTATTCCTTGCTTGCTATGTTCTGGAGCCATTGTCTTTGATAATCAAGAGTATATCCTTAATAATGTATTTCTTTAAATCCTAACTGGGGTGGTAGTGAAAAAATAATGTGCCTTGCCAACATAAAAAAAAGGGGAAGGGTAGGAGAGATTTCACGGAGAGTAATTGCTATAATTCACTTCACATTACCACTACTAAAGAAAACCAGTGTAGTCTTTATCACTAAGAATTTTCATTAGTATGCTTCTGTGTTATCACAGAAGTCTGAAAGTGGTTGAGTTGTGGGTTTTAACATAACTCATGAGTTTGTATGGATGTATAGACATAAACATACAACTTCACTCATATGAACACAGTCAAGCAGCAAACATTATAATTATGCGCAGATTGTCCCTATGTTCAGAGTGAGTTATGTTTCTGAAAAAAAACAGATTTTTCATAATTTTAGCAGATTTTAAAATAGTCACGTTAACTTTTTCACAATCTTAGTTAACTTTAAAAGAGTTACTCAAGTGTTTTTTGACACTTTTTTTCTTGGTATTACTTCTGATCAGGTTCACCATTATCAGGACACCAGTCTCATTACATAGTATATTTATAGACACAGTTGTTTCATAATTTAATATTTACTAAAGATCTGTAAATAACTACATTATGTGTAAGACAGGAAGATGATCAAGGAAGGCTGAGTTGTTGTGGCCAGGTTGGGAAACTCTAAGAATACTAGTAGCTGTCTTCTCTTGTATATTTATAGTTTTCCTTTAACTTCTTTTATTTCCTTCTCCTCCCCAAATGGGGAGACTCTTATGAAGTTTTCTAATGAACTTAAATAGAATCAAAAGACAGTAGGTTCTGGAGGTGGCTTAAATTAGAGTCTGGAAGAAAATCTTCAGGCAGGAAGATTATGTATATTGACCCTGGAAGTTTTTGTTGTATTATTTCTTTGTGTGTTTGTTTTATTAGCCGTCAGCAATTATAAGAACTCTGCATCTTGAATAGATTTAGTGAAGGGTATATCATTTTTACGTGGGGCAAAGACTAAAATCAAAGGCCTGGCTGGTTATATCCTGATATATTAACAAAGATTATACAGAACAATATCTATTTGTCCACAGATCCATGAGTTGTTATCATGTCGTGGTATGATATTTTAAAGACATATTTTAAAAAATAATTGAATATCTCTTTTTGGATTACATCAATAACACATATTTGCTAGATTTTGCAAACTGAGTTGTCAGATGACAATTTGTGTTACTTATAGGAAAATTGGCAATTTTGCGTCAAAATTATATTAAGAATTTGCCAATGGGCAGTTGTATTTGATTTGAATTAGTTTTTTAATCTAAATTCATATTTTTGAAGAGTTCCCTTCAAGAGAATATATAACCATTCCTTTAATTTTTCTAGAATCAACTCCTCTAACTTTCAAAATGCTCTATTTCACTTGTTCATTCATTTTCATAATTAGAATACTGAGAATTTTACAGGAAGCTGTCTGTTTTTACATTTTTGTGAGCTGTGTTTGTGGATGGTTTAGGGACAGAGAATTAAATCTGCATGAAATCATCACATTTCTCTAGATGTAGCCATGAAATTGGTATTTTCCCCTGAAAATTTCCATGAAATTACAAAAATTATTGCATCTTTGTCTCCGGATATCTTGCATGGAAATATAAAGGAGGCTGAGTCAATCTTTCTTGTTCCCGAGTTCTTCATATAGCTAATTATGCATGAATCTCTTAATTAAGCACTAAGAGAAAAATGTATATGGCTTATATAAGAACACTTTGGAAGAAGGTGAGTCTTACTGAATGTCTAAATTCAATGATCCAATGAGCCCTAAATTCTATTTCCAATAAATGACATATTGTGGCATACACAAATTGTGCATTTTTGCCAGTTTCACAATTAATGGTAATCACTGTAGCCAAATAATTCATGTAATAATATGCATTATTATTAAGATTAACTAAATTGATGAATTAACTGTAATGAAGGCTACTCTTCTTTATGATCATTGGAAATGACTTTTCAAATATAATTTGAAATAAGTACTCAGGTACCTGGGTGGCTCAAGTGGTTGAGCATCTGACTCTTGAATTCAGCTCAGATCATGATCCCAGGGTTGTGGAATCAAGTCGGGGCTGTGCACTAGGCATGGAGCCTACTTAGGACTCTCTCTCTATGCTCCTGCTCCCTCCCTGTGTCTCTCTTTCTCTAAAATAAAAACATAAAACATTATTTCTAATAGATACTCAAATCACAGTTACACACACACACACACACACACACACACACACACACACACGCATCCCTTATTTAAAGTTGATATGGGAGACCTTTAAACATAATTTCACTCTTCTTATGTTGGGATTATACATCCTGATACTTTCACTATCATATTTTGACATGTGATGTGTGTTGCTTCTTTTTATGAGAAAATTATGGATTTCTGTTACATTGACACCACACTTGATATATGATTTCCTTGGGCCAATGGCATGTGAGTCAAGGGGCTTTGTACCACTTTTAAGTATGTACCTTAAACACCATTATATGATTCTGACATGGTGTCTTTTCCTTCTGTCATCAAACTCGCAATCCTCTAGACATGTCTACTCCTTTATTTCAGACTACCTGAGTCCTGAAATAAAGATAAAAGAAGCTGAGTTGTAGCCATCCTACAATGAATATGTGACATGATTGAGAAATAATCCTTTATTATTTTAAATCTACTGATAATATGGATTTGTTTGTTACTATAGCAAAACTTACTATAAATTGACTAAGAGTGAACAAGTTAAATTTAAAATTATTTATAATTATTGTTGAAATAGAAAAAATGCCATTTATTGATATTTTTTTCTCATTTTTTGAATAAAAATATATTATGCTATTGACCCCACTTATTTCTGATTATCTGACAAATGCTCTTTGACATATAGTATCAAAACCTAACCTAACTGATCAAATATAGCATAGATCAGTGATAAAAGTGTGTTCTAACATTTTTCTTTTATTTAAAGTATTTATAAAAATTCCAGCTTATGATCCTGGAGTAAGCAGATCCATAGTTAATTCTTTTAATGGTATATCCTGTTTTTACAGAGTGTATTCTCATAGAGGAAAAGAAAATAGACCTAATACCAACTATTCTATCTTAAAACACCTAATTCCTGGGGCACTTGGGTAGTTCAGTTGGTTAAATGTCCGAGTCTTGATTTTGGCTCAGGTCATCGTCTCACAGTTCATGAGTCTGAGCCCCATGTCGGGCCCCGCACTATTGGTGCGGAGCCTGTTTGGGATTCTCTATCTCCCTCTGTCTCTGCCCTTACCCTGCTTGCACGCTCTCTCTCTCAAAAATAAATAAATAAATAAACATTTAAAAAATACAACTAATTACTAAATTATTTATTTATTTGTTTATTTCATAAATAATTCAACATTTATTTGCTGCCTACTACTATAATAGCAATGTTGCTAGTTATTGACTGTTAACTTTATACTAAGAACTTCTCTGTGTACTTTTACCTTTACTGACTTAATTTAATCCTAAGATTGCTGCTATTATTATCTCCATTTAATAGTTAGTAAAATTCTACAGTAAGGTTTTGGAAAATTGAATAACTTGCTCATAGTACACAGCAGGATGAGGATTTGAGCCCAGTGAGTCTGGCCCTAGAGTCCACACTGTCCTTAAACACTAGCCAAGTTGCCTTTCACACTGATATATCATTTTTTATGTGCCAGTCATTATTTTAATTCTAGAAACAGCAATGAACAAGATGGTTAACAGTGTAATGTAATGGAGCTATAATAAATGAGAAAATGGCTATTATAACTTTAATTTGTGATATATACTCTAAAGAATCAAGGAGGGAACATGAAAGAGATAAGTGAGAAGGAGCAATATGTGTGGAAAGAGAATCAGGGAAGTGTGATACCTGGAAACCAATGAAAAAAGAATGCGGTGTAACAGTGTCATATATTGATGAGTATTGAATAGCCTTTGGATTTGATAGCATGGGATTCTTTGGTGCAGGTGAAAAGGATGCTTTCCATGGATTTGTGTGCATAAAATCCTGATAGAGATTAAGAAAAGATTGAGAGCTGTTTCTTCAGTTCTTGATTCCCGGAATAAGAATCCCCTGAAAACAAAAATCACAGTAACATAAACAATAAAATGCTAAAAAAGTTTAAGCTGCATTTGGAAAAAATTATAAATTACTTGGTGAAGAAATAAAGAATCCTAAGAAGGCAAAGACAGTATGAATGTTGAAATCCAAAAAGGTAGAATACAATAGTCAAGCCAATTTGAATCTGTAGACCTCTCCTTAACTCTGGTGATGATGGAAGTTTATATTGATAGACATAAGATGGATGGGATCAGGGAACTAATCCTAGCACCTTCCCAAGTAGAAAATTGAATTGGAGACACTGAAATATAGCTGAGACCCCAGATGGAAACAATCACAATGTAAGAGGGAGCTAAACATAATGGAAAGTGAAGAAAACTTGCCTTTTCAAACTTGCTACTAGATAGACAAGGGAAACTGCCTTGAGTATTTGAAAGAAAATTCTGGATCTTACTCTAGATTTGTGCCTTATTTGGTCCAAACAAAATGATAACAACAGCAAAACAAAAAACAAAAGCTGTAATCTAAAATACTTTTTTAAGTGGTTCTGAGATTTTGTGCTCCCAGAAGCCTGGCAACCAAAAGCATATTATCTCTGGAGGAATGCATTCTCAATACCAAATTGAAAATATTAATATAAAGTACAAGAAAACCAAATCAGAGGTGAGAATTACAAAATACTTGAGGAACCTGGGCTCCATAAGAGAGCTGCCCCAAACAGTTGACAACTGAAACAAAGCATACAGTATTCAAATATTGCAGTTATAAATTCAGTATTTTAAAGAGGAAAATATAAGTGAGAAATAAAATATAAAAATTAAAATGAAAAATGGTATGGATGGGTTAAACATTAAAATAACACAAGTAAGGAAAGAGTTAGAGAATTTGAGAAATTATAAAGGAAGAAGTTGCAAAACTTTAGCACAGAAAGATAAAGAGATGGAAATATTAAGAAGAAGGGAGAAGACATTGATATTGGGATAAACATGTCTAAAATATATTCAATAAAGAATAAATAAAACATATGAGAGACAATATTCAAAGTAAATGTGTATGACAAAGACACCAAAACAGATTCAGGAAACCCACTGGATTTAAATATCTCACACAGAATAAATAAGATCATAGAGAGACTTAGAACACCACAGATAGAGTGAAGTTCTTAGAAGTCAGAGAGGAAGAAAAGAAAAGAAAAATAAAAAGAGTTTATTTATAATTAAACTGGCAACCAACTACTCACAGAAGAAGTAAAAGACAGTGGAGTCATATTTTCTGTGTGCTGATCAAAATATGTTTAACCTAAAATTATATTTTATACTTATACAAGCAAAGGCATCTTTTGAGATTTTGGGCTTAAAATTCAGACAGTTACAGACAAACAGAAGTAGAAAACATTTAACACTAATAGAACTTACATCAAAAATTCATCTATAGAATATATTTCAGGGAGAATGATTTTGATCTAATTTGTAAGGTCTGAGAAACAAGAATCAAAGACACAGAAACTGGTTAATATATGTGTTAGAAATAGACTTTTCATGAAAAACAAAGTGTAACATTTATAGTGTTGTGTGAAAAAAGACAAAATGCTGGAAAACATAATCTCATAACTTAGGAAGATGGTGGTGAGAGATAATGATTTGTCTCTTTATACTGTTTAAGATGAGCAAATATAGATATAGAACAATATAACTCTTGTTAAATACCATACCAAGATCACTAAAAGAATAGATATTGTATAAATTCAAAATGAAGAAGAGGAAAAAATGGAATGAAAAAATAATGAATACATTAAAATAAATGCAAGAGAGGAGGAAGAAGGGGAAAAGGGGCAAGAAAAAAGAGGAGAGAAAATAACAAAACTAAATCTAAATGTATCAGTAATCACAAAAAAGTGTGTAATTAAAAAACAATAATTCCATATGGGATTTTAAAAGTCAGCTATATATTCTATCTTAAAGAGACTAACAAGAATATAAGAATATTTGTTTTGGTTTTCTTTTGGTTTTTGATTCAGCATGTAAAGAGCACAGAAGGTATCACTCTGCCCTAACAACAAGTAAACAACTGAACACACTGAAAAGTCAACAACTCTTCTTAGATCATTCAGAGAAGTGAGGTCACAGGGCCAACCATTGCCACCAAATTGGAGGTTACAAACAGGGAAACACGAAGAATAACAACTTAGTGGAGCATAAACTCTCAAGCAGAAATCTGCACAGGAAAATCTGAACTGTATTTGACAAGTTGTTGGGGCTCAACATGAACAACTCAGGCCTGTGGGGGTGGTGGCTACACCTTTGTGAGTTTTATCTCCAGGAGCTATACTATGTTCTTATGGCAAATATTGGAGAAAAATCTTTTCATGCTTGTAGCAGGGGGAAGAGAAAAGGAACAATTTTGAATATGCCAGGGAATTCTGTCCTTAAAAAGGCTTCTCTCAGGAGAAACTATTTAAAAGTCCAAACTCCTGGGGAGCCTGGGTGGCGCAGTCGGTTAAGCGTCCGACTTCAGCCAGGTCACGATCTCGCGGTCGGTGAGTTCGAGCCCCCCGCGTCAGGCTCTGGGCTGATGGCTCAGAGCCTGGAGCCTGTTTCCGATTCTGTGTCTCCCTCTCTCTCTGCCCCTCCCCCGTTCATGCTCTGTCTCTCTCTGTCCCAAAAATAAATAAACGTTGAAAAAAAAATTTAAATAAAAGTCCAAACTCCTGAGGTTTTATCAGAGCCTAAATGACCTAGTGGAAAGGAAATACCAACCTAAGCTCACTGTAGCTTCCCATGTGGGGGAAGGGAAAAACCTTACTCTAGCCTACTATAGCCATACTGTCCTGCAAAATAACAGGGAAAACCTGAGAAGCAATTGTGAAGTTCCCAATTCAGAAACAGAGCTTCATTAAAAGACTGAGACTGAATTATAGGACTATCAAATGCTTTCCCTACCCACATACTTATTACTATATTACTAAAAGCCTATTTATCTCAGTTTCTTTTACTCAGTACATTAAGTCTGGCTATCAAGAAAAAATTACAAGGCATACTAAAAGGCCAAAACCACAGTTTGAAGAAACAAAGCAAGCATAAGAAGTAGAGTCAGAAGTGACAGAGATGCTGGAATGATCAGAATATGAATTTAAATAATGATGATAAATATGATAGTGGCTCCATGGATAAAGTAGACAGCATGCAAGAACAGATGGGAAATGGAAGAAGAGAAATGGAAATTCTAAAAAAAAGATAAAAAGAAACTTTAGGGGTCAAAAACATAACAGACATGAAGAATGCCTTTGATGGGCTCATTAGTAGTGAGACACAGTAAGGGAAGACTCTCAGAACTTGAGGATATGTCAATAGAAACTTCCAAAACTGAAAAGCAAAGAGAAAAAAGGCTGAAAGAAATATATAATAGAATATACAGAAACTGTACGACAACTACAAAAGGTGTAACATACACATAATAAGAATTCCAGAGGAGAAGAAAGGAAAAGATAATATATTGAAGAAATAACAACTGAAATTAATGTCACACACTAAACCACAAATCCAGGAAGTTCAGGGAACACCAGGGGGATTAATTCCAAAAAAATCCATATACACCTAGGCTTATCAAATTCAAACTATAGAAAATCAGGGTTAAAGAAAAGATCTTGAAAGGGATGAGAAGAGGTAGAACTTACCTATAGAGGAACAAAGATAAGAATTACACGTGACTTCCTTTCAGAAACTATACAAGCAGGAGGACAGTAGAATGTAAAAGGTAAGGTGTTGAAAAATAAAACCACCAATCTAAAATTCTTTACCCTGTGATATTATCCTTGAAAAGTGGAGAAAAAGACTTTCACAGACGAACAAAATGACAGAATTTGTGCCAGTAGCCCTGTCTTGCAATAAATGTCGAAAGAAATTCCTAAAAAAAATAGGAAAGTAATATAGGTCATAAATTTAGTTTTTACATAAATAAAGGAAGATCATTAGAGAAAAAAATAAGTAAAGGTAAAATAAATTATTTAATTTTCTTACTCTTGATGTAACAGCAGTTTGTTCAAAATAATAATAGCAACAATATATTCAATTATCTATACTTATGGATAGAAAGATTATAATAATATAGTTTATATGTGGTTAGATATATATATCTATGTGAAACAAATTACAGCAATGATACAAAGAATAAGCTACTTGCACTACCCATTAGGCAGTATACTGTTACTTAAAAGTGGACTTGGTATAAATGTAAATGCATATTGCAAACTCTAGGACAACCAATAAAATAGGTAAAAAAAAAAGAGGTATAATTGATATGCTAAACAAGGAGAGAAAATAGAATCATATGAAATGCTGAATTAAAACAACAGAAGAGGGGTGCCTGGGTGGCTTAGTTGGTTAAGCATCCGACTTCAGCTCAGGTCATGATCTCGTGGTTCATGAGTTCAAGCCTCATGTCAGGCTCTGTGCTGACAGCTCAGAGCCTGGAGCTTGGTTTAGATTCTGTGTCTCCCTCTCTCTCTGCCCCTCCCCCACTCACGCTGTCTCTCTCTGTCTCAAAAATAAATAAAAACATTAAAAAATTAAAAAAATAATAAAACAACAGAAGGCAGATGGGGTGCCTGGGTGGCTCAGTTGAGCATCCGACTTCGGCCCAGGTCATGATCTCGTGGTTCGTGAGTTTGAGCCCTGCATAGAGCTCTGTGCTGACAGCTCAGAGCCTTGAGCTTGCTTCAGATTCTGTGTCCTCCTCTCTTTCCGCCCTACCCCTCCTTGTGCTCTGTCTCTCTCTGTCTTTCAAAAATGAATAAACATAAAGAAAAAAAAACAGAAGGTAGAACAAAAGGAGACAAAAATAGGAATGAAGAATGAGGGCAAAAAAAGCAGTAACAAATATGGTAAGTACTAACCCAACTAAATCAATAATTACCTTACAATGTCAATGGTTTGACTACAGCAATTGAAGGACAGTGAATTTTGGAATGGATTGAAATCAAGGCTCAGCGGCACCTGGGTGGCTCAGTTGGCTAAGCGTTCAACTTTGGCTCAGGTCATGATCTCCTAGGTTCGTGAGTTTGAGCTCTGCATCAGGCTCTCTGCTGTCACTGGGGAGCTGCTCTGGTTCCTGTCTCCCCCTCTCTTACCCTCCCAAGCCCTTGTTTACTCTCTGTCTCAGAAATAGATAAGAACATAAATAGAAAATTTTAAAAAAAGACCAAAAAGAAATACAATTTATTTTTATTTTTTAAAGGTTATTTATTTTGAGAAAGAGAGCATGTGTGAAAGCAGGGGAGGGGCAGAGAGAGGGAGAGAGAATCCCAAGCAGACTCAGCAAATCAGCAGAGAGCCTGATGTGGTGCTTGAACCCAGGAACCGTGATCGTGACCTGAGCCAAAATCAAGAGTTGGACTCTTAACTGACCTAGCCACCCAGGCACCCCAAGAAATACAATTTAAATGTAATTACATATATAGATTAAAATTAAAGGGATACAGGAGTATATGCCATGCTACCACTAATCTAAAGAAAGCATGATTAGTTATGTTAATTTCAGACAGAGTAGATTCAGAGCAAGGAAAGTTATCAGAACAAAGAAGGGGAATTACATAACAATAAAGGGTTCAACTCTCCAAGAAGACATAACAATCATGAATGTGTATGCTTCTAACAGAGGATCAAAATATGTGAAGCAAAAACTGATAGAACTGTGAGGAGAAATAGATGAATCCACCATTACAGTTTCAGATTTCACCTTCTCTCTATCAGAAATGGACAGCTCCAACAGGCAGAAAATCAGTAAGGACATAGTTGAACTCAGCAGCACTATCAATCAACTGGATACAATTGACATCTATCGACTACTTCATCCAACCACAGCAGAATACACATTCTTCTCAAGCTCACCTGACACATTCACCAAGATAAATGACATTCTGCGCCATACACATACCTTAACAAATTTAAGAGAATAGAAATTATACAATGTCTTTTCTCGATGCACAATAGAATTAAACTAGAAACAACTAAAAGAAAGACAGAAAATCCCCAAATATGTGAAGATAAAAAAAATACCTCTAAATAACACATAGGCAAAAGAAGAAATTTCAAGAGACATTTAAAAATAATGAGACTAAATGAAAATAAAACCAAACTTATCAAAGTTTGTGGGATGCAGCAAAAGAACTGCTTAGAGGGAAATTTGTAGCATCCAATGCATATATTAAAAAAAAAAAAGACACAAGACCTAAGTCCAATAATCTCAGTTTCCACCTTACCAAACTATGAAAAGAATAGCAAATTAAACCTAAAGTAAGCAGAAGAAAATGAATAATGAAAAATTAGAGCAGTAATCAATTAAATTGAAAACAGGAAATCAACAGAGAAAATCAACAAAACCAAAAGCTAGTTCTTTGAAAAGATCAACAGAATGGATCATCTTCTATCCAGGCTAACTAAGAAAAAAAAGAGAAAACATAAATTACTAGTATCAGAAATGAAAGAGGGAACATTACTACAGATCCCTGGACTTTAGATGGCTAATAATAAAACATTATGAACAACTGTATGATCACAAGTTTGATAACGTAGATGAAATGGAACAATTCCTTGAAAGACAAAATCTGCCAAAACTCATACAAGAAGAAATGGACAATTTGAAGTCCTATCTATCAGAAATACTGATATATAAGAGAAATTTAATAATTAATAACCTTCCAAACAGAAAACACTAAGCCAGATGGGCTACCTTATGAATTCTGTCACACATTTAGAGAATAAACAGTACCAATTCTCTATAATCTATTCCAGAAGATAGAAGGAATACTTCCTAACTCATTTTGAGGCCAGTATTACTCTGATAACCAAAACCAGACAAAAACATTACAGGAAAAGTATAGAGTAAGATATCTCATAAACATAGATGCAAAAAATTGACAAAATATTTGTGAACAACTCCATGACCACAATTTGACAACCTAGGTGAAATGGACCAACTCTTTGAAAGACACAGTCTTCCAGAAGTCACATGAGAAGAGACAATTTGAATACACTTCTATCTATTTAAATAAATCTGTAAACTCACTAAGTTGCAAAGGTTTCTTTGGCGTATAATATCAGAAGTTTATTTTAGCAAACTGCAAATTCCTCTCTAATTACATTTGGT
The DNA here is from genome assembly GCF_027475565.1 of Acinonyx jubatus. Classification (NCBI taxonomy): domain Eukaryota; kingdom Metazoa; phylum Chordata; class Mammalia; order Carnivora; family Felidae; genus Acinonyx; species Acinonyx jubatus. Next base: position 65,723,013 of record NC_069383.1, on the reverse strand, counting down.
TTAAAGTTATTATGTGGGATCATAAAACTGAAGGTCTGATGGCACACAATTATGAGGAGATAGAGAACAGCTTGGGAAATCAGCTGTCTCAAGCATTAATTCATCACCAGAGAGATTTTATAAAGTGAACAAGTATAATTTCTATTTTCATATAAGATGTATAAATACTTTTATAGAAATAAAATCAAAGGAACTTTGGCAATTTGCATGCCTTTACAATTGTAAAGGCTTGGTAACATTTCTTTTTCACAAGCGAGAAAACCAAAATCTCAACTGTCACTGTACTGGATTTTTGTCACTGGTATTGGGCTACATACAAAGAAAGCTGAAAGGGACCTTGAATATCAATTAGCCCAATTGTCTATTAACAGCAAGGAAATAAGTGTCAGCCTTCCCTAAGTTCCCAAATTCTATTTGACGTGCCCATTTTATATTCATAGCATTTTGTGTATCTCTTATCATAATAGCATATTTAAAATAGCTATTTATTTGACTGCTACCCACCAGAATGAAATCTCACTGAAGGCAAGAACTATGATGTTAGCATTGAATCTCCAGAATAAACAGGGCATTTACTCATCTAGAACTATAATGATAATGATATGATACATATGATATATATGACATTCTCAAATGATACTATATGACTATATGATGTGTGTGTGTGTGTGTGTGTGTGTGTGTGTCTATCTCCTCTCATATCATTCTTTCCAGTACTATAAGGAATGTATTATTTATTTTTCTCTCTTTATAGAAGAGGAAATTAAGACTCAGCAAGGTAAATCAGCTTGTGTAAAGTCACTACACATTTAGTAAGTAGTGGATTCAGGCTCCAAATGTAGCACTTTAATTATAGTTACTTCAATAACCATTATGTTAAACTGCCAATCAAAGAGTAAATGCCTCTACATAAATAGTGTTGAAAGCAGATTAAACAAATCCAATTGAGGGAATAGACAGGTAAAACACAATTACTATTCAATATACTAAATTATATAAAATTAATAAACATAAGGTATACTGTATATTTTATACTATTTATATACTATTACACTCAAAGTAGTCAGAGAAGCTTCAAAGAATAAGAAACTTTTGAACTGAAATTTATGCTACTATTTTTAAGAAACATTTTTAGTTCAAATTAAATATAAGAAATTTTATTTTATCTTCCTCAGAGTAACACCCCCTTAGGTTCTTATTCTGCCTTACCAATTTATTTAGCTGGGACTTAGTCAAATATACTGTAAATCATTCTTAATCATTCTTAATAAACATTTGATGCTGATTATATTTACATTTCTCTATACTTTTGTGAAAAAATTAATGAAACTTCAATAACTAGTAAGCTACTATGACTATTGAAAGTGAGGTATCCCGGTCTTTTTTCCTTTGTTAAATTCTCTATTCTTGAATTAACAGCATTTGGTTTAATATACTGGGCTTTCAGAAAAGTGTATCCTTTTTGGAGTGAAACAAGCAATTTCATGGTACTGATGTTCACTTTACATTTTCAAAATTTAAAGTAATTTGATGGGATAATGGAATTTTTATGTTTATCCATGAAAAATTAATGTTAAAGCAAAACTATCCAAATGATTACTGATTTTAACTTTAAAAAGACATTATTAAGTTTCTTTAATTTATAGTTTATCTGATAGTCACTAATGTTTGCCCTGCCTTATCCACTTCCTTCTGCCACTAAGTTGGAATTAAAAATGGAATAACATTTATACATTTCAATTAAGGGAATAGTCAAATGTTAAAATGAAATAGTACCTCAAAAAAAGCTTATTCTTTTTGTGCCAATATACTGTTTCAGTGTTTAAGTACTCTGCCACAGGGAGAAACATTTATACAGGTTTTGTGGGTTGTCACATAGTTGGAACTCAAAATTTAAATTTTCCCTAACGGGGCGCCTGGGTGGGGCAGTCGGTTAAGCGTCCGACTTCAGCCAGGTCACGATCTCGCGGTCCGTGAGTTCGAGCCCCGCGTCAGGCTCTGGGCTGATGGCTCGGAGCCTGGAGCCTGTTTCCGATTCTGTGTCTCCCTCTCTCTCGGCCCCTCCCCCGTTCATGCTCTGTCTCTCTCTGTCCCAAAAATAAATAAACGTTGAAAAAAAAATAAATTTTCCCTAAGGTTTCACATTTATCCCCACTCCCAATTTAGGGTGATATCATCTGAGACATACAAATAGACCTTTGTTTCTTACAATAGAGATTTCCAATGAAACCACAGTTTTCAATAGTTCCAGTACCCAAATCTTGGTTTCTACCAGTCTCCAAAATGGTACTATGTTTCCTTGAAGAAATGACTAATTTTAGGAATGAGGTAGGAAATATATAAGATGAGCTTGTAGCATGTTGTAGTACCTAAGGTACTATAGTAAGGAAGTCAGTACCCACCTTCCCCTGAAAAATCCAAAATTCACAATGACAGAAGTATGTAAAAAAGACACAGGAATAAACTGAAATAGCTCTCAAGGCACCTGGGTGGCTCAGTTGGTTAAACATTGGGTTCTTGGTTTCAGCTCAGGTCATGATCTCAAGGTTTGTGAGTTCAAGCCCTGCCTGCTTGGGTTTCTATCTTCTTCTCTCTTTGCCCTTTTCATACATATGTGCATGGGCACATTCTCTCTCTCTCTCTCTTTCTCAAAATAATTAAACTTTAAAAAAAAGCCATGAAAACAGCTCCTCATATCAAAACTGAAATAATTTGAGCAACAAAATAAATAAACTAGAATTAACTTATAACCCAAATTATAAAATAAATATGTCTGAATTGACATAAATGATTGAATGAAGAAATGGAGAGAACAGACAAATCTTCAGTGCAGAAAAGATTCCAAATAATATCTCCAGATACATAGGCCTCTAGGAAGTATAACTGGAGCATAAGCCCCCATTTCTTTAATGTGGAAAGTATATTATGACTCCCTTCTAAAGAGTATAGTATAGGAAAGGGAAAAAAGAGTAACTGTATACTGGAGAAAACTAAGTTAATCTAGGTTATCAAATTAATATCAACCATAAAAATTACATTGATAGTATGAAACTCTGAAATGTGATGAGAATGACACTTTACCTTTTCAGTCTTCCTCCCCAACATAAATTACCTGACCCTCATCAGGAGAAAAAAAAAAAATTTCACACAAATTGGAGAACATTCTCCAAAATACCTGACCAGTACTCCTCAAAATTCTCAAGGTCATCAAAACAGAAAAACAATAACAAAATCTGTGAAAAACTATCACAGCTAAGAAGAAACGAAGGGGGGGGGGGCGCGCCTGGGTGGCTCAGTCGGTTGAGCGTCTGACTTCAGCTCAGGTCACGCTCTCGCGGTCCGTGAGTTCGAGCCCCGCGTCAGTCTCTGGGCTGATGGCTCAGAGCCAAGCCTGCTTCCAATTCTGTGTCTCCCTCTCTCTTTGCCCCTCCCCCGTTCATACTCTGTCTCTCTCTGTCTCAAAAATAAATAAATGTTAAAAAAATTTAAAAAAAAAGAAGAAACTAAGGGGATATGGCAATTAAATGTAATGTGGTGTTGGGGCACGTGGGTGTCTCAGTCAGTTAACTTTCGGCTTGGGCTCAGGTGATGATCTCATGGTCCATAGGTTTGAGCCCTGTATCCAGCTCTGTGCTGACAGCTCAGAGCCTGGAGCCTGCTTCAGATTCTGTGTCTCCCTCTCTGCCCTCCCCCTGCTTGTGCTCTCTCTCTTTCTCAAAATTAAATAAACATTGAAAAAATAACATAAAGGTAATGCAGTAACTTAAATGGTGTCCTGGAAGCAAAAAATAATATTAGGTAAAAACTGAGAAATTCTGAGTGTAATATGGACATTAGTTAACTATAATGTATCAGTATTAGTTCACTAATTATATAACAAATGTATCATACTAATGTAAGATGTTAATAAAAGGGATAACTGGATATGGGGAGTTCAGAAACTGTACTATCTTTGAAATAATTTTGTGTATCTACAACTATTCTAAAATAACAAAAGTTTGTCAGAAAAAAACTAGTAACTTAGTCAGGTTAAGGGTTCCACAAGGAAATTCTGAAACATTGAGCTATCTTGGGTTTTGCCCATGAGTGATAAGATTGGGACATAAAGTATTTGCTGTAGTAGACTAGAGAGAGACTTTGGTGAATCCATTTGAATACAGACATTGAACTTACCCTACTATGAACATTTGCATTCAAATGAGTGACTCTTCTTTTCCATATAGTGATTTTTCAATGCTATAACTTACATATGAGAGAAAATTTGCCTTCAACCAAACTACCAAGTGGGGCTGGTCTAGCTGACTTGGAGTTATGACCTTTCTTTTTCACGAATACATGTATGTCTCCCTCTGTGTCATTTCTTGTGTCATAGAGGTAGGGTTAATCTTTAATTAAAGATGCATAAGTAGTTGTACTCCCTTCTGAATCAGTTATATTTTGAGAATACAGATAGGCTTTTTAATTATTTTAAAGGGACAATAAAGAGCTCCATGACAATAATAAATCATGCAATATTGGTAACTTGGAATCTCTTGATATAGTGACATTCCATGAGAGCAAGCTTTTAACCTTATCTGTCTCTAAAAACCACGTAAACCAAATTTTCATCTTAGCATAAAACAAGTAGTATGTTTATTGCTTCTTGCTATTACATGCACAGTGGGATGAGAAGTTGCTTAGAAATGCTCTCAGGATAAGGATGACTATTCAGAGAAGTCAGGACTGTAAAGACCGAAGGTCTGTTAATCCTTATGCTTCACAGTTGTAATTTTTGTCCCTCACCAAAATTTCAATCTTTCCTATTCAGCTACTATTGTTTTCCCAATTAAAAAACTATAGTCATCTTCCTTCTTTCCAAAACCTTTCACCTGTGCCCTGCAGAACATTCTCTTCACACTGAGAACAGTTTACCAGTTTCTTTAAGAAAATATGGGCCTTTTCCCCCATTGTCTTCTTGATTGAATTTGGTATGTCTCCTGGATACCCCTTTCTCTGTAGAGCTCTTAAATAGTTACTTTGTTTTTCTCATGGCAAATGTCCCTAAAGATCAGAAGTGAAGTCATTTGCATTTTTCCCTAAAATTAAGAATGACTGTTTTGAAAGATAAGTAAAAAAAAAAATCAAATGTTAATATTGATGTTTTTTCTAGTCATGCTAAGCTTCTTAGAGACCTTATCCTTCCTTCCTTCCTTCCTTCCTTCCTTCCTTCCTTCCTTCCTTCCTTCCAACCATCCATCCATTTGTTAGACATGAGTCAGTATGCCCTGCCCACACTCAAGAGAAAGGGATTAAAAAAAGTTATAAGTACCATAAAGTGGGGATAACTGACTGCCATCTTTGGAATCTGCCCCCTTCCTTCCTTCCTTCCTTCCTTCCTTCCTTCCTTCCTTCCTTCCTTCCTTCCTTCCTTCCATTAAAAAATATACATTTAAGATTTCTATATATGAGGCACCTAATTATGTTCTGAGCACAGCAAACTCCCTGTTTTAATGAATTTTACATTTGTATCAGTTATCTATCGCTGTGCAATAACGTACTCAAAACTTATAGGTTCAGTATAGCACACATTTATTATCTCCAAAGTTTGTGTGCTAGTAATCTGGGCATAGTTAAATCAATTACTCTGCATCAGAATCTCACAAATAAGTAATCAGTGTGTCAGCCAGGTCTGCAGTGTCATCTTCATGGGTTTGCTAGTAGAAATCAGTTCATGGTGGGTTGATTTCCTGAGAGCCTGATTTCCTTGTGAGTGGTTGGTCAGAGAGGGAGAAGAAGAGTGAGACTGCTAACAAGATCAAAGTCAGAGTATTTTGCAACCTAATTGTGGAAGTGACATCCCATCACTTTTCTGTAGTTAATTTGTTAGACATGAGTCAATAAGTCCTGCCCACACTCGAGAGAATGGGATTTAAAAAAGGTACAAGTACCATAAAGTGGGGATAACTGAGTGCCATCTTTGGAGTCTGCCTATTGCAACAATCCCTCAGGGAGCATCATACTCTTATTTTTCCTGTATGTACCACACACACTTTGCATTTTCCCTCTGCTTGAAATGTGTTTCTACAGCTGCCTCTTCACTCTCTTGTGAGTACATTTCCTCATCTTCAAGATACAGTTCAGAGTCCTATCCCTAATTTTTGTCTAAAATTTTATCCCAAAATAAAAGATAAACGTGATAATTAAAAAATTATAATCATAGAATGCTGAAATTTTAAGAGGCCAAAGATAACATCTAGTTTCTTTTTACAGTCACTGAGTAAGCAGATTTACTTTTCTAGTGTTGTATAATAATCCAGAAAAGAAACTAGCTTTCTTAGTCCTGATATCTTCCTGCCAATCTTATTGCTTCTCTAAAGCTAAGTGATATTCTATTTCTGATTAATAAACCCATCCAGTGACTTTTAATTCAGAGTAATGGCTTTGTTTTTTCCTGAATGGTAGCCATACCTGGATAGGTACTAGTAGGTATTTCAACTTGAAGTTATAAGTTATTTTTCCATGGAGGAAGCTGCATAAAGTGTCTTTTTCCCATAGAAGGCCAAGAATATTTTCCTATGGTAGAATACTTTTATAAAAGGAAAATTTGCTATTTTTGTTTTATTATTTGTAGAAAATGTGCTAAATTTACAGAATTAACCATATAGAACATGAAACAAGTTAACAATCCTTACAAATAAATTGATGCATTAAATAAGGAGGCCAGTTTCAGGGCGCCTGGGTGGCTCAGTTGGTTAAGCGTCCGGCTTCGGCTCAGGTCATGATCTCACAGTCTGTGAGTTCGAGCCCCGCGTCAGGCTCTGTGCTGACAGCACGGAGCCCGGAGCCTACTTCGGATTCTGTGTCTCCCTCTCTCTCTGCCCCTCCCCTGCTCATGCTCTGCCTCTCTCTGTCTCAAAAATAAATAAAAACATTTAAAAAAAAGTAAGGAGGCCAGTTTCAATTCAGAGTATGTTGATCTTATCTACTCCATCTTGGTTAATGTAAAATAGTGCTGATTTCTTTAAGATGCACATTGTTTTAGAGATGTCAAGTGTGTGTGTCCATATACATGAATTTTATGAACACAGATAGACACCCATGGCATTTAGAAGGGCATTTGAAAAATAATTGAAGACAAGAAAGTAAGCCTCTTATCCAATAACCCATTATTAATTGATATAAAAAAAGTACTGTTGAATAAATGAGGGTACATGGCTTTCAAAGTTTGAAGGTCCAAGTTATATATCTAGATTATGCACAAGGATGTTGAAGTCTGCATCTACAAATAAAATGAAAAAACATCAGTTGCTTGATTTGTGATAGTGAAATGGATGCGGCTGCATAGTTCCCTGTATGATTATAGGCCTTTTACCAAAAGAATGGGAATTTTAGCAGCGAGCTTTCTCTCTCACTATAGCACTGATTCATAATTTAATTATATACGTGCTATTCAAATATGGTTGACCACACACAGGCGCGCGTACACACACACACACACACACATGCACGTTTTCCATTCTTTTCTTGAATTTCCATTATGACCAATTACTATGGCATTAAGAAATTATTTCAAAGCTGATCTTTGACTATTTCCAATTAGATTAATTTCTGAATTATCTTCTTGCATTAAATTTCTCTTTCACTAAAATGGGAATAGTGATATGTGCCAACACTAAGCAGTTAAGGTGGGTGGAGGGAATTTAAGTGGCTCCAACATATTTAAAGCATGAATGCCACGAGGCACAGCCCCTTCTCTATTGTGTCAACCATATCTGTGTCTGTGCTTAATGTAGAAGTGGAACTATTTGAATTATGATGAAAAAATGTCACAGCTCATTAAAGATGGTAGATAATGATAATGAGCCAAGGTTTGTAGCCTATCCGTGCTGGCTGCCTGATTTGTCCTGATGGGTTTGCTCTTCTGTGCCTGGAGGGTCATTAGTGTTTGACAGCATCCTTATGAACTTCACTTTGCAAAGGGCTAAGGCCTGGAAACTAGTTCCACCTCTTGTGCTTATGTGATGTGTGACAGTAGGAATTAGGAAATGCCAGGGACCCCACTTAAAGCCTGTGCTCCGGAAAACAGTCAAATGAAAATGTGCAAATATCTTCACTCAAAAATAAGATTTTTTTTTTTTTGGAAAAAAAAAAGTGCTGTTATTAAACTCAGCATGGGAGACAATATGAACCAGGATCTTCATCAATCAGATTAACTACTTTCGAAGATGAAAACAGACGAGGCACAGTGTGAGGCTGAGCAGATATTTATCAAAAGCCATATTAATAACCACTTTCAGCTTTTTCCTGACAGTTTCATCTGAGGTTCCATGTTTAACATTTGAGTATCATATGTTTTTGTCAGGATGAGGCTGCTAAGAGCATCAATTAATTAATTCCTTTGAAGTGCGGTTCAGTAAGGTAATAAAGTAACTGTCCCTAAAGCCACAACCAGTAATGGTAAGCAACATTCTGGAGTTAGTCAATTTGTTATTTCAGAAATTAAAACTAGAATGTCTTCTTGGGCCCACCTAAGAATACATTCAGGTATATTTTTGCAAAGTGGCAGTGAGCTGATATATATATATATCATATGGATATATGTATATATGGATACAAACACATATCATATATATCATATATATATGATATATATATGGATACAAACACATATTCAGTATGCATAATTGCCTATCTGAGATAGGCTGAGATATTCCTCATTTACATGCTAGTGTACAGTCTAACACACCCCCTCCAAAATAGCCTCTTTAATTTGTGTTATCTAAATGGGCTGTAAATAGGGCAGAATTAAACTAGGAAAAATAATGAGGAGAGTTTTATATTATTAAGATTATCAACTGTACTTTAGTGTTTGAGGAAATTAATTTGGTGGGTTAAAAAAAATCTCAGCTCATGGAAATTAACACTTCAAGTAATGCAAGTCAGAGTATAGAAGAAATTTGTACCTTGTCACAGCCAGATGTAGGCTACATATATTCAGGGACTTTTTCTGCCATCTCCACTTTATACAGGGCACATCAAAAGCATGGCTAATGTAGTTTTCATTTCAATGATGTAATATCAGCAATTGGCAATCAACCAAAACACAGTAATCTCAGAGAGACTTTGTATATGTAAGGTGTCAAGCCAAAGTGGGAAATAAAAATAGGGCAGGTGTGTGCTGATGGTGGGTTCATCTCGTGTGGGATCTTTCTTCAGTCTGGAGGCATATTTCCTATGAATAATTTAGAATGATCTCTCTGTTACTCAGAGCTTCATATTACCCCTGTCTGTTTAGTGTGATCCAATCTAATGACAAAGATCTGTTTCATAAATTTCTGGAAGAGATGGTCCACTTTGTAAAACACTCTAACAAACATAGAGGCTAATGGGAAGTGGCATGGCTTAGGGGAGTGGAAGCTAGTCTGGGAGTTAGGAGGCTGGCTTAGCAATGTAAGTAAGGTGTCTTCTCCCTCTGATCACCTATGAATGACAACTTGCAGACACTTGGTTTATAACCTTCTACTGTTGTGATTTGGATCCGTATGTTATGCTTCCTTTTCCTTTTCTTCTATTCACTATTCCTAGTCCAGCGTAATTTATTTTTTTCTTCTAATTGATTGGATAAGAAACATAGGAGACATTGATGTTTACAATCTATACTCAATCTTCCAGTATAAAGTATTAGAAGTTTTGTGGTTTCATTTTTTTTTTTTTTTTGTCAGCTGGGATTTGAGAGGTCCTTGAACTGCTACTATTTATGGAAGACTTTATGGAAGGCTGGCATTTCAGCTCTCCGGATGCGAGCAAGTGGAGTGGTGATAATACATTGCTATGGAACAAGTGATAGAAATTTGAGTCCTTAACCAAAATCCGTTTCAAACCTCAGTGGTCAAATTTCTCTTGAATCAACTCTTCAAAGTAGATATTTATAGTTAAAATATTCTATTGCTGTGTACTTTTAAAGTATATTCATGTGCAGCATCTAATTTTCTTCTTACAATAAACCAAGACAGGACAGTTTTGAACATAGGAAGGAAGAGGTTGTCATAGTGGAAGGCAAGTCTGGGGAGAGACTGGGCTTATTTGTATCATCTGCAGGTGACACAGTTGACCCTAATTTAATTATAGAGCCACAGCACCTGTGATGACAATATGAGCTGAAAGGAGAATGAGGATGGGAAATAAAGTGAGATTCTCACCTCTCTCTCTAGGAGTGGATGTTTCCAAAACATGGGACTTTAAAAAATGCATCTTACTCATTCTAATTATATGGGTGATTGACTCCAACTGATTCTCCCCTTTCCCACCACCCTTCTTCCTTTTTGTTGTATGTTTTGCTAAATTACCATTTTGAGTTTCTATTATAAATATTTAGCTTATGGTAACTTGGAGTTGTTATAAGTCATTCTACAGCTTTGATTTGTGCTCTTTCTTTAGAGTTCCTTTTAAATTCTGTCTTGTCATTTGCTTCATGCATTTATTTCCTTTAAAATTATTTCTCTTTTAATCTTATTTATTCTTATGGTTTATTCTATTTTTTTAACTTCTAAAACATTAATGTGGCTTAAATTTATTACCTAATATTATTAAAGTGAGAACAATTTATTTCATACTTATTTATCAGACACTTATCATATGCTAGGCATTATCCATTAATAATGTATGAGCTAGGTTCAATTTAGAACCATCACTAAGCGACTTGTACTGGCCTGTTTGTTATTCTGAGTGTGAGGTTGAATATCGTTTCTGAGGGTTTTCACCATGTGCTCTACTTTACTAGGTTTTCTGTTCATGACTAAAGCCAATTTTCCTTGAGGTGTTTATTTTGTTATATTAACTTAAAAAGAGAACTGTAGGAACACCTGGGTGGCTCAGTTGATTGAGCATCTGACTCTTGATTTCTGCTCAGGTCATGATCTCACAGTTTGGGAGTTCAAGCCCCAAGTCAGGCTCTGTGCTAATAGATCCCTCTCTCTCTCCCCTCCCCCATTTGTGCTCTCTCTCTCAAAAATAAATAAATAAATTTAAAAAAAAGAGAACTCTGAAAAATTATGTATATTTATACATACATTAAATATTTGCCTTCTTAACCAATGTTTATTCACACTGTATTTTAGTCATTATACTAGCTTTTAACAAATATATAATTTTCTTGATACCCTATTAAATATATATTTTTTAATGTTTATTTATTTTACAGAGAGAGTGTATATATGAGTTGGGGAGGAGCAGAGAGAGAGGGAGCCAGAGAATCCCAAGCAGGCTCTGTGCTGTCAGCACAGAATTCTACATGGGGTTTGAACTCATGAATTGTGAGATCATGACCTGAGCAGAAATCAAGAGTAGGACACTTAATCGACTGAGCCACTCACGTGCCCCAACACCGTATTAAATATTATTATAATCCTCACGTTAGAACTGAAGAAAGAATAAGAGAAATTAACCCAATCTGTAGAAAGTCACACAGCTATAACAGATAGGCTAGTATTAAAGGTATATAAAGGTAGGTCATTTCAAACCCATGTGCTTAACTCTATTTTATGCTATCTCTCTATTTATCCTGTAATTATTCCCCCCAGGCTTTTACTTTTAACTTTATTAACAGTTTCTTTTTCCATAAAAATTGTTTAATATTTATGTAGTCAAATCCATCCATATTTTACTTTAGGGTGTGTGCTTTTGCTATTAAGTTTAGGGAGTCTTTACCTGCTTCAGTATTATATAAACAGCATTTATATGTTCCCCTAGTTTACCGTTTTAAACTTTAAAAAATTATAATTACAGATCCTTTCACATAGCTTATGAGATATAAAGTGTCTCACTCAGAAATACAAATATACAGAAAATTTTGCCTGCCACTTCAGGGAGTTCAGAGAATCTCTGAAACCTGTGCATCAAGGTCAAAGGGTCATGTTTTGTTTTTGTTTTTAAACATTTATTAATTATATTTGAATCTATTTTTTATAAGTGTTTTAGGACAAAATATGCCCCTTCCTCCAACTCCCAGGTTGAAATCTCCACCACCTCAGAATGTGACTACATTTAGAGATAGGGCCTTTCTAAAGAGGTAATTAAGGTAAAATGAGAGCATATGGGTGGGACCTAATCCAATGTGACTGATGTCTTTCTAAGAAGAGGAGATTAAGAGATAGATAGAGGGAAGACTACTGTGAAGACACTGGAAGAAGGCAGCCATCTACAAGCCAAGGAATGAGGCCTCAGAAAAAAAAACTAACCCTGTGAATACCCTCATCTTGTATTTCTAGCCTCCAGAATTATGGAAAAATTTATTGGTGGTGTTAAGCCATCCAGTTTGTAGTACTCTGCTATGAAAGCCTTAGCAAATTAATACAAGATAGAGATCTAATCTTTTGTTTGTTTTGCAAAAGAGTTTATTATCCCAATTTCACTTATTTAATAACACATTAAGCACTTACAGGAGAAGTCACTTCAATCATATTCTAAATTCATACCATGTGTATAAAGTGCGTATGTGGATTTATATGGGGTGTATATATACACATATATGCATAACACATGAACTTACTCTATTTTCATTCATATGATATAACCATAGGCCTTTAATTATCCTTGTTTTTAATTAAGTTACAGTATAAAGAGAGACAAGTCCTCCCACTTTTTTTGGTTACTATTCTTTTTATATCCTTTCTGTGCCAATAGAACTGTAGAATTATTTTTCAGATTCCAGGACATTTCAGTATTTAGCTGGAGGGAGATTGGATTAAATTTACTATTGAGGAGAATCAACATCTTGCAATACTTATTCTTTACATTTAGGGTAATGTTTATGGTGCTCTGTTGTGCTTATTTTTTGTCTGTTAGTCTGGCTTTCAAGTATTCTTCACATACTCCTGCATATTCATGTTTTGTCTGTTCCTAGATGTTTTGTATTTTTGGTGTTATTATGGATAGAACTTTCTTCATATTTGTGTCCTACTAGATTTTTAGCAGTATTAGTAAAGCAATTGAAGAAGGAGAATCATCTATTGTAGTCCCATTATGTTTCTTTATTTTCTTTTTCTTAGAATCATTCTTCTCTTTTTTCCTTGTCTTTTCTTATGATACTCATTTTGGGATTCAAATATATCACAGAGTCATTAACAGACATTAAGTTAGGTGGTCTCAAATGGCTTGTCCCCTAGTGTCTTAGAAGAATACTGATCCTGAAATTATTAAAGATCTTTTCTGAAGACCCCTTCCTTCATAGTTTCTGTCTTCATGTCTTTGTTAAGAGCAGTGAATAACTGTTGTATACTTCATACATGGCCTTCAGGTATTCCCTTGCTGGATCCTGGTACTCAATCTTTTAACTTTTAAGCCAAGTAAATAAAAAGGAATGGAGAATATAAAATCTTTTATCTGCCTGTGACCCTTATTGTTACCTAGGAGTCTAACGTATTGTTTTTGTTCATTGTATTCTATTTACTTCTTTGCTCTTATATCCTGCTTCTTCTTATATCCTGCTTTCCTCTACACTTACTGTATATGTGTGTCTATATTTTATACATTTCTGACATTTTTAAAACAAAAGCTATCACTCAAAAGATTAAGTCTTTTGTAAGCTATTCCTTCCCTACTTAATGAAAAAATACTTTTGCATTCTGTCTATTGAACTCTTATGTGGGATCAAATGAAAGGCCTAGTTAGCAAGATGGTACTGGTTACAAGGCAAGAATGGGCAACAAAACACATTGACTATTTATGTGGGTGAAAACATGGAGAATCTAAAAATAAGTTAGTTTGTAATTCTGAAACCGAATTATCTAGGAATCTCAGGGAGTGAGTGGTTGCATATATATATATATATATATATATATATATATATATATATATATTTAAAGCTTAGGAAAAAAATTTTCTATGGGATGTTCCTTGGAGTCATTCTTATTTTTGTGGCTTCCCTCATTTTCTTAAAAATCCACATAGAGTCCCCAAATTAACCTTTATGTTTCAATGTTCCGCAATTTCTTTTTTAATTTACACCTCACTCAAATGGCCTTCCAACTATTTTTTCCCTTTTTTTTGGTTTTTAATATTGCAACTGTTTTCAGACTTTTCCTTTCTCCCTTCTATAATACCCTCTCCAGACTTGGATGAATATATTCATTTGTCAAAAAACCTTGCCATAAATTTTGCAGAACAAAGTCTATACTTTTTAGCAAGAGATAGGAGCCTGCCTCATTCTTTTGTTTTCATATATGTTAATTGGGCTTCTATGATATATCAGGCTATTCTACATTTGCAGCTATGAATAAGACAGAGTCTTTCCCCTCACCTTGCTCACAGTATTTTGAAGATGCCAGAAAGGCTAATCAAGCTACCTTTGCATTAAAATAAGCTGTGACATCTTACTTTGAACCTTGTGCAGCAGACACACTATCTGCAGCAGTTGCTTTTTCCAAACCTTGTTTATCCTTATCTTTGCAAATAGTCTCCTTTGACTGTAGTGTCCTGCTTTCTTCCAGCTATAAGTTATCAAGTTGTGTTGGTAAATGTTTATCAAATAAATGTTATTGAAACTTATAATGGACTTTCAAATCATTTCTTTTAAAGACTGGTTAGCCCAGAAATACTGTTTGTAAGTTAAACAAAAGTTTCAACTCAGATCCTCCCAGAAGTACCTACCTTCCACATTCCCATACCACACAAAGTTTCACCATTTCCTAATTGCCACCTAAGTGGGCTGCTACTTTTAAAGTGATCTTTTCCCCTGGATTTAGGTAGGCTCCAGTTTCCAGGTTTTGTTTATAAATAAGAAAATAGTTTTTATTTGACCAGCAAAAGACATACACAGACCTTTAAATATAATTTTCAAGTATTTTAATGTTTTTGGAAATTGATTTGATCTTTGACTTATTTTGACCCTCTGCTGGGACCTGGTAGATAGGATCCTTGCCTGCAGTGTGGAGTTTCTAACCTAGCAGGAGTGGCAAATGTTGAGCAAATAATTATACATAATAATTTTGTTAGATAAATAATAAATAAGTAGTTATAATTTTAAGAAATGTAATGAAATGAGTTTACTGTATTAGATTCTTGGTTGTAAGACATAGAAACCCAACTCAAATTGTTTTTAACAACAATGGGAAATTAAGGAACTGTCTTCAGTTTATATGTCAACAATATATAAGCTGAAATGAGGAGGGGTAGATTTGGCTTTGGTGGGACCTGGAAGAAAGTAAGCACTGTAGAAATGCAAGTATGTAGGGGCGCCTGGGTGGCTCGGTCGGTTAGGCGTCCGACTTTGGCTCAGGTTATGATCTCACGGTCCGTGAGTTCGAGCCCCGTGTCGGGCTCTGTGCTTACAGCTCAGAGCCTGGAGCCTGTTTCGGATTCTGTGTCTCCCTCTCTCTCTGACCCTCCCCCGTTCATTCTCTGTCTCTCCCTGTCTCAAAAATAAATAAACGTTAAAAAAATTAAAAAAAAAAAAAGAAAGAAACGCAAGTATGTAGAGTGGTATGAGGATGTAAGATTGAAGAATGTGAGGTGAATGAGAGGATATTTTAGATGGAAAAATCAATAAGACTTCCAACCAATTTGATAGGAGAGAGTAAAAGAAAGGAGTTAAAATGAGTCTGAGGTTTTGACTGTATTATTTGAGGGGTGAGTGGTACTATCAATGAAAACAGGTAACATGACTAAAAATTTGGCTGAGAATAAATCCTCCATGAAAACGCACTATCAGGAATAATCAAGGAAGTAGGAGGAACCAAGGGAACCTATTAAGAACTATAGAAAACACCAAGAAGGAAAGTTAAGAAATAATTGCTGGTTTTGGAGACAGAGTATCATTAAGGGCCTTTGAGAGAACTTTGGTGTTGCCGAGAGGATGGAAGCCACACATAAAAAAGCCACACATAGAGGATGAATGCAAGATGTATTGCTCAACTGTTTGGCATCAGTGTTCATTCACTCTTGCCAGCCCTAATGCCTGATATTATTCTCAGTGTCCATCCCTGCCCCACCTTTTTGCCACTCTCCCTGTCCAACTCATAAATAACTTCTACTGAATTTTCTCACTAAATGTCTCTCAAATCTGCCCTCCCCTATCTTTCCCAATGCCAACAACACTTTTTCCAAAGCCAGGTCTACCACTGTGTCTCTACTTAATTATTGTAATAACGTCACTCACTCTATTCTGTGTATAGCAGCAAAGGGATCCTTTAAAATACGCATATCTGATCTTGGCACTATGCAGTGGAATAGCCTTTAATATGGTTTTATTTCCTTCAAGATAAAGGCCAAACTCTTCAGTTTAGCTCTTTTTAGCTATGAATGATTTGGGTGTAATATATCTCTCCAGCCTCACGTATCAATACTTGTCTCTAAATATTACAATACAGTTACACTGACTTCTTTCGAGTTTTTCAAATATATTAGTCTCCATTATATACTATATTGATATATCTATTGGGCAGGAAGATCTATCATTTTTATTATTATTTCTTTTTTGCCTCCCTTACTCCATGGGGTATAGTAAGGTAGTATGTTTTTAACAAATGCTTTTGGAGAAAATACATGTGATATGGTACTTTTCCCTCATGATGGTAATGGGGTATAGTATCATGGTATAGTTTTTGAAGACATTCAAGGTCAGTAAGACCTACTTTCTAAGGATCTTTTATGAACAGGAAGAAGTCTTTTTGGATAACACAAATGAACAGGAAAACTGCTGATTTTAGGTATTTAAATCATCAAGCTGCCTGCTCAGAAGCATGATTTAAATCGTTATCTGAAGATATTTACTCTCTCATGGAGTTCAACTGGTGAAAGTACTTATTTCATACTACCTCTGACCTGCAATGTTTATATTTAAATTTCCCTGTTCTGTGTATAATCTCTAGGGTAAACATCATTCTCATCCATCTGCATGGAATGTGGTAATATTGTATACATAAATATACATTGTCATTGGAAGGATTTGAAATGTTTATCAATATTAGTATTTCTGGAAACTTTAGTAGGTGCAGATTTCAAATTACGCAATGTTTAATATATTGATTGATTTTCTCAGAATCTAATTTATGTTAGCCACTTAGTATTTTATATAATTTCATAACAAAAATTATTTCTTTGCGTAGGTTACTTGTTAGTTGGCTTGTTTCACTTTTTGTGCCTTCCGTGCTCCCCTCTATTAGGATTGTGGGTTACTGGCTCACTTATGTTTCCTTAATATTACATGTTTCAATGAATAGCACCTCTATCCTCTTGGCTGGTAAACAGATTCTTCCCTTTACTTAATTCCTACATGCAGTCCATCAGATTAAACAACCTCAAGGTGACAGGGATTATGGGCACCGGATAACATGATTCTCCTTTTTGCTTCTGCTGAAGCAACTACTTGGGGTAGTAAGTAGTTTCCCAAAAAGGAGGGAGAGAGGGTGAAAGCCAGCAAAAACTGTATCCACTATTATGACTCAGGCTCAGATCTCCAACAGTGTCAAATTTATTGGACATTATTTTTTAGAAATGAATTGTTAAATATAGAGATTATGATATCCATCCTTATAAAGGTATATTTTGAATACTTTTACCACCTCTTTGATTGTGTAAATATCTATACAAATTTCTCTTGGGGCGCCTGGGTTGCTCAGTTGGTTAAGCATCCGACTTCGGCTCAGGTCATAATCTGACTGCTTGTGGGTTCTAGCCCCATGTTGGGCTCTGTGCTGACAGCTCAGAGTCTGGAGCCTGCTTCAGATTCTGTGTCTCCCTCTCTCTCTCTCTCTCTCTGTCCCTCCCCAACTCATGCTCTCTCTCTCTTACTCTCAAAAATAAATAAACATTAAAATTTTTTAAACTTATCTTCATTCACCCTTTTTTTTATTGTTCCCATGGCTCTCATTCCTACATGTATTTAAATAATGAGACATTATTGCTGTCTTAAATAGTATCTATTTAGATTTATATGCACACTTATTCTTTTTGATAGTCTTTGTTTATTTCCATAGTATAATACCTTCATCTGGAATTGTATCACTTTGGAGAACTTTTTTGAACTTCCTTCTACCTCGTGGGACTCCTGTCCATGCATTTGGTCAGTTATTTTTAGTGCAATTTTTTTTTAATTTGTCCTCACTTTAAAATAATATTTTTACCGAATATAGGTTCTAGATTGACAACTATTTACTGCTAGTCCTTTAAAGCTGTCATTCCAATGTCTTTGGCTTTCAATGTTTTTGTTAAAAAGTCAAGTATCAGTCTTGCCATTAGCCCTTTGAAAATAATCTCTCCTCTCTTTATTTTTGATTGCTCCTATAATTTTTCTCTTTGTTTTTGGTTAATAGCAGTTTTACCATGATGTACCTGAGTGTGTTTGTTGTTGTTGTTGTTGTTATTGTTGTTATCAGTTATGTTTGAAGTTCAAAGAGCTTCTAAAATTTGTGACAAGATATGCTCTATCAGTTTGTGAAAATTTTGACTAATACTTCTTTTAATGTTGATTCTGCCTCATATTCTCTCTCATCATTTTTTATACTCCGATTAAAGATATATTTAATCTTTTCCTTATTTCCTATGTCTCTCTTTCACTCTTTTCCATATTTTCCATTTTACTTATTCATGCATTTGCTTCAGTCTAGGTGTTTTCTATTCAACACCTTTTCAGTTGCCTAATTGCCTTTTTCTGCTGGGCTAGTCTGCTTTTAAATACATCTATTGATTATTATTTGTTTTTCAATCTCAGAATTTCTATTTAATTGCTATCTATGGATTCTAGCCCTTCAGTCGCATTTCATATCTGTTTATTTATTGTAGGGATATATTAATAAATTATTTTAAGTCCTATCATCTAAACTGTCAAGTGAAGAATTAGTAAGACAATAAGAGCTATACATGCTGTTGTTGGCAGTGAGTATTATATGGATTGCAGAGTGTTTATTACCATTATCATGACAAAGTTAATATTCATAACAAAATTCAAATTTGATTGTGTTCTCTGTTCTCTAATAATCCTAATATCTTGATTTTATGTATATATATATGTATACATCTTATGTATACATATATATATACATATATATACATAAGATGTATATATATTTAGTCTCTGAGTCCTTTTTCTCCCACAACTGTATTCTTGAATAAATGCCTAATGTTTTATTTAAAATAATTTTAGAGCCTCTGGATTATGGTGTGGTCAATTCTCACTATTTTGGTAGTTATGTTATAAAGTCATTGGACTAGTGAATATTGAACCAGTGTTCCTTGAGGAAACACAGAATTAGGTTCCTAGGGGCATCTGGTCATATATTGTCATCAATCAATCAAACAGACCCTTGTTTTATGTGTGTTTCTATTTAAAGAGACATTATTTAATATGCATTGTTGATTCATTAACATTAAACTCCTGGCCAATAGCTCTATAACTCATGTCTATCTAATGTGCATTTTCTCCATAAGGCAAATATAACCTTCTTACAATTAGGAGCGCTAATCAGCACTTTAGCACTATGCTTTGAGCTCATTTTAAACAATGAAATCACAAAAAATAAAAAAAATGCAAAAAGTTTGGCACTAAATATATCACAAAACAGAGACTTGTTTACGGTATGAGAACTGAAACAAGGAGGCAGAGTGTCACCTGTTCAACATCAACAGAGAATGTGAGCATCTGGGCAATTCAAATTTTTCATCACTCTGTTCATGTTCACCATGATTGTAAAAAAAAAAAAAAATCTAAGTATGGATGTTTGGGGGACTACAAATTTTAGTGAGGAGACAAATTTGCACCTATGAAATCATTGAAGAATAAGGATTGGCTATATCTTCCCAGGAAAAAATTTAATTTCCTCCTTTCAGGAAAATTATCTTCAACCAATCAGCGACTGATTCCAGAATCTCATTTAAAAGCATTTAGAAATGCTCTTCTTTGTTGGTGGACTTTAAACTCCAATGTTTGTCTCATTAATGCCATAATATTTCTAAAATGAGAGTTTAGCCTGTTAACAACTGCCTTTTAAGCACTTACCCAATGCATCTGCAGTTTAGGAATCGCCAAATCCCTTGAGGAGACTGTATAAAATATTACATTCTTATCTTTATTGTCTCTTTACATCCAGAATGATCTTAGCTCCTACCTTCCTTCTTGCTTCACTGGAGCCTTGAACTCCAATTTTTCACTTCTTAACTAAGTGACTTTTCATTCTCTAAGCCATAACGTTCTGTTTCAACTCTATGCCTTGCATTGAAAATTAGAAAAAAAAAAATCCCTAAGGGAAAAAGCAGTGGTGAATACAGGACTCTTTTCAATACACCCCCCCTCCCCTCCCTGCACCCCACCGGGACCTTTGTCTCTCAAATCCTTAGTGGTTTAGTTGCTCTTCTGTGATTCCATAAGAATATTTTTTGTATTCTTCAAAGTTTACATTTGGTGGGAAGATTAGTAGCTCTTCCTTATTTAGGCTGATAGAGCAAAATCTCATATATTATTTATTACATGAATAGTGAACAGATATTCAATTTATTTACCAAAAGGTTTAGTAATTATTATTTAAACATATATCTTAATACTCACTACATAATAAGCACTTGGGATATAGCATTGAATAAAGTACATATAACAGCTTTTCTCAGGGAGCTTAACATCTAATGAACAATACAGAAAAAATTTTAGAAAGCATTGTATTATAAAGGTGATAGGAGCAAAGATTCATTGTGCTTTAGGAATGCATTGAGGAGTATTTAACTGGGACTTGTGAATTCAGGGAAGAAGTAATAGAAGAAAGGGCATTTAAGTATAATCCTGAGGATTGAATAAAAGTTAGTCAGGTGGGAAGAAGGGGTATTCGAGAGGAAAGAAAAAGAAATTTTTTAGGAGTTTGTTAAACATCATAGAAGAAAAGAACTGGTTTTTAAAAGAACTGAAGAGAAAAATATGCCAAAAGAATGAAAATAGATGAGATTAAAGAAGACACAATTCACTGGGGTTTTCCAAAAGAGCTCTCATGATTCTATGGCCTTACCATAATTAATTTATCCATTTGCCTTTTGTTGACTATTTAGATTTTCTGTTTAGAATAATTTCTCATTAACACTCCCAAAGAACGTTCTTAGAGGAGGGACACTGGTTGGCTCAGTCAGTTAAGTATCTGACTCTTGGTTTCTGCTCAGGTCATGATCTCACAGTTCCTGAGTTCAAGCCCCACATTGGACTCTGTACTTACAGTGTGGAGCCTGCTTGGGCTTCTTTCTTTCTGCCCCTCTCCTGCTTCCTCACATATGCTCCCTCTCTCAAATCAAGTATAATAAACTTTAAAAAAAACAATAAAAGAACATTCATGGAAGAAAATCTTTTTTGAATATCCATGAGAAATTCTAAAGATACATGTGTGGTAATTATATTTGCGTATTTATTTGAAGATTTTGTTATGTGTTGTGAATATGATGTTTAGAAAATCTTTACTTATGTGTGTGTTCCCAATGGAGGTGTTTGAGATTGCTGAACCTTTTCTAGTCTGGACATATGCTTTTGTTAAAAATTCCAGAACAGTGAAAACATTTCCTTCTGGAGGCAGTATAGTTGTTTCAGAGGCAATTTGAACTGCCTGCTTTCCCTTCTAGTTGCTGTATCTTCTTTTCAGCTGGAACATTTTGATAAAGATTTCCCCTCAACGATTTTATTACTGGTTTAGTCCCTACAATACTACCTACCTCTTGTGACAAGACATTTTACCGTTCGCTCTGCATGTTCCTGATTTTCTGTTCATCTAATAGCATTTTAGTTTCTCTTGGTTACTCAATATCAACACCTTCTTGGCTAACCAAGGGGAATAGCACTTTTGTATAATGACTTGGAGTCACATTTTGACTAAAACCATGCTATTTCTGATCATTTCTTCTCAAGGGTGAACTTATTTTATTGGGATAACATTTAAGAATTAATCTATAAATTTTATATATATAAGCATACTCAATACCAAAATATATAGTAGAGAATTCTAATTACAAAAAGTGACATCATTTACCTGAATTGCTAGTAATATAATAAAGCATTATGTGAATCATGTATAGTATAAAGCTGGAAAATTATTAAATATTTAAGACTTAAACATTAAAACATAATATTCTTACTATATGTTTGAGGGTTTGCAAATATTTAGCTTAAATATTCAACTTTTTATCTAAAGAATTACCTATTTTAAAGATAATTTAAAATTTGACCCTTAAAGGACTATATTGGATAGTGATTTGTACTTCTTGTTAAACATAATTTTTAGGGAATGTGTTCATTATTGGATTTTTGTGTGTTTGACTTTATAAATTTGGTAGTTTATTATTTTCAATGCCAGTATATTATAATGCCCTTTTACTAAAGAAATGCATTGCTTTAATTAAAATAATTTATTAATTTATAAAACACTAAGAGAATTTGTCAAAAAGTAATTAAATTGTAGTAAGAATACTCGGTGGTTTCTATTGCAAAGTCATTGGTTTTTTTGGGCAGTGAGGATCTCTTGACTTTACGACTTCTTTTTCTTTAAGCATAGCCTCCTAGTCTTCCAAAAGAAATGATATGGAACATATTAGGATTTAGGTCAAAACCCCATTTGAATAACTATTGGATATTAAAAACTTATTGACATTTTCAGTAAATTATGAATGAAAATTATGTCAGAATTAATTTATACAAGGATACAAATAAACTTAATAAAATGTAGCTTAAACAATTAAAGTCTTTTAAAACCAACACTGAAATGTATTGAATATATTAATCAGGATATTAGAAATTGCATATGACAAGATTTACCATTCAAAATTCTAACTATTCATGAGAGACCTTGAATGTCTATGAGTGATCTGTCTTGTTCACCACTGTCTGGAGTATCGAGTACAATACTTTAGCGATAGCACATATTTAATTATGGATGGGTACAACGATGGTGTAAGAGACTGACTCAATTAGAGAGGTAGCCTAGACAACACCCCAGCATCTGTATTTAAGTAATGATTTCCTTTAAACCTCATAATAATGATTCAGTAGTTACTGTTATTTCCATTTTCCAGGAGAAAAAAGAAACATACAATAGCAGTATTTGCAAATTATAATTTATCAAATTCTTGTTTAAGTAAAAAATCACAACTCTGCTAGTATAAATGTGATTAGTTGAAGGAAAAGTTAATGAACACTGCATTCTTACTATGTGCTCAAAACAGTTCTAAGTTGTTACCATTAATCTTCATGTCAGCTCCAAAATAGTTACAATTATTCCCTCCAGGTTATATTGTTATGAGTTAATATTTTAAATATTCCATCTCTCTATATATTATCATACAGAGTACATTTTTTTTAAGGAATGATGGATCTTCTCTTCTGTTGAGATTATATACAGCAGGGTAAAAAATTCAAGGTAGTCCAAAAAATGCAATGGAGAAAGAAAAAACAAACAAACAAACAAACACAGTAAGTATCTGAGATACTGTCATTTGTTAACAATTTAGAAACATTGGTTATTTCTATAAAATATCTATAAAATATAAAGGCATATAAATAGAATTAATTTTAAAAACATTATATATTATTTTAATATAAACCATTAAATAAAATATACTTTACAAAGGAATATAAGGTCAAACTGAAACAGTTGTTAAATTTCCTTATAATAAATGACATAAGCATCTAAAGAAATTTCTCCAATTATAAAAGAAATATTATGAAGACCCTTAAGGTTATGAGTTCATTATATATGTTTCTTGTAATAGTATATTTCAATTTTAGGCTATATTGAAGTCTTGACAAATATGATAAGGAAATTATCTCACTTCTTTTTCTTTTTCTTTTTCCTTCGTCTCTCTAAATATTTTAAATTTTACTTTTATTTTTAAATTGTCAAGGTACCTGCTACTTATTTGCAGTTATGAAAACTTAATTCTCTCCTTTATTGAGTACTAGCTTTATAGTTACATATATCCAAAATCTATTCACCACAGTATCTCTATTTTAGGATTTTTCAGTTTAATTAATATGTTAGTCTAATGTAGCTTATCATCTAATATAATTTTCATATATGCTGTAGTCTCAGTATCCAAGCTTGCTAGAGAATGCATATTTGTTACTATATTTTTGTAAGACAGATTGCTTACATATAAATTTCTTATGCTACAGTCCTTTCTCTCAGAATATTTTAGGTATTATTACATTGTATTCTGAAGTTGAGTATTATTATGGAAGAAGCTAAAGAAAATATTTTTAAAACATATATTATATGATTTGTTTTAACTTTTACTTTCAAGCCCTTAAGTTCAACTCTTTAGCTTCAGAAATGTTCTTCAATTACATTTTTAAATTATTTTGGCTCGTTTATTCCATCTTTCTATTTTTTCTCCTCAGAGTCACCCATTATGTACTTTTTCTTTCAAATACAATATGTTCTTTGTAATATCTTTTATATGATATTGAGTTAGATAATATCATATAAATGTTAAATATAATAAAATCGGGGAGAGTTTGTTGATGGACTTGAATAATTGGCTAACTTCAGTGTTCCTACATTAATAGATTAATGTTGGTTGAGTCAACATCTTTTGCTTTATAAAGAATAAGGTACAGGTTCTTAATGGCATAAACCAAGCCAAGAATAATGTTGTTTCTTGTATTTTGTCTTATTTGTTGTGTGGTTTATTATTTTTAAAAATATATTTCTTAAAAATACTGATAGAGCTCTGATTTAGCCATTTTAGCCACTTTTTCAAAGCTTTATTTCTACTCAGTATGATTTGAAAGTTAGAAGAAAATCTTAGAACACTGAGCCATCTTAGTGATCTGTGCTTATTTTTAGCACAATTTCTACATGATAAATCTTTTCTCTTTATCTTGTACTTCCAGTGATCTAAACTATAGATTATTTTATAGCATTTTAGTTAAGGGTTGTTTATTTTCTCATCCTTCTGCCATAAATCTTTGCAATATCTTAATATTATCTGATAATCTATAATAAATTCCAATTTTAGTAGCATTTCTATTCTCTGTGCACTCAATTTCTAGGAGATTAAGCTTGCCAGAACCTTCCTGATATCTATTCTTTCTTAGAACTGAATGCTAAACTCTTTCTTCAATCCTGTAAACTGCATAGTATCCTACAAATATTTTTTCTGTCGGTTTCTATTGCTTCCAAACAAATAACCACTTCCAAGTAAGACAATAAAATGAATTTTCTTACCCTTCAAAAAATCCCTGATCCCTGGGGGAAAAAATTAAAAAAAAAATAGATGTTTATAAAGTCATATTTGGTATGAATTGTTTGTCTTGAAATATTTGTGATAAGATTATAAATCTTTCCATATAAAACCTAAACTTAACCTTTACTGTTGTTCAATCTATTCCTAGAATGTGACTTTTTCTTGTAATAAAAATTTTCAGGAGTAAATGTTTTTATTAGGAAAAGAATGAAATAGAGATTTAAAGTAAAGTGTATGGTAAAATATAGTAGAGTTGAAGTACAAGTTTTGCAGTGTGGCTTGGAAATTCAAAGGAACTCCCTTCTTGTCTTTAAGAAAATGGAAACCCAATTTGCATGAAGGGAAACCCAGAAGGACACATCTTGTCTTGTCACATCCTAATCTGCTATAAGACAAAATCATAGACATAGTGTCTGAACATGTGTATCATATAGATGATTAGAGACATATTGTGAGTCCATATGATATTAATTTTATGGCTCTGCTCAGTCAAGATAATGCAAATATTTTTTAGGAGTTTTCCCTATATCTAATATTCAGATTAATCTTCCTCTGGAGACAGCAAATGCTGGAGAAGTTCTTTATTTCTTTCTTTTTTTTATTAAAATTTTTTAAGATCTTTTATTTTGAGAGAGAGAGAGAGCGAGTGCAAGTGGGAGAGGAACAGAAAAGAGAGGGAGACAAAATCCGAAGCAGGCTCTAGGCTCTGAGCTGTCAGCACAGAGCCCGACACAGGGCTCAAACCCACAAATCCTGAATTCATGACCTGAACTGAAGTCAGATGCCCAACTGACTGAGCCACCCAGGTGCCCCTCCAATGAAAAGTTTAAAGGAAACTTGGATACCAAATGTATTGTTTAATCTTATGCTCAACTATTAACTCTGTTACAAGTAAAAGATTTTTACAAAAAAGTCTTAGAATAACAAGGTCCAACAAAAATATAATATATTATGCCTGTCAATAACCAACCTAAAGAACTGCAAGAGTGATAGAATGACAGATATGTAACAAAACACCCAAGAGTTTTATAAGTGACTGTGTTCATAAAAGGGAGTCAGTTTTATAGCAGTAAAATTATAGCAAGAACCAGTTCCTGGCCACATGCCAGCGCTGAATTATGCACTCCCCTAAATTCATATGTTGGAATTTCAACCCTCTGTACCACAGATTGTAACCATAATTGAAGATAAAAACTTTTAAGAGGTAATTAAGGTTAAATGAGGTTATATGGGTAGCCCTAATCCATGTAACTGTATTTGGAGATAGGATCTCCAAAAAGGTGATTAAGTTAAAATAAGTGCAGTAGGGTATGGCCTTATTCCAATATGTCTAGTATCCTGAAGAAGAGAAAGGAACTAGGAGCATGCATATAGAGAAAAGATGATGTGAGGACACACCAAGAAGATTCCTCATGGGCAAGCCAAGGAAGTGTTCTCAGGAGAAAGTAAATTTGCTGACACCTTGAGCTTGGATTTCCAGCTTTCAAAACTGTGAGAAATAAATTTCTATTGTTCAAGCCACCCAGTCTGTGATATTTTATTATGGCAGCCCTAAAAAACTAATACAATTCTCATCTTCCAAAAGTTCTCTCTTTCATGACATTGATTTTTGTTTGTTTTTGTTTTTGTTTTTTCACTCTCAGTATGAATTAGATCATTTTCTCTTCATGTGGAAACTTAGTACAATCAAACCACTATTTATGGTATGGCTAATTTTTCAAGCTTCTAAGTGTCCAATGCAGTGCAGGCATGCATACTAAATTCACTTGACTATCGTTACGTTTTTTTTAAACCCATTCCTAATTCTACACTATATGCTTTGGTTTGTGTGGTATACTAAAAATTCAAGTACATCCTAATGAAACTCATTCAGCAGCAGAGAAAAGTCTAGCAAAAGAAAATTGTTTTCCTGAATTAAATTCATGGTGCTTACACAGCCTAAGAACATACTCCCAAAGATCTTAATAATACGTTTCACTATTTTTGTGGGCAACAAAATTTCCCGTTATGAATTTTGGACTGAGTCATTATTTTAAAGCCTATATTGACCTCAACTGAATATTGTATCCTCCTGGCTCAAGTAAGTGAAATATGGGTGGATGAAATTGAAAAAAATGGCTGATTGCAGCTTGGAGAATTTTTTTTTATTTACCTACTTTTACCAGGTTTTGATTTGAGACTATTGGTGACCACTGAAGAGTTACGAGTAGTTTGCATTTCTAATCCTGATATTTTCCATTGACAAAGCAATTGGTAATTGTTTTCACATGAAAATTCCCTGGTCAAAATATAAGCTCTGGTCATCATTTACTTTACAGTTGAGACTCCTAAAATCAAATTTCTTGTGGTATCCTTTAGCCTGAATTCCAAACATATTAGCACACATAGAGGTGATGTAATATGATCAAGTAATCAAAAGGTACTATCCTCCTGATTGCCAACTGCCAAAGGACCATTACAGTCTGGTCTGCTCTTGGATATGTAAATTAAATCCAACTGAATGGATTTTGCCAAATTCTGTAGTTTTTACTGTTTTTAGGAAGACACACAGGAAGTCATGAGACCACCATGTGAAAAGGATAAAGGAAATCAGTAGTGCTGGGTGTCTAACTTCAGTTGGGCACCTGATTTCCTGCGGCATAACATTAATCCCTTTCAGGAACCTTCTAAAGTATATATTTGTATCCCCAGTTTAGAGAAGAATCTGAAGCTTAGGTTAGGCTAAAATATTTATCAAATGGATATCTAATGCTGCCTCAAGATTGATTCCTCTAGAACCATTTTAGACCAACTGAGTCATCCGTCTCTTGTAAATACTTGGTAACCCACTGTACTTGCATTGTTCCCTGAGACATTTGAGGTCACTGTGAGCACTGAGATACAGCAATTTTAAGAGCAAGTAGCCATACCAAAGAAGAAATCTTTATATAATGAAGCATTTGGCCAGAAAAACAGTGTCAGATGGACAATGAGTCAGCACAGTTTTTTTCTCCACTCTACAATCTGAATCCACTCAATTGGGTTCCTCTCTTAAAATTGTGTCCTGACTGACTTGATTCCACAATTTCTAAGTAAAAACACTTACATTTTGAGTTAGCTAATGCTTTCCCTTCTGCAGAAGTTAGGTGGACTTTTAAAAAAATCTGACTTTAAACATGGGGGCAATGCTTATACTATGGTTTGGGGGTTATAAAAACCACAGTAATATGTATTTAGAACCCCTGGGTTTGGCAGTGTGCTACATGATTTCACACATGTTAGGATGAAAATGCAGACTAGCTTAAGTTGTTTATTTGAGAAACAAACCCTGTATGAATGCATCACCATTAACATGTATATTGACTGTATTATTGCTTTACTGGCACATTCCTTTCTTATTTACCCCTTTTACAACTCAAAAGAGAATCATTCAAGACTGAGTTACTTGTCATTCCTTTTTGACTAGATAAAACGCAAAGAAAGAAACAAGGAAGACATTTGCTTGTGCTAAGAAAGCCTCTTTTTGGAAGCTGAAAGGGGCTGTAATTAGTTCTAAAATACCATATTATATCCACTGTGCATATATTTTTCCACACAAAAAAATTGAACATTGGAGACCAAAGGGCCTGGAATGTAAAATGAGGCAGCTAAACTCCATTTAGAAATAGTTGTTAATGCAATTGCCAGTTGCTGGATTGATTTGATCTTTGTATCTTGGGAAGAAATTGAACCCTGCAATATTACCAATATTTTCTAACTCCTGTCTGATTATTGTTATAAACCGACAGTGATTGATTTTGAGTAATTATCCTGAAAAATGAATTAGATTAAAAAATAATCTTCATGATTACAGAGGAGTCTAGCCCATTTTTGTAATTAGTCCCTTTTTAGAAAGAATGATGAGATCACATGTGACTAACACAATGGATTTCTTCCATGCTAACTATTTGACTTTGTTTTGAAAAAAAAAATGCTATATGTTAAATGCCAAATTTTTAGTAAAATCCCAATTGTGGGTAAAACTCTTTTGGAAGGAAGTAGTGTATGATTAAAGTAGACAGAATAGCAGAATTAGGGGGCCTGACATATGTTCTTGGCTTAGCCATCAGTTATCAGTTATCTTTGTGAACCCAAATGACCTCTCTGGGCTGATTTTTCTGTATCTGTAAAATGAAGGAGTTCAAAAGGATACTTTCCAAGGTCCTTACCTCTTCTAACATTCTGTTTTTATGTATTACATAATTCCATCTTATGTAAATTAATGGCTCATTTTCCATGTTGGGCTTTAAAGTAACATTGGAAGGTGATTAAGGGAAAGTGTAAAGAAAGGCTATCTAATAGGGGAAATAATAGTTCCTTAATGTTTCATTGCTTATAGGAAGATACTCTCAAGAGCAGTGCTTCTTAAACTTTAATTTGCATTCCAATCACCTGGGAATCTTGTTATAATGCAGACTCTGATTCAGTAGGTTTGAGGAGAGACCTGAGACTGTGCGTCATGACTAGCACATTCGCAAGTGATGTCCTTGCTGTTGATTCCAGAGCACATTATGAGTAGCAAGGCTCTGATTGTAAATAAGAATCTGGGAAATAGTTAAAAATTTAGGTTCTGGAGTTAGCTCCAGAGATTCAGAAATTGGGATGGCATCTGTTCACAAACTCTGAATTCTTAATAAATATCCTGTGTGGTATTGATGCCAGTGGCTCAAGAATCAAAGCCTAGCACGGTCATAGAGTCATGGGAGGGATTTATCTACTAGGTCTTCTTTCTTCTGTCCATGTTTTTTTTTTAGACACAGCCAGTGACTAATTTTTTACTGTATTTGTTTTCAAAATAACCTTGTGGAACTCATTTTGTGGTTTGCTTTTATTAGTCTTTTCATTTCATAAATTATCTATTGTCCAGTTAGAATGACAGTAGTTGTATGTAAGGCTTTTGTTTCTTTTTTGTACCCAAAGTCCAGGGATCCTTCTACCTCTTTGACAAGTATTTGTGAAGTCACTATAAAGGAAGCATGCTGTAGTGAAGACTCTACATGAAGTAAGAAAGCCCAAGCCCTGATTCCAGCACTGCTAATCTTTCATTCATTCAGTACTTTTTTTTTTTTGTACCTGAAACTGTGAGATTTGGGGCATTACCAGTTAAATTAGTTCCAAAATACTAGCTAAATTAGTTAGCATGCTCAGTAGTATGATGATCTAGTGAGAGTAGCCAAAGATCAAAATAATGTTT
This sequence comes from Acinonyx jubatus, assembly GCF_027475565.1. Taxonomy (NCBI): domain Eukaryota; kingdom Metazoa; phylum Chordata; class Mammalia; order Carnivora; family Felidae; genus Acinonyx; species Acinonyx jubatus. The sequence continues at coordinate 65,692,625 of NC_069383.1, read as the reverse complement.
AGAGTTTAGAGGGATAAGTTCATAGAATGCTTTAAAGAAGTCACTGAAGTTCTTTGATCTTAAGTAAAACATTTCATCTATATATTTCATTTGTGAGCATAATAGGAGAATATAGGATATTAATATGTGAACTGAAAATGGTATACATATGACTATGTGCATGTGGTTCTGTTGGGTAATACTGAAAGCTTGTTAAAGAAATAGTCACTTTGGGGGCACCTGGGTGGCTCAGTCGATTAAGTGTCCAACTTCGGCTCAGGTCATGATCTCATGGTTTGTGGATTTGAACCATGTGTCAGGCTCTGTGTTGACAGCTTGGAGCATGGAGCCTACTTCATATTCTGTCACTTTTCTCTGCCCCTCTGCTGCTTGTGCTCTGTTCTCCCTCTCAAATATAAATAAACATTAAAAAAATTAAAAAAAAAAGATAGTCACTTTCATTTTGGAGACTGTATTCATCAAGGTTCTCCAGAGAAGCAGAATTAATAGTAGATAGAAAAATGAACAGAGAGAGAGAGAGAGAGAAGAGAAGAGAATTATTATAGAAATTGGCTTATGTAGTTAAGGAGGCCAAAAAGTCCCAGAATGTGCTGTCTTCAAGCTGAAGAACCAGAAAAGCCATTGGTGGGATTAGGTCTGAGTATAAAGCCTAAGAAGCAGGAACTCTGGTGTCCGAAGGCAAGAGAAGATTGATGTTCTAGAACAACTGAAGACAGAGTAAATTCATCCTTCTTCCACTTTTTTGTCCCATATTGGCCCTCCACAGATTGGATGATGCCTGCCTACATTAGGGAGGGCAATCTGCTTTACTCAGTTCACCCATTCAAATGTTACTCTCTTCAGGAATCTCCCTCACAGAAACACCCAGAAACAATGTTTTACCAGCTATCTGTGCACCCCTTAATCTAATAAAGTCGACACCAAAAAATTAACCATCATAGAGACAGAGGGGCAAAAACAGCATCAAAACTTCATGTAAAAAATTTAGAGACAAAAGTTGGCAAATTACACTAAAAGCCTTCAATAACTTCTATCATGTGATACAATAATTTCTCTTCTGTAGACGTAGGCCACTAACCCTCTCTCTCCCTTCCCATGTTCGTCTACAGTGCTGCATTCAACAAATGCTTACTTATTAGATTTCAACCCTGTAGCAGAAACTTTTCTAGACTCTAGGGATAAAGTAAGGAACAATTAAAACAAAATTATCATCAAGTATATCCCATTATTCTAAGGGAATATATTCTGAGGTGGGGCAGGTAAATAAGACAATTAAACTTTTTAGCACACCAGCTGGTGGTGGTAAAAATTTCTACGGAAAAAAATTAAGCAGGAAAAGAGAATGGAGCATGTTGGGAGGAAAGGGATTGTAATTTCTTAGAGAGGAAAGGCCTTACTGAAAATGTGACATCTGACCACGGACTGAGGAAGGTGAAGAGTGAGTTCTCCAGTTGTGTGAGTTCTAGAAAGTTCTCTCAACAGGGGGATCAGAAAAGACAGATGCCCTCATATGTGTGGTGGTTTCAAAGATCAGCAGAAAAAGCAATGTGGCTGGATCATAGGGAGCAAAACTGGGGAAACATATTATTTAAAAACTCAGTGTGCAATAAGAATTTCTGGCTTTTGCTATGAATGAAATGGGGCACACAAGGAGTTATTTTTTGTTTTGTTTTAAAGTTTATTTTGAGAGAGAGGGGGAGTGCATGGGGGAGGAGTAGATTGAGGGGGGAGGGGAAGACAGAGAGAATCACTTTGCATGGGGCTCAGTCTCACAAACCATGAGATAGATCATGACCTGAGCCTAAATCAAGACTTGGACACGTAACTGACTGAGCTACTCGGGCACTCCCGCAAGCAGTTTTAAGTAGACACATCATGGGCTATGATTTTTATTTCAAATATTGATACTCAGCCACACTTATTCAATTGCATATTGTTGATGGCTTCTTTCACATTATGGTAGAGTTACATAGTTACAATGGGGCCTAATGGCGTGCAGTACCTAAAATATTTTCTATTCAATGCTTTACAGAGAACAGTGCACACTTATGAATTAGAAGGTTATTGCAATAATCCAAGTAAGTGATAATAGTGGCTTGTATCAAGAGAGAAGTAGCAGAGATAATGAGAAATATTCAGATACTGCATATATTTTGAAGGTAAAAACAAAAGAATGTGCTGACAGAGAAGAGGTATAAGAGGAAAAAATAGTACTCCTGAATGACTTTTTAGTTTTCATTTTTTTTGGCCTGGGCAATGGGAAGGACAGGGTGTTGGTTTATTTACTGCTTTTAGAAAGATTGTGGGAAGGACAGGTTTGGAGGGTTGGGGGTATAGGTCATGAGTTTAGTCTTTGAGATTGCTAACACCTCACAATAGGTATCCCTTTTGGTAGGCAGCCACACATCTACAGTTTAGCAGAGAGATCTGAGCTGGTGATATAAATTTGTAACTTTTCAGCTAACAAAATTCATGGATGAGATCATAGGAGAGTAGTGGTATAGAAGAAGTTTTAAACTTAGAACTGAGGCTTGGGCCTTTCCAGTTTGTAAGGAGGTCATGTAGGTATTATAAAACTAAAAGTGGGATGAGAAGGAGCAGCTAGTAAAATGGGGAAAGAACACGTGAAATCCTTGATGATCAGTGAAGAGAGTATATCAAGGAGGCCATCATCAGCCATATTAATACTGCTGGTCATTCAGATAAGCTGAGGATGGAGAATTTATTGGCTTAGAACAATGTGGAGATAGTGATAACCTTGAGGGATGTTTTGGTGGCATATGGGATGAAATACTGATTGGACTGCATTAAAGAGAGAATGGGGGAAAGGGAGCTAAGAGCAGCTTATAAAGGAACTGTACAGAAGTTTTCTTCTAAGGGAGAGTAATCTAAGTAGCTGAAGTATGTAGTATTGAGGGATTGCTTCCCCCCCCCCCCCACTTTAACATACAATGTAGTCTTGGCTTCAGGAGAACTCAGTAATTCATCTCTTACATATGACATCCAGTGCTCATCCCAAGTGCCCTCCTTAATGCCTATCACCCATGTAACACCTCCAACCCCCTCCAGCAACCCTCAGTTTGTTCTCTGTACTGAAGACTGTCTTAAGTACAGGATTGCCTCCCTGTCTGTTTTTATCTTATTTTTTCTTCCCTTCCCCTAAGTTCATCTGTTGAGTTTCTCAAATTCCACATATGAGTGATATCAATGTCTTTCTTTGACAGATTTACTTAGCATAATAGCCTCCAGTTCCAACCATATTGTTGCAAATGGCAAGATTTCATTCTTTCTCTTCACCAAGTAATGTTCCATTGCATATATATACACCATATCTTTTTTTTAATGTTTATTTATTTTGAGAGAGAGAGAGAGAGACAGAGCATAAGCAGGGAAGAGCAGAGAGAGAGGGAGACACAGAATCTGGAGCGGGCTTCAGGCTCTGAGCTGTCAGCACAGAGCCTGATGCGGGGCTCAAACTCATGAACCGTGAGATCATGACCTGAGCTGAAATCAGACACCCAACCAACTCAGCCACACAGGCGCCCCAAATACCACATCTTCTTTATCCATTCATCAGTGGATGGACATGTGGGCTCTTTCCATACTTTGGCTGTTGTCAATAGTGCTGCTATAAACGTTAGGGTGCAGGTGCCCCTTCAAATTAGCATTTTTGTATCCTTCGGATAAATTCCTAGTATTGCTTTTTTCCCCATTTTATCAAGATTGGAGAAATAGCACATCGTGTATATTTTGGGCGGGGGATAATTTAGTCAAGAGGGAAAATAAATAATATCCAAGAGAAAGAAAAAATTTTCTGGAGTGATGTGTTTGAGCAGGTGTACGTGGAAGGGATGTCCTTCACTGAAAGCATAGGTTCATTCAAAGTAACAGAAGGGAAATCAGAGTGTATAGGTACAGATACAAATAAGCAAAGAGGTCAGATCATAGCAGCTTGGTGCATTCTCTTCTGATTGCTTTCTTTTCTGTTCTTTTCGCTTCTCTCTTTCTCTCTCTCTCTCTCTCCTTCTCCCTCTGCCCTGCCCCCCCTTCCCCCCCCCATTCATGCATGTACTCTCTCTCTCTGAGAAGGAAAAAAAAATAGGCTCCAAAGTTATAGGACTGCAAGGTGGTGGCCTGGATTACACTTCAGGTCTGATTTTGAACTGATAACCACACAGCTTAAATTTGCATTTTAAGTACCTGCATTCACATAGTTAATTGAAGTTTAACTTTTATTTTTTTTAAATAAAAGTGATTACAGAGTTAAGTTTCCTCTATCTTCTACTTGAGTAATTATTTCCACTGCAATATGTAACTTTTCATATCAACTAATTTCATTTCTTTCTAATGTTCCAGGTCATCACTCTGGACTACTGAGTTTTTATGATAGTTGTTTCTGTCACTGATCACCTGAGCCTTACCTTTGTCAACACATTCATTAGCCCTCTCTTTGTCATTTGTAAATTTAAGTGTTCCAATGAAGTCTTAATGTAAATCACCAATCTCTTTAACGTGCTAATTCATTCTTTGAAAATAGTATATAAACGTGATAGATGGGGCACCTGGGTGGCTCAGTTGGTTAAGCATCTGACTCTTGATTTTGGCTCAGGTCATGATATCTTAGTTTGTAAGTCAAGCCCCACATCAGGGTCTATGCTGATAGTGTGGAGCCTGCTTGGGATTCTCTCTCCCTCTCTCTCTGACCCTCTCCTGTTCCCTCTCTCTCTCTCTCTCTCAAAAATAAATAAGCTAAAAAAATAATAAAAGTGATAGAATTATAGCAGCTTCTTTGAATAATGCAAGAGGCCTTGTATAACTAAATAGAATGAATAGAGTAGAATAGCTAAATAGAGTGAATTTGAGGTATAGATGAATCAGGAAATAAAACCCAAATTGAGTGTGGATCACTCCTCTCTGATAATTTCTTTAGCAAAATGGTTTCAGGTTTCAGATTTCAGGTTTAATGTTACAAGACTTTTTAGGTTTCCTCCACACATGTTAGTTAGCTTTGGTCTCTAACAGCTGCCAAATAATGATCTTAACTAGTTCCATGACTGTAATTAATATTTACCTATATGCTGATGACTCCCAGATTCTGTCTTCAGTCCAGATCTCTTCTCTGAGCTTTAGTCACATATATTCAGCTGTTTTTCTGACATCGTCCCTGGGGGGCAATTAAAATATAATACATTCAAAACAGATCATTTGAGCTTTTTGCCACATCTACTGTGAGATGAAGAACATTCTCAGCAATCAGACTGTTGACATTCCAGAAAATGTAATGTCACTTTGAAAGGATGCACGATTATTTTCAAGGACCTGGGAGGAACTCTGTGGAGGGACTTCCATCACATGAATGTAGAATTCAGTCTCTTTGGAATGAAAAGAGACTACAGTTTGACAAACAGTGGGGAAATAGAAAGGCCCCGATGACTCTTCACATTATCTGTAGTCATATAGAACATGATCAAGGGGACACAGTGGCTTCTTTTACAGGATGAGATTTGTGCCACCTCCCATCAACCTTGTTATTTAGAATGGATCTCTCATTGAAATTAAATGTTTCTTGGTTGAAAAATATACTCACAGGGTTCAGATGATGTGGGGCATTGCTTATTCAGTATTTCAAGTCCAGACAGATGAATTATTCTTAAAGAAAATGACATTAAACTTGTATCAAATTCAGCTGCTTTGATTCAGCAAGACACAACAGTTAAAAACAAGACTGTTAGAAAAAAATTTGGATGGTCACTATACCTCTGAAAAAGGAAAAGTTTATTTAGCAGGGTAATGAATAAGGTTTAAAAGTTGTCCAATATGGAAACAGAAAAATGCTGGATGATTCCTAAGACCTATTTGTGATATTTTAAAGATGAGTGAAAGACCTCTAATGAAAAAAAAAAAAAGACAGCACAAAAAAATAGATCAACTGATTTCCCTCTCCACCTACCAGATATTTTCCATTTTTTTTACTGGCACCATCACTTGCTGTAGACAAAAATCATTCTTAATTCCTTTCTTTTTAAGTTATATGTGCTCAAAATACACATTTTTTTTAGTTCTTCTTCCAAAATACATGCCTATACAATACATTCTTTGTCCTGCCTCTCCCTAGTCCAACCCCTACCCATCTATATTCCTAGAAGTCTTCTAATTAATGAGTGTTTTTCTATTTCTTCCTTTTATTTTCCCACAAAACAAATCTTTTTGAAAGATCATTCATGATCATAACACTTATCCATTTAAAACCTCTCAATAGCTCTCTGTTGTGCTAGGATGCAATTGAAAAACTCCTTATCCTGGTCTATAAGATGCTGAGTGATTTGACTCCTGTCTGGGTTTCTACCCTTCATGTTTCCCCCCACTTTTTCTTCAGCTGAGGTGTTCTTTGTCTTCTTTGGAGACATGGAGATTTCTAACCTTAGAGTCTTTGTATCCACTCTCAGCTCTGCCTGAGCAATTTTCTTATGATTCCTCTTATTCTTTAGATCTCAGATGAAATGTCACAAACAGAGAGGTGTTTCCTGACTATCCTGTCTGGAAGATTTCCCACTTTGAACTTCTGTTTTCCCTATCTAAACATCTGCTCATTTCTCCTACATTACCTCCTATAGCCTTTGGGTATCTTGTTTATCCATGTGTTTCATTGCTTGTTTGTGTCTCACCAATTTCTCATATTTTGTGATTGAAACCCAACTGCCTGTCACATTAGATTATTAATAAATAATTTCTGAATGAATGGATGAATATGCTGTTTTTCTTCCTTGAGGAAGCGATAATTCACTTTCAGAATTTATGAATCCATTAGTTTCCATGTAGAGTTAATTGATATTTAGGTTACAGGTGATAATTGCCTTCTTAACACTTTTGTATTCTCTACTTTTAGCATGAAAGATCTGTTTTAAGTGATTTCTAGTGCCCTTTGGAATATCAAACTTCTAAATCTTTTTGTTGTTGTTGTTGTTTTTGCCTTCTTTCTCCCTGAATAATTCCAATGGATATTTACAGGGAAAACCCCCAGCTGTTTCCATTTTCGCTCAGGTTCTTTTCCAGTTTTAACCACCTCTGAACAACTTTAACACCACACAAATCAAAATGCAAATTTTCAAAGCAAAAGAGGTTTCTTTATCCTCCTTCCACCGTTTGCACAGCCTGTCTACATAAATTTGTAGAAGGTAGTAAAGATAAGACAAAAAAATTATTTTGAGTCAGGGGGAAAAGGGTTTAATCCAAACAGCTCATCTCAAGTGACTAAAATCACAGCATGAGTCAGTGCATTTATTAGGATGCTGCATAACCAGCTGAAATAGATCATATATTTACATCACCAACCTTGCCTTTGGCAAATAAACATGGCCATAGCCACTAAAGTTTAATTTTAGAGATGTCATTTCCAAACTTTCAGTGATCTTTAACACAAATTCCAGAATCTCACAGAAAGACATGATCAGAAGTCGTATCATGTTATACTGCAGAATTATGCAATAAAAGTCATTAAAATTAAATGGTCTTTGGAGACTTAATGAATTGATGCATAAAATTTTTACTTGGCTATCCTTCTGTATCGTAGAAAATATTAGCAGTGTTTCCTTTCAGATTCTGCACTGTAGTCTGGTGGGCCAAGTGGGCAATCAGAGCCCACTGTTGGTCAATATACTGGCCCATTTACCCCATGTCATACTTAACTAGAGTTAGAAAACATGCTTACTTTCACTATCTCATTTAACCTTTGATTCATCAACAGATACTCAAGGACATAAAACCTTGTATTAGGGTTCTCCAGAGAAATAGAACCCATTATGTGTGTGTGTATAATTGAATATGATATATAATTATATACATAAATGAATATAGTATTGAATATCATTGAATATATATTGACTATATTTATGTATATATTGATATATTGGCCCTAGAAAAGGGAAGAGTAAATTGTAAACTGAGGAAAATGAAAATGAAAGTAGCCATTCCCATTGCCAGAGGGGAGCTGGCTCAGGAAAGACAGAAATTGCAGGATAAATCCAATCTCTTTGTTCTTCCCTTCTCTTCTGCTCAGTACACACCATAATAATTCTAGCAATAGAAACACCGAATGTATTTTCAGGAATTCTAAAACAAGAATGTTTGTTTCTCACTTTTCTAGCTACATATTAGAAAAATTTCAAGGTTCCCTTGAAGGGAATGCCATTTACAACATGTGGCTACCCAGGTAGAATGTAAGGCAGTAGCATAACCAGTTGAGAAAGGGCAAAGGCAGACTTCTCATTTTCCACAGGACTTTCTAGTTTTCCTTTAAGCCCCAGAGAAGGAGGCTTCAGATAGCTGGGAAACGGTCTGACCTGCCACCTCACACCAAAGAATTTCCAGTTGGTAAAAGAGCCCTAGAGAAGGGGAAGGAAAGGGAGCAGTCATGTCTGTGCAGTATCCACAATGCCATAGGCTGTGGAGAGGGTGCCCTTTTGGGGTCTGAAGACCACTGAATGTACCACATGGCATCGTAGTAGCCTGTGTAGCCAGAGTAGGGAAGAGCATCATTAGTCTGACAAATCAGGTAACAGGTTATAGGTTTCACTTACTATAGACATCAGGAGCTGTTGTCAGCTGGGCATTAGGGCAAGAGATACTGCACTGGGGCCCAGGATATTTCTGAAGAATCTATATGCAAGGAAATTAAAATCAGAGTAGTGGACAATATCATCTCTGCAGGGTATGTAGTATGAGAAAAAGGAGGCATAGAAAAGAACTCTGAATTTTGAATCAAAAGTGCTCCCCCAAAAAAGAGTATTCTGAATAAGGAGTGCCCAAATGTATTGACTTCTACTGACTAATGATGAAAAATCTCCATTGGACTTGAAATTGGGAAGTTATTAGTGACCACAATAAAAACAGATTTTGTGAAGGGATGAATCAAAGACAGAATGGAGGAAGCAGTGAGTAAGTGAGAAAGTGAAGGATGGATAAGAAAGTATAGTTAGCAGTTATATAGTCCTTTCAGTAAATCTGACAATAAATGGGAGAGAAATCAGGTAATTCTTGGAGAAGAAAGTAGAGTAAGACAAGGTTGTTTTTTGTTTGTTAAATCATTTGTTTGTTTTAAGGAAGACACCTGAGGATATTTCACTGTTTGGGAGAAGAAACCAGAACATCGGGAGAGTAGATAGTATTCCCCATAGACGCTGTGATGAGCAGGAAAGGCATCATGGCCTTTGTTTTACAAATAAAAAAACCTGAGACTTACTTTACACTGACTGGCTTGTTGAAGGTCTCACAGGTAGATGATCAATTTTGTCAAGAAGCAAGGCATTTTTATTCATAGTCTTTTTCTCTTCTTTCATTATATTGAATATCTTCATATGCTTTATATTGAATAGCTTCACATGCATAATATTGAATAGCTTCATATGCACACTAGTGGATGCTGTGACTACTTTAATGACCTCTAATATTCCATTCCACGTACATTGTTGAATCCATACTACTGAGGATTACAATGTAGTCTTTAGTAGTCCAGGTGTTTGATAAACATCTGGAGTTTTTGTGATCTTTGCATGTGAGGGAGTCATAGTTATAACTTGCTGCTGTTTGTGAATTTCTTGGTGTGTTTTTTTTTTTTCCAAGCACAGAAGGCTAAAGTTTTGTCCTAAAGGAAAAGAGGATCCTCAAATGAGGGAATATGAAACACTTCTAATCTTGGGCAATGGGTGGAAAGAGATGAATGATTTTTCCACTTCATAGTGCTGGGTCAACTAAAGAGCACAGTGCTTTGCCCTTTTCATGAGTTTGAGGGAAACTACAGTGCAGTCTTTTTAAAAAGTAATTAATTTATTTATTTACTTATTTACGAAAAAGAGAGAGAGAGGTAGAGAGAGAGAGTAAATGGGGGAGGTGGAGAGGGAGGGAGAAAGAGGATCTGAAGCTGATTGGTGCTGTCAGCACAGAGCCTGACATGGAGCTGGAACTCACAAACCATGAGATCATGACCTCAGCTGAAGTTGGATGCTTAACCAACTGAGCCACCCAGGCACCCCTAGTATAGTCTTTTCTACATGTGAGGGAATTGGAAGGAGAATGGGGTTGAACAGTGATTGAACAATTAATATGTGTTTAAACTTATTTCTACTTGAAATTATCTTTTTTAAAAGATTTCAATCCAAGTTTGTTAACATATAGTGTAGTAATAGTTCCAGGAAAAGACTTCAGTGATTCATCACTTACATATAACACCCAGTGTTCATCCCAACAAGTGCCCTCCTTAATGCCCATCACCAATTTAGCCCATGCCCCCATCCAAATCCCCTCCAGTAACCCTCAGTTTGTTCTCTGTATTTAAGAGTCTCTTATGGTTTGCCTCCATTTCTGTTTTCATCTTATTTTTCCTTCCCTTCCCGTATGTTCATCTGTTTTGTTTCTTAAATTCCACATATGTGTGAAATCATATATTTGTCTTTCTCTGACTGACTTATTTCACTTAGCATTATACACTCTAGATCCATCCATGTTGTTGCAAATGGCAAGATTGCATTCTTTTTGATCTCTGAGTAATATTCCATTGCATGTGTGTTTGTGTGTGTGTGTGTGTGTGTATATATGTGTGTTTGTGTGTGTGTGTATATATATATACATATATATATGTGTGTGTATATATAAATATATATACATATAAATATATATATATGTATGTATATATATGACACATCTTTATCCATTCATCAGTCGATGGACATTTGGGTTCTTTCCATAATTTGGCTATTGTCAATAGTGCTGCTACAAACATTGGGGTGTATGTTCTCCTTCAAATTGGCATTTTTGTATCCTTTGAATAAATACCTAGCAGTGCAATTGCTGGGTCATAGGGTAGTTCTATTTTTAATTTTTTGAGGAACCTCCATACTGTTTTCCAGAGTGGCTGCACCAGTTTACATTCCCACCAACAGTGCAGAAGTGTTCCCCTTTCTCTGCATCCTCGCCAACATCTGTTGTTTCCTGAGTTGTTAATTTTATTTGGCACCAATTTTAATATAAACAGCTAATAATAGCTAATATTTATTAAGTTCTGGCTATGTGCCAGTCACATTAGGGTGATAGCACTTAAATATTTCATTGGATCCTTATAATTTTCTTAGGTATGATATGTTTCCTTTGCATTAGGAGTAGAGACTGATTTAAGATCCTCACTTTACCACTTGTAAGTTATGTGACTTTTGGTTAGTTATTTAACCTCTTGTGCTTCAGGATTCTTATTCATGAAATTTGAATGATAAAGATAAAACCTTTTCCAGGGGTCATTATTAGGAGTGAATGAGTTAATATTTATAAAGTGTTTAGAATATCATATTGAGAAATATCTAAACGTTTGTAAAAAAATAAATATCTAAATTTAAAGCACATATTCTTTTCATTCTACCAGCCCAGAACTACATATCAGTTTCCCAACTCTCTTGTTGGAACTCGTAATGTATTTTCCCAGAGCAAAATAAGGAATTATCATTCTCATAATTGTGTAATTCAAATAAGTCATAGGTTAAATACAATTTTGTGGACTATCTAAGAAACTAAATGACCATGCATGATAGTAGCGTCTGGAATATATCTTCTTATAGAAGCAAAAACAAGTATCAAAAAAAATATTTCTTGTGGAATGGGTTGGAGCTTACTTGTTGATTCAGTCAAGGAAATGGGAAAGAAGATGAATTATCAGTGAAGTACATTCTCCATTCCTCTTCACCTGGTTCAGTTCAATTATTTAATAGCTGGAAATACACCTAGGAATCATAGCAGAAGTTTATTTGAATGTTCAAGTGAAAGAGCAGGGATGGAAAGATTGACTTCTGCCCCATGAAATTTTTCACTGTAATCTTCACTGAATTCTACATTCAGTGGTTTCTGAGTAACTTCAGTCATTTGAACTTACATTACACTATTGTTTTGGGATGTGGGGGGTTGTTTTGTTTTGTTTTGTTTGGACTGCTGACAACATCCATTTTCCATAAAACCCAAAGATTCTACTGCTGTAGTTAAGTTTGTAAGTGCTTTTTGCTATTCATGTTTTCCTTACCAGTTGAGTTCTTACATGTGAAAATGCTTTGCAAAATAAAAAGGACTATAAAACATAATATTTACTTTTATTATAGTGTTGTTCTTTTCTATGTTTGAGAATTCTACTGGGATTAGAGGTACTGAATTTACTCTGAATTACTCTGAAAGTAGGAATCAGCTTGAGAAATTACTGAGCCTTAAGAAATGCTATGGTTTTCCTCCATCTGAACTATCTGTTTCAACTGAGGGTGCTATGAAGGTCAGGAAAAGAGAGAAGAGAGAACTAACTGGTTAAGATAAGCAGAACTTCAAATGAATTAAGTATGCTTTTATCTTCTGAAAAATCTCTGAAGTGCCCAACACATGTTCAATAACTCCAAATAATAATTCCTAAATATATGATTTGGTATTATACAGATGAGTAAACATACATCATTTTTCCACTGACATACTGAATAGAATAATTTCATTAAAAATAAATTCCATCATATATAAACTTTATACACCATTGCCCAAGAATAAGAACACATTAACAACTTTAATGAGTTAGTCATATTCATGAATTATTTTCATGAATATATGTATTTTAAAATTCTGCACATATGCGTTCTCTCTAAACAAAATATAGTAAGTTCTTAACAGTTTACTGTGTATGTAAGTATACTTGGGGTGAATTAGGGCAGTATGTTGTTACCTTCTGTTTGTGCTTCTAGTTTACTCTCCATCCTGAGAGGGGAGAGTGATATAGGGGCATTTATTTCCCAAAGTATCTCTGTGTTCGTGGGTGATCTGTTGACTACTCCCCTTTAGGAAAGGGTGACTTCCATTAGGCGACCCTTTCCATATAGCTATGCTTTTTAGGTTCCAGTAATATCTTGCTCCCGTTGCCTATTTAGACCCATACAGTAGCACTTTTTTCTCTATTATTACTCACCTCAATGAATTACACTAACGATAATGTCTTAAAATCTCGAGACACTCTTGGAAGGAATTCCTTTATTAAAATATCAAATTACCCCATTTGAGTGATGTGTCTGTTTCCTGACTGATCTGTTATAGTGTAGGGGATGGATTTCCCAGAGTACTGAGTTTACGGGTAAAATTTTCAATGCCACATCATCTTTTGCCTGCTTGATTGCAATGGCCTCCTATTGGTTTCCCTGCTTTTACTCTTGTTCCACTAAAGTTGATCTTCAACAGAGGAACCAGAGTGATCTTGTTATAATATAAGAAAGAATAGATCATTTCTCTGCTCAGAGCTCTTGTAAGGCTTCAAATCTAAGAGTTCATGTCTTGAACTAACAATCTTCCCCAGTCCATGGCTCTCTTACACCTGCTCTGATCTCCTTTCCTAGCAACTCTGTCCTATATTCCACTACTCTAAACCTTCCACTGCTTCTTAAGGACACCAGGCACTCTCCCCATGGAAGATCTCAGCACCTGCTATTCCTGCCTCCAGTAATGTTCTTCCTTCTGGCTTCTTCACTCGCCAATGAAGTTTTAACACCTCAATTTGGGCTTTTCTGAACACCTTACTTAAATGAAACTCTATTTCATTTCTTAGACTTCCTTACAAAGTGTATTCTTTTTTCTCCTAAGAATTGATCACCAATTAACATATTTATTTTGTGTCAACTTTTTCTTAAAATATTTCATGAAATTGGTTTATTTTTTGTTTGTCCCTGTACTCTGAATGCCTAAAACAGTACCTTACAATTAGTAGGAACCTAGTATATAGTGATTGAATGAATGAATTAATACAGATTACTCATTGAAGTTCACTCACATTTTATTCAGGTCACAGTGATTTTAATTGAAGCATAATACTAATTAAAATAATGAAATCCATCATCTAAGAAATTATTAAAACTAATAATTCTATGCTGAAAATTTCAGTGCTCTTGATACTTCCATCCTTTTAGTACACACAAATAAGCAAATTACAAGTCTTAATCTACTCTTAAATCAACAGTTGAGAATAATATAAGCAAAGCAAATCAATAGACCAAGATTTTTGAACTAGTTCTACTAATATTGCATAACCTAAAGCAAAGTCACTTTAATTTCTCTGTGCTCCAGTTTCCTTGGCTGTGAAATTAGGAAGGATTAGATGACTCCTAAAACTTATTTTGCCTTTGAAATTCTGAGAGGTGGTTATATAAAATACCTTTGAATATATGTTTATATATTTTTAAAATGTCATCTAAAATTATAGTGTAGTCAATGCTAAGTATTACTGGTAAGTGACATCTACAGGAAGCACATAGAGCTTGTCTTTTATCTTCTTTGTTAACAATATATCGTAAGGTCTCTTTCTGGAAGATAAGAATAGATACAATGATCAGAAGACCAGTGATCACAGGTAACTATTGGTTGGGACCAAACTATAATTTTGAGTTAACTATTTTCACTAGTACAATGAGAATATATTGAACTATATATGAACTATGTCATGACAGATGAAATATGTCAGAATTTCATGTTATATTGAAATAAATATTTTTGTCTTTTGTATTTCTAGAAAATTATTTAGTAATCTCACAGATTTCCAAATCCAAGCAAGGGCTTTAAATGATCTTAAGTGAATAGTTTAAATAGAAGAGGAACCTTTTATATTTGACATATTTTTTACCTTTAGGATTCAAACTTCACTCCTGAGAAATACATGCAAAATTTATAGAAGTCTCCAGATGGTTCTTTTTATCTATTTATGGATCTGAAAATATGACGCCACAAATTTCTAAATTTTTCTCAGTGGCTGTATTGTGCCAACACAGCAAAAATCAGATGCTATTTATCACTTTTGAATTTTCACCACCAGAAATGTTATTAATTTTAATGATAAAATCCTGCTCTACCTTGCATGGAGTTGACCTTTCGAGCTCCCAGACAAAATGTACCATATAACCATAATGTGGTATTATTGTTACTTGGAAATGAAATATAATTTCTTATCCTTTCATGTAGCATGATGGACAAAAGTATTTGTATCTTCTGTAATTTTTTTTCTCTGTGCAAATTGTTAGGTGCAATATTTATTTTGGGAATAAATCTTTGCTACATATTTATATATACATTTTCTTTGGAATTACTGGTAAGTAAAAACAAGTGAATATGCACAATTATTTACAGGCTTCCAGCAAATAGTTGCAAATCATGCTTTTCTTACATTCATTGTCTTGTCTGCCTCAATTGTTTTCAATAAAATCTGAACTAAAATCATTAGTTATTAATATATCCAACCCTACAAATGTCTTTTATTCTCCTACAAAATAATTTTCTTATCCTGCAGCAATTCATCTTGATTATGAAGCTGAAACAAATTCTCAGCTGAGTAAAAGATACAGTGTCTGCTTGTCAGACATTTGGACAGTGGAAAATTCTTTTGTTTGGAAAACAAAGAACTCACAATTTGTAGCCTCTTATAGCTTGATGATATTTGTTTCCATCATGCCATTTTACTTATTGTACAATACATAGGAGAATGCTTTCTACTGGTTTCAGATGTGGTCTCATAACAGGCACCGTTCAAAGAAAAGGCACTCTACATGCATCACAATTTCTTCCTTGTGGCTGCCGTTTCGTATGCACTTAGATGATACATCCATCCTCGTTAGGAACCACTCTTCCTTATGGACAGAGTATTCCCAATGATCAATCAAGCCAGTTCTTCTCTTGGATTTAAAATATCCTCACAACATTCATTCTCACTGTTTTTCTTTCTTTCGTTCCCAATTAACACCATCTTTGCTCTTTGTTGGTTTCAGTTGTTGAGGATAGTGCCTCCATTTATTTATGCCAATAGAATATAACAGATTTTATGGGTGGGGGGAAACAGCCAGTACAAAAGGCCACAGTAAGAGAGGGCATTGCCAGATACTGGATTTGAAAATAAATAGAATCCTCAAAGAGCAGCTCTTTTAAAAAGTATGTTTAATTATCAGTAGTAACGTAGTCAGTAACTATTTTAATACTTCTAGTCACCTACCATTCAATATTTATAAAACATATTTATGCTTTTCATGAAGCTTAAATATTCTAGGATTATTATTTTTGTAATTTCACAAAAGCCTCCTCAGAGAAAGTACATTGCAAGTTAGAAAATAACCTGATGTGAAAAAGAGAACAATGACACATGCGTTTGAAAGACTGTGTGGTACAGTGGGGTAAACGTAATTAAGAGAGAACAGACATAGGTTACATTTTGATGGCTGTCACTTGCTACATTTGTGACTGAGCAAATTCTGTGGTTTGCATATTCTTTAGTTTTTATACTTAGCAAGGAAAGAAATGGCTGTTTTGCTCCACCTTTTACGTTATTTGAAGATTTTTTGATAAAGTTCGTGAAAGCACTTCAAAAAATAAAATGTTTTAAAATATTATCTTTAAACATCATTTAAAACTCTGTACTCCTGTTTATAGACTGCCAAAGAATCACTTTCTTTTCTCTCCACACATACATAAACATTACTTCCCCTTTTATAACAGTATAAACAGTTGGAAACTCCTCCTCATGGGCCTCCATAATTCCAGGCTCTCTCACCTTTTATCTATTGATTTTTGTTATATTGGTCAGATTTTGGGTCCACTGTTTCATGCCATTTAAAAAAATCCTTAAATTATAGTGTCACCAATAGTTAATAATAAAATTACACGTTTGGTTGTCAATTTCAAGATATTCACACCAATTCCACTACATTTTAGTACGTATGTATTTTAAAATAGCCCTATCTAAAGCTTGTGATCCACTAGGTTGAGAACTAATGCTCATTCCCTTTGCGAAAATACCCTTTAAAAAATTTCTTTCATTTTTCAGTCCAATTATTCACGGATAAACAAATTCCTTGTAATACCACTAGCTTTTTTTGATCACTGGCTTTAGACGACATCACATTTTGTTTGGACTTAGAGCACCTGCTGCCACTACCACTACTAACTACTACTACTACCTCTTGATGCTACACAATGTCTTATTCTCTCCTCTATAAAAAGGGGATGGTAATAATAGCACCTCAATTTTTTATTTGGATTCAGTAAGTAAATAAAAAAACATTGTACACACATTTTTTTTGAAGGAAGGAGCCATGTGGTATTTCATGTATGTTTGTATATTCTCCATAATATTTAACACTAAAGCAGTTTTCTGCCTATGTACTAGTACTTATCCTTTGAGCATGGTGAGTGCCAGAAAGGTAATTGATTCATATGTTCATAAATATACTTATGTATATATATTATAGTAGTTACACATATATTTTGTTCAATTTCCTACTTTTTATTAAGCAGTTCTGAGCAAGTTCTTTTGAGAACCCTGAGAGGTAGATGTTCTTATCCTCATTTCACAGATGAGGAGACTGTGGCTTCAAGAAGTTATACCGTCCTTGGAATTACTCAGCTAAATAGTGCGGAACAGGATTCTAAACACAAAGTTCTTCTCTTATGAGTAAATGGCGCTTACACTACTTCATCTACTTGTCAGACGCCATTTTAGCCAAAGATGATTAGAGTAGCCTCCCACATAGAGTCCTCTTTCCCCCTCCCAAGCCTGAGAAGAATCCTTTCATCAACTATTTTGATTGGATGAGACAGGAAACTGTTCCCACTTTGGAAACCCGAGCAGAGGATGGACACTTCCATTCTGTACTCTGAGAACATGTATGACAACTTCTACATTAAATCTAGTGACCAAATGTCTTTGCAGCACTCTGTTCCATTCAAGCATTGTTAACTTTTAGTAAGTTTCCTCCTTCATGAATTGAGTAAAGAAGATACTCTTTGAGAGTGAAAGAATCCCTTCCTATCAGTTTAGATGTGTTTTAACAATATGGGTGAAATTCTATTACGTTATTGTATTGCAACATAAAACTGACACCAGTTATGGCGAATGGTCACAAATGAAAATTATGATGACACAGTTGATTCTCCCAGCCCTCAACTCTTAGGATTTTAGAAGTGAGTGTGTTTCTCTATATTATTCACAAATTATTACATAATTGTAGTAAATAGAGTCACATTTTCTAAGATATTTCCAAAATATACTTTACAATTTATTTCAGGTAGAAAGTTCTTGCATTACTGGCTGCCCATTTCCTGAAACTTAATAGTTATTCACCTTAATCCTGTAAGTTCAATGTTCTGTAAAGTAAATTTACTTCAAATGAAGAACACTTTTCTATAAACATCCATGTATATCATTTTCATTCTCTGGTGAGTTTGACTTTATTGCTCTAAGCAAACACTCCTTGATTTCATTTGTAAAATATTTCTGAAGAAACAAAGATGGCTTTGAACATATTTTCATTTTTCCCCTTTTACTGAGATTATAATGCTTTTGAACAGTTCTCAAATGAATTTCACCTTTCCTTTTTGTCTATTTCAAAGAAAGGGAGCCTTTGAAAAACATTTTTTTTTCTTTTTTAGTACATCTAAAGCTTCTGTTACACATAACTGAAATTTCCATTTAATACTTTGGATTTTCACTGAGAACAGTCTATGCTCAATGGAGGCAGAGGGAAACAAACCTATTAATAATTATTCCTATTCTCCTTGGGGGTCCTGATCTGCTGTCACCCTTTCTTCACTGAACACAACAGGGATACAACAGAGCCCCAATTCAAGTACAGTTTTGGGGGATATGGGGACTATGAGTGCACTTCAAGTTGGTGTAATTTACTCTTTATTTTCATGAGTTGTGAGTTCATGAAGGAGATACCATGGAAGAAGAATATTCGGGATCTGAGAAGCCAAATTTTACTTTACTTCTTCTATGCCCTTCTAAACATACCTGACCAAGGAAACAAAGCGAATGCTTTTATTCTTTCATTGTGGTGATTATTGAAAGCATGGGTCTGCTTCTTTGCTCTTCATTTTTATAAGAGAAACTGAAAATGTAAGAACTATTTTTATAGAGTGCAAGAGTCATGCTATTGCTACCCTGTACTTTCTGGGAATAACTGTCTGTTTTTCTCTTTAATTAAAAAATGTATTATTCAAGTTATATCTAAGAGTGTGACTTCCTGTTCAGCGGCAGATCTACTTAGGGCTCTTATGTGCCAGCAGAATATACTAACCAAGGTTTGACTTTAGAAATTAATAAAATGTGATGGGCTATTGATTTTTCCTTAAAAAAAAGAAATTAAAATGTGCACTGGAATAGGCCTTATAAATAGGACACTTGGGGTTAAGTCTTAGACCTACTAATTAATTTTAAATTTCAGTTGAATGACAGTAGTTCACATAAATACATGGCAATGTAAAAGTAAGAAGTTTCACTTGTCCTAGTTTTCAATATTTAAATAAATCAAAATTTGCACTTATAGAACTATAGTACAGAAAATAGATGGTGCCAATCTGTGATACTGGCTACAAACAGGAGACAAAAAGACTAGAGAACATTCAATGTCATGGCAGGGGTAGTGGCATCTTCCTACTCACATCCATTCTTCTTACTTTCTGTTACCAAACAAATAAACATACTCTAATCATGTATCTTCTTGCCAATAAAATTTGTTGCATTTCCCTATAACAAAAAAAATAAATTTGAAAACTTTCTTTATTAAATGTTCTGGACTGGGGTACCTGGGTGACTCAGTTGGTTAAGGCTCTGACTCTTGGTTTCAGCTCAGGTTATGATCTCCTGGTTTGTGGGTTCGAGCCTCATGTTGGGCTCTGAACTGACAGTGTGTAGCCTGCTTGGGATTCTCCCTCCCCACCCCTCTGTCTCTGCCTCTTGCTCAGTTGTGTGCTCTCTCTCCTCAAAGTGAATACATAAACTTAAAAAAATTTAAAAAAACAAATAAAAAATAAAGGTTCTGGACCATGTATCCTGATTTGGCTTTTTAGTAATTTTGACATTTCTCCAAACAAACAAACAAACAAACACCAGGCAAAAACATACTATCAAATAGTTCTGTTCTTGCCCAATATTATGCCTTCATTACAGCTTTGCTTAAGTCAGAAATGCAATGCCTAAATACACACATCTGTCTTATATAAACACTCCTCATTCTATATCCTCAGTCAAAACCCATTGTCTTCAAGTATATGTACAAATTCAACCTCAAACATAAAGCCTTCCTGACCATCTCTCCCAGTTTGTTCTTCTGAGCACTTGTTTTGCACCAGTCCTGGTACTTATCCTATATGACATTGTATATGTCAGTTTATATATTTACTCAATTATGTTTGTATTCTAGGGAAAAGGGTACAAGATTTTAACATCTCCGAATTCCCCCAGCACTTAAAGTAAAGCCTTCTAAAGAGATGTGGATCAAAGAATTAATTGCTCTTTAATGCCTCTGAATAGCCTGATTCCACTAATTATAAATGAAAGATAGTCTCATTATTTTATAATTTACAATTTATAATACTTGCGTACTATTAAAATCCATTTAGAAATTTAGCCTTTTCGGAAAAAATCATAGATTAATGTTACTGTCCTTCTCCCTCTTTAGCCTGCATCTCCACTTATAGTCCACAACACCTTTAACTCTTTTGAAATGTCCCTGTCACCTTACCTCATTTCTTCACTGACAAACCTTCAATGGATTCCTGTGTTTAAAAGATTTCCAATTACCTCAGCCTACCTTTTCAGTCTTATAATTACTCTTATGCAGCTCTCACTTCTTCTCCACCTCTTACCCTTCGGACCTAGTTGGGGTCTTCATTTTCACCATATAAATCCATTAAAAGAAGGAAGAAGACAAGAATGTTCTTTATACCATTATTATCTAACATTGTTCTGAGTTCCCAGTTAATGTAATTAGTAAAGAAGAAGAAAAAAGAGACATTAGAAATAGAAAGTCAAATGTAAAATGATCACTATCTGCAAATAATATGGTTGTTCATCTGGAAATCCTGAGATAAGCAATGGAATTTTTATGAAAAACAAAGAGAATCCAGTAGGGCGGGCATGAAGTAGTATCAGTTGCTTTCATATAAATAGTGTTTTTGTTTTGTTAATTTTTTCAAGATATAATTTATATAATTCAGGTATACAACATAATGATTTGGTATTTATATATTGCAAAATGATCATAATGAGGTTAATTAAAATCCGACTTCATATACAGTTACAAATTTTTTTCTAGTTCAACAATTTTTAAGTAGAACTCTCAGTAAATTTCAAATATGCAATACAGTATTATTATTATAATTATTATGCTGTATGTTACATTCCCATGGCTTATTATTAGAAGTTTGTACCTTTCAATCCTGTTTATCCATTTCCCTTACCCCCACATTTCTGCCTCTGACAACCACCATTCTCTGTGAGTGCTTTTTCTTTCTTTTTTTTTGAAATAAGCTACAAAATATAACAAAAGAAACATTTTTCAACTTTAATTTTTAAATTTTTATTAATTTTTAAGTATAGTTGACACACAATGTTATCTTAGTTTCAGGTGTGCAAGAGAGTGATTCACTCTATATGTTGAGTTATACTCACTACAAGTGTAGCTACCATCTCTCACCTTGTAACACGACTACAATATCATTGACTATATTCCCTATGCTATATCTTTCATCCCCATGACTTGTTTGTTCCATACCTGGAGGCCTGTATCTCCCACTCCCATTCACTCATTTTGCCCACTCCTGCTCTCCTCCCTCTGATAACCATCAGGTTGAAGAAACAACATTTTTTATAATAACAACAGAAAGACTAAAACAAAAAAAAGAATAATCAAGTCCTAAATGAAGAAAAGATGCATGAAAGGATATTTTGACAAACGGAAGTCACATCATGTTCTTGCTGAGAAAGACAGGAAACCATAAAGATGTCAATTCATCATGAATTAATCTATACATTGAATGTGATTCCAATAAAAACACCTATAGGATAAATTTATGAAACTGAAAAGGCTGACTTAAAAACATATGTAGAGGGGCGCCTGGGTGGCTCAGTCGGTTAAGCGGCTACCTTCGGCTCAGGTCACGATCTCACAGTTCGGTTCCTGAGTTCGAGCCCTGCGTTGGGTTCTATGCTGACAGCTCAGAGCCTGGAGGCTGATTCACATTCTGTGTCTCCCTCTCTCTCTGTTCCTCCCCAATTCATGCTCTCTCTCTCTCTCAAAAAAAAAATATGTAGAAAAAGGAGATGCTTTCCTCTGTGTCACTCTGGTGCCCTTGCTTGTGTTGTGGCGTCGCCCCATCCAAGCCAAACTCATGTCAAGCCAAACTCATGTTCCTGTAGAACCAGGCAGACTCCACCTCTTTCAAAAAGCTTTCTTCTCTACTTTCTACCCCCAACTCTTAGTACACTTACTGGTTCCTTCACTCTTTATTCAACACTTATTGCTACTCTTAGGCATGCTTTCTTGTGACTGTATTTCTATTCTCCACCTAAATATTAAGCCTAAGTACATTGTCTTATATATTTCTATATATCTCTAAGTGCCTATCCTGGCATCTGAGCAGGTTGGAGTGGAAGCTTTTATCCTACTGAATTATGAGTTGTTTCTTTGATTTTCCTTTATAAAATGTCTCACACACATTGGCAGAGTCGATCTTAACCAGGTTAAGCCCCAGTTTGAAAATTTGCCACTCTGTTCCAGATGTTCTGAAATGTTATGCTAGGTAAAGTTGGCCCTATAAACTTGGACATATGGTGTAGAAGTCTGTAGCTCAAAGAAGCCTGGCCACTGTGTGGAGTTGTGGGCGCTTATTTTTGTCTCGTAAGCAGATACAAAATACAAGCTTCCTTAATAAAGCCAGCCTCAGGTGGCTCCATGTTGTCTGATATAGTCGGGAAGTTAGAAAACGAGGAGAGAAGGTAGAAACTGAATTGAAGATATGTGACACTTAGTGGCAAGAAGAGCAAAGAGCTGAAGACACAGAATGGAGAGCCTGGGCAGTGTTTCTCTAGCCTTTGAGTTGAATGCTGCTCAGTCTCCCATCTAGATTATGAATCAAGAGAGCACAGAAGCAAAGATCAATTCATTCATGCTATTCTGTTGGTTTTTAGTCTTGAGGAGTCCTGCAAATATTCTTTCCTCTTGATTTTGTTAATTTTTGCTTAATCTGGAGGGTTTAAAGTGCTGTAGCCATGCAATCTAAATGTAAAATACCAAATAAAACAGAGATATTAGTGAGTGGCGATGTCAAAGCCTGGGCTTTATGACATTAGCAGACTTGAATTTAAATTATGGCTCTGCTACTAGCTGACTGTGTGACTGTGGGGTTTGCTTTCCCAACTAATAAAGGGAAGAAATGACATCACAGTGAGAATTAGTTGAAATTAGAATCCACTTATTTGCGAAAATGCTGAGCATTTTGCCTGACCCATATATATTCAATAAATATTAGCTTAAAAATGCAACCTTTATTTTGGTAAAGTTCAATACTATTCTAGTTCTCTTAAAAATTAATTCCTGGTGAAAAATGATAAGAGGAGATGCCTTGCTTTTATTTGTCCATAAAATTCATCAAAAATCTCCTTCATTGTTCAGAGCATTATATGTAGTAGCAAATTTATTTAAGAGTCAGGAGAAATAGTAATATCCCACTCTTTAACTAGATTTTTCATCAAAATTGAAATTTGTAGGTTATTACCTTCTGAATTAAACTTAGCCGAATTTAAAATTTTTTGATGTTTTACTTACTTTTGAGAGAGACATAGACAGAGTGCATTCAGGGGAGGGGCAGAGAGAGAGAGAGACAGAGAGACACAAAACTGAAGCAGGCTCCAGGCTCTAAGCTGTCAGCACAGAGCCCAGGGCTCGAACCCATGAACCATGAGATCATGACCTGAGCCAAAAGGATGCTTAACCAACTTAGCCATGCAGGCACCCCTAAATTCAGACACTTTGTAATGTCATTGTTTTCTCATGAAAACAATGAAATAATGACAAACATTTATTCAGGGCGATACCTGAAACAAAACAAGTAGAATCCTGAAAACTTGCTCCCTTTCCAAATCTGGCATGAATCTTAGTAGGTACAGACCATTCTCCCAGCTTCTTAGTTACAGCATAGACAGTCTTATGGATGTGGAATCTGGGGAAAATCACAGGTGTTTCCTGCAACCCATGTTCTTCATCTATAAAAGGCACGATGGGGATTAATTGGATATTTATAAAAGTCTTTAAATATACACAATTCTGTAAGGGCTAAGTGTTTCTTTAATTGTTTAATTACTACAAAACATAGAGATTTTCCAGGAAAAGTATCTAAACTATTGGAATATTATTGCTCAATTTCAGTAGATAATTAAAATATGCAGTATCTTTATTATCGAATTTCTTCATAAGAGTCATAGCTCTTTTAATTAGAGGATTGAGGAGAGGTTAAAATCAAATTTCCATTGATCCTTAATCATCACATAGCAGAACTGTTTCTTCATGAAAGTTATTGCAAATGAGAAATGGAGAATTCCTGAGTCTATGTGCATTAGCATCCCCTTTATCTTATGAAAAGAACTTTGGATGTCTGAAAGAACTGGCCATCCTTTTTCTCACTTCTAATCCTGTTTCCAACACTACTTCCTTTGGACACCTTATTCATTTTTATTTAACACAAAACTCTTAGTAAGTTTAATGATTTGTCTTCCCAGTCTATACAGGATCTCCTGGATCCAGCCCAGTGAAAACAGGAGAAACATTTGATGGTATGAAACAAGATGAAGACAGAAATATTACAGACATTAGTACACTAGGTGGTGGTTGTGCTGCCAAATTCAATGGCCCAAGGAAGTGGGGACAGTGAAATTTTTAGTAGTATATCTATCAACAGTAATTAAGGTTAAAACATGTGTAGAAGCTATAGCACGTGAAAGGTTTAGTTTCAGACTCTGAGATATTTTGACTATGGAATACTATAAACTTTGCTGGAAATGAGTTCTTTATTTCATTAAATGTGTACAGAAATAGCAAAGTACTTTTTGTTTTAGAGCATTCATGTTGTAGCCCAAACCTAAGGATTGTTAATACTCATGCATAGTTCCTCTGTGGCTTTGTCCCTAAGTAGCCAAGCAGAATCTGAGGAAGAGACACAGAAAGTGTGTGTGTGTGTGTGTGTGTGTGTGTGTGTGTGTGTGTGTTGCATACATTCATGTGGTGAAAGTTGTATTTTGAGGTAGCAGTGGAGGGTGTTTTGGGTCAGGTTGATTTGGCTGTAAATGTCAGATCCACCATTCATGTAGTTGGGAGACCTTAGGCAAATAACTGAAATAGTTTCTTGTGTGAGATGGAGGTAACAAGAAAACAAGAAAACATGAAAACATGTTATCATATATACATATATATATGTATATATATATTAGTTGTTAGGAAGCCTTGCATTTATGTTAAAATGATTAACTGAGTACTAAGTACAAAGTAAAAACTGTATTGTTATTTATTATTTTATTATTATTATTACTCCTACATCTTGGTAGCACAGTAGTTCTAGAAATAGCGTTGAAAACAGTGCTCAGTTTATCTTTGAGCAGCATAGAACAAAATCCACTCTCCATCTGCCCTCCCATCTTCCCCATACCAATCTCTAATTGATTAAACCAGTGATTCTTTTTTTTTAATTTAATTTTTTAAAATCTACATCCAAATTAGTTAATATATAGTGCAACAATGATTTCAGGAGTAGATTCCTTAATGCCTCTTACCCATTTAGCCCATTCCCCCTTCCCACAACCCCTCCAGTAACCCTCTGTTCTCCATATTTAAGAGTCTCTTATGTTTTGCCCCCTCCCTGTTTTTATATTATTTTTGTTTCTCTTCCCCATGTTCATCTGTTTTGTCTCTTAAAGTCCTCATATGAGTGAATTCATATGATATTTGTCTTTCTCTGACTAATTTCGCTTAGCATAATACCCTCCAGTTCCATCCACATAGTTACAAATGACAAGATTTCATTCTTTTTCATTGCCAAGTAATACTCCATTGTGTGTGTGTGTGTGTGTGTGTGTGTGTGTGTGTGTGTGTGTGTGTATCACATCTTCTTTACCCATTCATCCATCGATGGACATTTGGCCTCTTTCCATACTGTGGCTATTGTTTATAGTGCTTCTATAAACATTGGGGTGCATATGTCCCTTCGAAACAGCACACCTGTATCCCTTGGATAAATACCTAGTAGTGCATTTGCTGGGTCATAGGGTTATTCTAGTTTTAATTTTATGAGGAACCTCCATACTGTTTTCCAGAGTGGCTGTACCAGCTTGCATTTCCACCAACAATGCAAAAGAGATCCTCTTTCTCCGCATCCTCACCAACATCTCTTGTTGCCTGAGTT